>NW_010972529.1:2316176-2317450 GCF_000737465.1 Haliaeetus leucocephalus
GATAGAGAAGCTAGTGGTAAAAGTACGTCACGTAGATGCTCATGTACCCAAGGGTCGGGCCACTGAAGAACATCAAAACAACCAGCAGGCAGATCAGGCCGCCAAGATTGAAGTGTCTCAGGTGGACCTGGACTGGCAACATAGGGGCGAGCTATTTATGGCTCAGTGGGCCCATGATACCTCAGGCCATCAGGGAAGAGATGCAACATATAGATGGGCTCGAGATCGAGGGGTGGACTTGACCATGGACACTATCGCACAGGTCATCCACGAATGTGAAACATGTGCTGCAATCAAGCAAGCCAAGCGACAAAACCCCCTGTCGTATGGAGGGCGATGGCTGAAATATAAACAGTGGGAGGCCTGGCAGATTGACTATATCACACTCCCACGAACCCGGCAAGGCAAGTGCCATGTGCTTACAATGGTGGAAGCAACCACTGGATGGCTGGAAACATACCCTGTGTCCCATGCCACTGCCCAGAACACTATCCTGGGCCTTGAAGAGAAAATTTTATGGCAACACGGCACCCCAGAAAGAATCGAGTCGGACAACGGGACTCACTTCCGAAACAACCTCATAGACACCTGGGCCAAAGAACACGGCATTGAGTGGGTATATCACATCCCTTATCACGCACCGGCCTCCGGAAAAATCGAACGATACAATGGACTGCTGAAAACTACATTGAGAGCGATGGGGGGTGGGACTTTCAAACATTGGGATACACATTTAACAAAAGCCACCTGGTTAGTTAATACTAGAGGATCCGCCAATCGGGCTGGCCCCGCCCAACCAAGACTTCCACATACTGTAGAAGGGGATAAAGTCCCTGTAGTGCGCATGAGGAGTATGTTAGGAAAGACAGTCTGGGTTAGTCCTCCCTCAAGCAGAGGCAAACCCATTCAAGGGGTTGTTTTTGCTCAGGGACCTGGGTACACCTGGTGGGTGATGCAGAAGGATGGGGAAGTTCGATGTGTACCTCAGGGAGATTTGATTTTGGGAGAGAATAGCCAGTGAATTGGGCTGTATGACATTTAACTGCTAAATAACCTGCCAATGCATGTCATTGTATCTATAGTGTCTATATGCCATATCAAGGGTATTACTGTAAGAATTACCCAAATGACTGCAGGATGGACTTTGAAACTGAGCCAAGTACAACAGTGATAGAACTTGAACTGGTGCCCAGCAATTTCCCCGAGATCAACATCTTTGACCTGCAGACCAAGGGTGTGGGTTGCACCAAATGTACCAGCCACAAGTTCCAGAG
>NW_010972529.1:2318127-2330516 GCF_000737465.1 Haliaeetus leucocephalus
AATAGAATCTCCATAAAAAGACCTGTTCATTAACTGAATAATACACTCTCAGAAATCAATGTAATCAAAGTAAGGTATTTTTTCTTTGATAGCCTCAGACCAAAAAGTGTCAGCAAGATTACTGAGCAGGTTTATTAAAGATACCATAATATAATACCAAATTCCACAATATAATCGGTCCTTGATTACCTTTCAATTTAGATCCTGTTTTATTGGAAAACTTGGGTAATCTTCCCAAAATCTGCATTACAATATGAAGAGATTATTATATAACTGCATTTTTTAAAAAGATTTATATTTTCTTCAACCAGTTCACCCTTTCATGAGACTGTAAAGACTTGGATTATTTATCTCCAAAAGGAAAACAGCTAAAGGAAATCTATCTCTGTGAACTTCTGGAAACTATATTGTCAGATAGAGTGATAAAACTTTCTATTTTATTTTGCAACACAAACCAAGAAATTTCTCTATGAAGCCAAACGTCAACATATTTAGGAGCAAAATGAGTAAGTAGAATTGTAATACAGTTCACCATTGGGTTTCATTACCTCGGGAGGAGACTGAAGGGAATTGTGCTGCTTAACTCCTTGCAGTGGTCGAACTAGGAATGATAAAAGCCTGACTTTGACAGGCAAAGTACATCCACAATGTCTGTTTGCACCCTTGGAGAGCTGCCATGCTTTAAGAAGTGTTTTGTTACAGTTACTTACCACTCATGTCCAGGGACACAGTACCTCTGCTGTTATGAATGCCAGTGTAACGCAGCACTGCAGAGTTAGTCAAGAGAAAGATAGGGCTCTTTGAGCCAGGCATTTAGGACTATTGGCTCCTAATAAATCAAGAGAGCACCTGGAAGAATACGAAAGGCAGATGGTAATAATAAATGCTCAGTTTTTAGATATATGAAGAGAGGTTCAATGGAAGCGTAGTGCCTTGAAAGTCTGAGGATTTGGTTTAAGTTGTTCAGCAATAAGGTGCTTCAACAGATACTTTGATAGCTTTGAATAAGCCTAAAGAAATCCTTAATATACCCTTCAGAGGTTACCAAAGTGTTCTATCTGAAATCTGTTAATCTCTGTCGGACGAGCAGGGCCAGCTTCTATCTTAACAACAGGTATTTGCTTAGGGTGCCTGTACTTGGGAACATTGTATTGAGTTACTTACCCTATCTGAGCATAGTTATCTGAAATCAAATGTATTAGATCTGTTTGGTTGTTTGTTTTGTGGGTTCTGGAGCATAATTTTGTAGAAAGAAATCTGCCATTCTTGCTGCAACTTCTGTCATTATGGTGTTTCACTGGGTGAAACATGTCTATAGACATGTCTATAAGGTTAAAAAAGAACAAAACACTAATAGGTGGCAGACTATTAGCATGAGAACTGACCTTATGAAAGGAAGGCAACAAAGAGTGGAGAATTATAAAAGAGTTAAATGTGAAAGCTTGTGATATTTGCAGTGGTAGTCTGTAAGGAAGCAAAGACACTTATCCTTAAACACATTGCAACACTTTGAATGATTTTTTTTCTTGTTCCAAACAACAAACAGAAGAGTGGAAGCATGGTGCGTGTCTGGCACGGTATCCCCTGCCCTATGATTTTGTTGGCAGGCTAATTGCTGCAACTGACATCAATGGCAGGTCAGGTAGCTTACAAAAGAAGAACACTGAATCTTGGCAGTCCACCCAGCAGTAAGGACACAGACGTTTCTAGTTTAATTAGTGAAATAAAGTAGCAAATCACTCATTTTCCCCAGAGAACCTTAGAGTAAATGACTTATCAGATCATTGTTGGAGCTTGTGTCGTCATTCACAGTTTGCACGGTTGACGACCGCTATGCTTTTGTGTGCCATGCTCTACTGCTGGGAACAGCAACTTAGTTTCCCAAAGAACTTTGTTAATGTATTGTTACGGAAACACACAAATAAAAGGGAACCACTATCTTATGTTTACAAAAAGGTTGCAGGGAATTCTTTCTGGAGATTCATTTCTAAAGAAAGAAAAGCAAAAAACAAACAGCTCCCACATACAAGTACACTTCATTCTTCTCTTTGTTCTACCATTTTAATACACTGATATTTAAGACAAATAGCTTTTATAGAACCAAAGGGTACTTGAAACTTTAGGTAACCTTGCTCAGCCTAATTTCTGCCAAAGTTATTTTCTCCTTGCAAATGATGGGGGGGGGGAGGAGGGGGTGGAAGAAAAAGGAGTTGCAATGTGATTCTGATCACAGGAGCATTTGTGGGTTGTAGCAATCTCTCTGCTTCTCTCAAACCATCCTCTGTTTTATAAAGTCACACTTCTGAGAATTTGTAGGCTGATGCCCATTATATAAGCTTTTTTTTTTTTTCTGAAAAATGACTGTATCATCCCACACAGTTGATTTCCTGCCTACAATACAGTCATGGTGATGTGATATTTTGTTTTAGCTGATATTTCCTGGGTATATATTCACACAGTGAGAAAACCAGAGTAGACTTGTGAGTAACTATGAAATAAACCCCTATCATAAGACTCACATGAAAAGTGTACAAATTTTGATACAAAGAAAGGAATGTGGTAAATTATAGCTGCTGTATTAATACTTGCAGCAGATAATAAGATTTTTTTATATTTAGAAGTCAATGAAGCAAAAAAATGTAGCAACACTACACATACTATTGTCTAGAGAAGTAGGTCACTGATAGCAAAAAATTAATAGACTGTTACATTTGGGTGACTGGCAGAAATTACTATTACACTACTAGTGTGTAAAGTTGATTTTTTTGCAAAATCATTACGTAGTGTTCTTAGAAACATTTTAGTTTAAGATACTAATATCATAAAACAATGAATGAGACTCATGTGTTTGCATCCGTGATGCAGTCAAACCTGTTTGTTTCTTGTGAATCAGAGTCCCTGAGGAGGTCAGGACACAGCAGCCAGTTCCCAGAGTACCTGCCACACTCTGGCAGGCCACCAGTCACCTGCATATCACAAGGTGAGTGACACCGTTCCAGAGGAGGCTTGCCCACATGTAAATTTTTAAGACAGAGTAGCTTTCCTGAGTATTACCAGGTTAGGAGACCCTTGATATGATCAGTATTATTTACATTACTGATTCCAAACAAGGTGGTTGGCACATGGCAAGAGAGGTACAAGGCAGTATGCCTGTCTCGGGATGTTTGCAGGAAGTCTCCAGGTGGCATCAGTAAGCAAATGTGTGCAACAGATGATATGTATGGCCTAATTTGAGACACAATACAATAAGTTATATTAAACAAGGACTTGAACTCTCATTTTCACTGAAAAGGAATATAAATTGACTTAGCTGAGCCATTAATTAACCAAAAAGAGAGGAGAGAGAAAAAAAAGAAGCACTATAGTTGCCAAGTATTCTGTTGTTGTCTGATAAATCCACTGTTTCCACATAAGTTACTGAATTATATTGCTTTGAAAAAGAAGTACAGTGTATTACAATGGCATCTGCAGTCAGGATCAGATGTGGCCTGAGCGTCATAGTGCACAAGTGCAATGGTCCTGCAGTTGCAAAGTTACAAAAAAATCAGTGTTCAAGCTGGTCATAAGGATACAAGTGGTAGAGTCATGGCTAAGAAAAGAGAAAGGCTATTTCACTTATACCTGGACAACAACACCTTTAATCTCTGTAATCCTTACAGTGAACTGATGTTTTGAATCAGTTACTGGGTGCTGAGGCTTTGTATGTCCTTAGCGTACTATTGCACATTGTGTATTTTATACACAAAGATGAGAGAGCTGCAGTTACTCATCTGACAGATAAGAAAATTACATTAGCATTCCTTCCCTGCATGCCTTCAAACTCTGTCCTCTGTTTTTTTACTAGCAAAGCCAATGTTTTACTAACAAAGTCATTCTGAGGTTACAGGTCAATGATTTATCTGTCTCCTAATCACTCCCCCAGTGATCTGCGTGACTGGCTTGCCTGTTCACGTGAGACAGTTTAGAACCATAGGTTAAATTTTAATGAAACACCTCTAACTTGGTGTTTGACCTCAAATTGATGATATACTACTTCTGTGGGACTAAAACAAGTCAAGCATCATCTGCAGTTTTATCATCATTCCTGATAACAGCTGCAGACAAATAGACGTATTTTGAAATGGCAATGGAGTACCATGAATGCCAGTATCATTAAACACTGACAGCTTCCAGAGAGTTCACAGGAGGAGAAAAATCTTTGTGCTAAATGTAACTAAAACTATTTATGGCTAACCATCTCTCTCTGCATCTTGTGAGTGTGTGTGGAGATAGAGACGGAGTTGTGGCAAATGTAGAAATGAGGAAAAAACTTTGTTTTGCCTCATATGAGTACGTGTAGAGGCTTCCTGGTTTGCATTTAGAGAACAAACTAAGGGAGGAGTACATTGTGCCTCTTTTCTGCTGGTCTTAGGAAGAAAATTTACCCCTCACTTTCCCTTGATTTTTGATTTGTGTGGCAAAAGTACTCTCTGAAGTAGTAACTCACTTTAACTACAGCTTGAATTGATGGTGGCCTGAGATACACGTTAAAAAAAATGGATATATGCAGCCAAAATATAGCTCAGCATTCAAGAGCACTACAATGTTTGGTACTTGTTCTTACCAGTAATTCAGCTATGGAGATACAATGAAGACACTGTTTAAAAATATTGTTAACAACTGAAAGAAAACACTGTCCCTATGTATATACCTAATGGGGCTCATCGCTGTGGCATCTGACTGCATTTAAATACAGAAGTCATCATCACTATTAAGAACTGGAAGAACTAGGAAAATACCTCATAGCTAATAATTTTAAGAGATACTTTTAGCACTGCTTTTGACTGTGAATGGCCAATGTGTGCAGAACTAGGTTTCTGCAGGGTACATACTCTTGAAATTATTTGTCAAATACATTGTGCAAATATATTTTGGTCAATTTGAGAGGTACATTGTAACCATCAGAAATGTGAGGTTTTACAATTGGGTATGAATCACTTGTTGTTGGTTCTATTTCTGGCCTGGATGAGAATAATTTTAACATTCCAATTCTCAGAACCAGTTCCAACAAGTTTAATATTAAAATTTGAAAATACGACCCATCATTTTGTTAAAATATCCAAAAATTAAATTTTTACTAATGTCAATAGCACAAAAATATAGGTGGTTTCCTGAAGTTTAACATCTGACCATTAAAATATAACTGGGTTACCTTACTTCACTAGGATATTAACCTAATAGAATGACTTTAAACTAACCTATTAGAAACTGGTTTATATGACATACATGCAGCCTTTGCATCTGTCTTCTGCAGTCTCTGTACCTCCCAGAACACAGTCACCAATTTGTTGCAATTCTCTGAAAGCAATATAGAAGAGGATTAGAAAGAGCAAACAGGCAGCAAAGAGAGCAACGCTCACCAGCGAATGTGACTTTCCATATGAGGGTGACGATATCTAAAGTTTGAAAGAAAAACCACAGCTGAAGGCTAAGTCTGAGAATTCTTTACTGAATTCTGCAGTCATTTCTTCAGACCTGGAATAACTTCCATAATCAGGTGTATGTGCTAGGATGACAGTGAAAAGGAAATCTCTGTACAGAGAAATATTTCTAACCTTCATCACAGTTTATAATGCAATCACTTCAAAAGCAATGAGAGCAAACAAATCTGAAAAATGCTTTGATATAAGCATAAGGGTTAGTTTATTTTAATACCAGAAAGCCTAATACTTTGGGCTACCAATTAAGTGAAATACAGGATAGAAGTCATTATGAAAGAATTTCTGGAGTGACCAAGTACACTGACAGAGTATTTGAGATGTGTAAATCATGCATTTGGATTTTCATATAGACACCTCAAATGGCAAATTTCTCACAACTGAAGTTTATATCTGGTAGAATCTTACAGTACCACGGATAGACACCAGCTCTGTGCAGTAGCCAGTGTGTGATGTCTGTATGCTCTAAATCACAGTTATTTTGTAATATTAAAAAAGGATGGACAACTAAAAATGCAAGGACCGGTCATAGGCAGCAAATTCCTTTCAGATACAGCTACGTGATTTTTGTGGTGCTGTTGGGTAAAACCAAGTAGGCTAACATTGCCCTCAAAAGTTTTCAAAGAAGAGTCCCCACTTTAGCTTTCATTATACGTAGACCTTGAACCCTCAGTACTGAGGTGTTTTTAAGATCAGACAGAGAGAAGTATCACCCTGGAATTTTTCTCCTGCTGTGTGGAGGAGGGGAGAGGATATTTGGAAAGCCTGGGCAAAGATATGAAACCAAATGGCCAACGTTATCACCTGTGAATAATCTGATTAACATGTTATTCTCCAATGGGTGTGACAATTCTAATTTAAATCACATGATTAGCTACTATTTTTTCATACATCCTCTGCCTCATGTCATGCAAAGAAGGGAGGAATTGCAATGATCAGCTATTTAATCTTTTCTTTTCTTTCTGGTTGCTTAGTGTGCTGCCAAGGGGATTTTTTGTTTGAATGTTTTTCTCCAATGCTGCTTTTAATTAAAAAGAAGATTGATTTTCAAAGCATTTTACAGGTGAGATTTTATTTTTATACTGTTCTAGGAGCTAGAAGCATATTATTCACATTTTTAGTAAAAGATTTGAAACACAAAGAGAAACTAAGATCACTTAAGTTTTTCACCTCTTAGCATTTTCCTACTCTGCCTCTTACTCTCTCTTCATCTTACTGCTATTCTTGCTATCCAGGCTCCACTTCTCCAGTTATTGGGTTGAACTTGCCAACCAATGTTCTGCCAGATTATGCCTGTTATCAGAATCCAAATGTGTGATGGAAACCTGCCCATCCTAAAGTACTGGTGCTCTGAGAATTACAGTTTCATAGCTTTTGCCACATAGACTATTGCATGAAGATCTTCCCCTTGATTGCTGCCAGCTCTAAAACAAACCACAAACTAGTTACTGGTGTTCCCTGAAGTCTCAGGATTTTATCTGGCCAAACCAGAGGTGAGGCTTGCAGGACTGCTGTAGTATTAGGGCATTGAAACAATTACCTATAGAAACTTCAAAATGTGTTACACAAATACCATATCATTAGATATTTTGAAGCAAGTTCTGATTCAGACAAAAGTTATTCCAGAATCTAAGATCTTCCAGAATCTAAGATCTAGACACTCGTTTCCAATAGTGCCTTACTTTTTCTCACACTCTCATAGCCTGAAAAATACTAGCCTAACTGATCACAGTCCTAATTCACTAATCCCCACTCTTGGACAGTTCCCTTTCTCGCTCTCCCTTTAAGTCTTTGATAGACAGCTCATTTTTGCCCTCTTCCCACATTTGTTCTCAGTCTTAGTCTTCCTGATTCTCAGTTTCTCCCAATACACTAATTACTACTTGCCGGCATGCATTTTCTCTCTCTCTTTACAAGCTCTGTTTTCTATTTTGCCTCTCTCTGGTGAGACCGTTTCTTTTCCTCCCCAGTGCCAACCCTTGCTTCTGGTCTTTCCGGAGCACATTCTTTGTCCTATCTGCACTTCCAATTCTTCTAAAAAATTCTTGTCTCTCCAAATTTGCTTTTATTCCACCCTGTTGAAATAAGTGATAGAGAAACTGAAAAGACGGAAGAACCCGAACTTCAGTTGTGGTTCAGTGCCCAGACACAACATAGACCAGCAGTGCAAATCTCTAAGAAGATTTTCCTGAGCATGAACAAACTTTTTGCAAACATATGTCTTTCTTTGCCAGGATGTGGACATTTTCAGGGGCTAGTAGAATATATATCTTTGACAAACAGCTTATCTTTCCTTGTCATTTCACAATTCTGCTCCACACCTCTGAGGAGTTTGAGCTTTCAGGAAAGGGAGTGGATTAACAAGGGAGAAATCCAAACCTGCTATGGAAACGTCTTTTCAAATGGTTTGGTAAAATTCTTAAGACATGAAAGTGCGGTCCTCTGTTGGGTAGTATTAGCTGATCTTAAAAAGAAGAGATGCCTCTAGCTTCACCTACAATTAGTCAGAGGAAGGCTTTAATTCCGGAGTCACTTGTTATAATTTGTCCTTGACAGAATGCTATGGTGGAATTACTACCCCATAATTTGCAGTAAACTGTTAATACATGATTAGCAGCAGTGGACTTTCTTTGAAACTATCATCTCCCTCCACACACGCATAAAAACCCAAGCTAATTAGGAAATGCAAGATCAAACATCTGTGAAACAGATTTTATGCTGCTTTCTCCTAAGTTGCGCTTTGTTCTAGCATTAACTACACCACATGAACTTGATGTTATGTAACCCCATAAAAATTCAAGAAATAACACATATCACCCATGTATAAGTGGTAGTAAGCATCGATTAAATCTCTGTTTAATGGATGTTCAAAACATTGTGCTAGCTGTTAAGAATCTGGTCTGCATTACATCATTTACTTAGTGACAATAAATTGTTGGCCACAAGTTGACACTTTTAAAGGTTTGTTAGATCATTCTTCAGGGATCTATTTCAGTTTGGTCTTAAATAACTCAAATTAATGCTCATCAGGCTAGTGAAACAAATAGATTTTCCTCATTGGCCAGCTTCCAATTTTATATTCCCTTCATCCTTTGAATTTTCTGAAATACATCTCAGATTTAGAGAAAGATTTTTATGATGGGATGCCAAGAGTAACCATGAAGGAAGGCAATAGACTCCTTTTAATATGGCTACTGAAGAGAAAGGGCAAGGGTCTTGTTATTTCTCTGCAAAATGTTTGCCAAGGAGCAGTGAAGTTAGGATTAAGAATTAACACAGCTAGAGTTGTTGGAAATCATCCTAACTGCAATGGAATTTTGCAAGTTTCATTTACTCTTACTGATGGATATAATGCATAATTATGAGTATCATGTCAGCTGAATACGACTACATTCCAAGCATCTGATGCAGTTGCAAGGAGTAACACATTCACAGCAGCAAGGACTACCAAATTGTTAATAGGTTTGATTGGTGCAACAGATGGCATTTACAAGGATGAACTGACATCTGGACTAGATATCTTTGACAAAATAATTTGGGGGAAAGCATAAGATTGAGAGCTTTGAGAAGCATCTAGGAAAAAAAAAAAACCAAAGCACACAGCCATGTCTCTGTGTTACATTAATGAGCTCCTTCATTTGTTGGTGAAATTGCCCATGGGGACATGTCTATGTAGAATGGTTGTTATCTTCTTAAATGTTGCCAAAGACTGGGAAAAAAATAAAAACTATGTAAAGAATGCAATTAAGGAGGAACAACTGTTAGGATTATCATCACAGAACTTGATGTTTTACTTTGTTAAGAAAGATATTAATGACTGACTCACCAAGAATATCACCATCATGTTTTGAAAGGCTAGAGAAGACCACTTCCTACAACTGATTTATTTTTTATAGTCTTTGTACTTCAGAAACAGTCAAACAATAGGCCACACAAATGAACTGAATAAATGTGCTTAAAGAAATCTTCTTGTAGAAAGGCTAGAAAGGAATCAGGAGAGGTAGACCCGTAGCATCCTTTTGTCTAGTGGCAGTAGCACAAGTCTTTTCAGTGTCTGAAGTAGCTAGCTGAGGCTGAATCAAAAGTGGTGACAAGAAGCCTCAAAAGGCATGCAGCAGCACATCCAAGCAGAGGGATGGTTGGGTGAATTTGTTCATGTTGGCTGCAAGGAAACTCTTCCTACCCACAAATGAGTTATTTTAAACTTTTCCTCCTCTTTGAGGTAGCCTTTGTCTCGGGACTACCATGAGATATCTCCATGTCTCAAGTTTTAGGGACCTCTGAAAAACACTCTACCCATTTAAATACTTTACTGTACAGACATCATCCTTGAACTGCAAATGGTTAAGGATTGTTTGTATAGCTGCTGGATAGGAAACAGACATCAGGAGCATTATTTTGTTCAGGATATTGCTTGTAGCTCATTCAAATAAAGAGGAGTTTCACCAGAAAACGGGAGGGCAACCCAGTGACTTTGGGGATATACAAATGAAAACACAACTTCTGTTGGGAATTTTTCCTGGAAATCTCTAATAAGCTTATGCATTCTAAGTAGTAAAGGGAATTCCCTGCCTCCCCTCAATTGGAGAAGTATACAGATGTTTAAGGCCTCTGCCCAAAGGACAGAAAGGGTAAATGGTTTGAACAGACAGATGTTAGAGGGATAGCAAAGCAGAGAAAACAGAAGAAAGAACAAGAAGGGAGAGAGGGCATAAACAGTTATAGGGAGAAAAGAAAGATAAATAAAAAAGATAAGGAAAAGATTTATGGACATTGCTATGGCAAGGAGTAAAATAGGCTAGAACCAGGGCAGTAATGATGTGTCTGGGTAAATAATGCATGATATCCAATCAAAGGAAAAAGAATGACTGAACGAATTAAAGGTGCATGAAGAGGAAATCAAGAATTTCTTGGCTTAGTGTCAGTGCAGCATGCCTGAAACATGATAAACCCCCCTAGGATTTATCACTTTTAAGCAGCACTAATATGCCTATCATACTCTATGTGATGGTAATGAAAATTCCAATTGATAAAGCTGATTTGTATTTTTGTTTTCCTGTACTGCCAGCCAATTAAGATTTTCTAACTTTTGGCACAACTCAGCTGACTTGTCTTGACTTGTCTTCTCTGATTATATGTACTGCATATTAGAATAAAATATATCTAGCCTGAAAACATTAAAAAAAAAAACCAACACATGCTTCTTCAGTTATAACATATTTCCCCATATAGCTGTTGGCATTTATTTACTTAAGTAATGTATTTGGAATTACCAGCCTGTGCACATGTAAGACTAGCATGGACAATATTTGGCTTCTATAAAATAAACTAATGTAATATTAAGTTAAATAATGGCAGCTGCCTTCCAGTATTAGTCTTTTCAACCTTTAATTTAATAATGTAATTTCTTCCAGAAGATGCAGAAATCAGGGACCTCACCACAACCTTTGTTGCCTTTACACTTCAAGACAAAGAGACTCTTGAAGATACACTTTTCCTTTAAGTGGCCTGCCTTGCCTAGTCACACCTGGCCTGCTCTCCTGAGAAGTCTAGATTTTTTCTTAGTAACATTAATGTAATTCTGTCAGTATTAATCACAATAATTTCATTTCTCTCTCACCTTCAGTAATAACCTTTTCAAGAAAACTCTTCAAGAGAACTGATTTGGAGAGTCAACTATGTATATAATATCATACAGTAGAAGCTTTTCAAACTACACATAGTTAAATGCTTAAATAATACTCCTTCTGGAGCAAAATTTCAACTCCTAAGAAAACTACAATGAATAAAACTGAGTTACCTACAGACATTCTAGTATTAGGTGGATCTGGGTTGAGAAATTTAAATATTTATATGTGGAGTTACACAATTAGTCAGGTTGGAAGGGACTACAGGAGGTGTCTAGTCCAAACTCTTGTCCAAAACAGTGTCAAAACTGAATTCAGACCAGGTAGCTGGGGCATTGTCAGTCAAGTCTTGAAAATTTCCAAAACCACAGTCTGCACAAAGTTTCAGCAGGGAAAATGTCCTCCTGGTTGAAATTTTTTTCCTTACAACCTCTCAGAATTCCCCATTTCAATTTACGACCAGTGTCTGCCATTATCCCACCATGCACCACTGAGAAGAACTCCATCTCCTTGATGAAATTCCCATAAGTGCTGGGAGGATGGCCAGCAGGTTCCTCTGCAGCAGTCTCCTCTCCAGGCTAACGAGCCTTTCCTCACTGAGCAGGTGCTGCAGCCCCAACTATCTTGGTGGCCCTCTGTTGAACTTGCTCCAGTTTATTGATGCTGTCATATATTGGGGAGTGGACACAAAACTGAATGTGGTATTCCACAGTAAAGAGGAATAATCATATTCCTTGATCTGCTGGCTGTGCTCCTATTAACACAGCCCGGGGTGCTGTTGGTTGTCTTTGCTAATGCTGCACAGCTAATTCCTGTCTACCTTCCTGTTCACAAGGACCCCTGGTGCTTTTGCAGAATCTACCCAGGCCCTAGCCTGTACCATTGTAGGGGTTTATTCTGTCCCCAAGTGCAGGACTTTGCATTTGTCCTGGCTGAACTTCAGAAAGGTCCTGTTGGCCCATTCCTCCAGCTTGCCAAAGTCCCCCTGTCTCTGCCTTTCAGCATATCATCTATTCCCGCCAGCTTGAAGTTGTCAGACAACTTGATTGGGGCATATGCCTTCTCCTCCTCTATACCAATGGCAAAGGTATTAAACAGAACAGGTCCCAGGACTGACCCTTGAGGAACTCCATATGTAATGAGCCTCCCAGAGGAGGACCAGTCTTTAATCCCCTACCCTTTGAGACCAAAAATCCAACCAATTTTTGAGTTATGTTTCATCTCTAGATGTTATTATGTTCATCGGGGGGGGGGGGGGGGGGGGGAAAAAAAAAAAAAAAAAAAA
>NW_010972529.1:2330526-2456879 GCF_000737465.1 Haliaeetus leucocephalus
TGCACCTTTAGTTGCTTTTTTGTGTGCGGGGGGGGGGGGGGGAGGAGTAAAAAAATTAAAACTAGAAATTACTTGTGGGTTAACTGTGTTTGGAGAGGATACCAGCTGCACAGTGCTGATAAATTATGTTAACGAAATGCAATACTATGCATTTAATGACTAAAACAAACCTAGTGCATGACTACAAATATTTAGTATCAAGAGAGGAAAAATTTTATTCCTTGTTACTCTTCCCTGGTACTACGTAATGTTCCATTAATACTTTATCTACAATTTTACAGGAACAATTCTAATAAGATTGAAGATTTAGCAGTTAGGTAACAGTTCAGGGAATGAAAGAATAATGTGCTATTAACGACTCTTGCCTTACCCAGGAGGAAATCTTACTGAGATACATATGCACTAGAAACAAATCTGCAAAATATAGGAAATCCAGATGTGACATAAGCACATCTAGTTTTGTTCAAGTAGAAGCCAGATGTGCCTAAACAGCCAGTGGCCAGGCACACCTAGGTTTACCTGTTTTGTGGTTTCACCCATAACACTTGTACTTACTGGGTGACTGAGATTAAAGGGCTCACCATGTGAAAAGAAAAAACAGTACTCTACTGTTGGGGCTTTACTCCATGTCTTGCATAATATCAATGGAGGGAGGTCTAATCTTTATGCTTAGTTCCAGAAGTTTAGATATTTCGTGAAGATCCTAGTTTTCATTTTTATAGAAAAAAATGGGGGGAAAAAACACTTATGCTTTTGATCTGTGTAGTGACACAAAAAAGTCTAAAATAATGATCAGAAATCTCAGAAATAACCATGCAAAGAAAAAAGAGACCACAACATACCTTTTTAAAATTCTATTTCTTTTTCTTTTTAACACTCAAGATTTTTAATCCAGGATTTTGATTATTTTGAGGCTTTACTTGTGATTTTCAATGCTTATGGTTGTCAATTTTTGTGAAATGATGGAAGATGGAAAATGAAAACCCCAATATAAAGTCAAATTTGAATATGGGTTAACCTACCAACATCACTGTCAAAATCTAGTGATGGCTGAATAAGTTCTGATACACCCAAACTTTGTTCCATATATCAAATGTGAAATTAACCTTTTGTGGAGGAATTATATTACAATGTTTGGTTCTCTTTTTTATTATTAAATTCATATTCGTTTGCATTTTCCAGTTATAGCCCGGTCAGAGGGAAAATTGCCAAAACACATAAAAGTATGGGTTCTTATGGTATTTTTGGCCTCATTTGTCCTGTTTTGGCACTTTAGATCAGCTGTAATGGATTTATATTTCTGCCCTTTAACATTTCTGTGGGTTTACTCCCAATTTGCAATTCTACAGACGCATTTTGGACCACTGTCCTCTCTCAGGATTTGTCCATTTCTGATTGGCTTACTTGCCACAGTATCTCACATTACATATGGCATGAACATATCATAAATATTAATTCATTTACAAAAACAGATACAGGGGAAAAAATAATTTTTGCCATAGTTTCCTGACTTCTCTACCCTGTGTCCCCTTGATGACTCTCACCTCCTCAGCAGCTCAGATCTGATGAACTACTTTCACAGAAATATTCCTTTTAAAACCCAGCTGTTTATTTTGGCACATTGCAGAAACAGGAATCTGTTTCTTAGAAGAGGAAAGACTAACCACATCACAGAGCAGATCAGAAGGACTGCCAGCTGCACCACGGAGCAGGCCTGTAAGCCAATCCCCACTCTTGCCTCCACTTGTACACAGAATTTACCTGCAAACTTTCTTGGAGGTAAGGTTAAGGAAAAGCATTAAGAAGAGAAGAAAAAAAATAAAGAAGGAAGAATAGCTTCTTACAAATGATATCCTGATGATTTTATGAAAGATTGAGGAAGAATCCTTTTAGAAAATTCTATACTTTAAGTGATCTCAACTCACAATCAAAAGACTTTCTAGTCTGGTCTACCTTGAAGCATTTGGTAGGTCAGTACTGAAGATTCTGTATTTTTCATAAAAAGTAGACAGAGAATTTTATTTTTTATTATTTTGATAGTATGCTTTAGAATTTCAAGACAGAATCAAAAGGAAGAAGGCAGTGAAAGTGTTGGTAATTTTGTTCTTTCAAATTCTCCATGTCTTCAATTTATAGCATGTTAAGGTGTTGATAGAATCACAGAATCATTTAGGTTGGAAAAGACCTTTAAGATCACTGAGTCCAACCATCAACCCAACACCATCATGCCCACTAAACCATGTCCTGAAGTGCCTTGTCTACGTGTTTTTTGAATACCTCCAGGGATGGTGACTCAACCACTTCCCTGGGCAGCCTGTTCCAATGCTTGACAACCCTTTCACTGATGAAATTTTTCCTAATATCCAACCTAAACCTCCCCTGGCCTAGCTTGAGGGCATTTCCTCTTGTCCTATTACTTGTTACTTGAGAGAAGAGACCGACACCCACCTCACTACAACCCCAGTTCAGGTAGTTGTTCAGAGCAATAAGGTCTCCCTCAGCCTCCTCTTCTCCAGACTAAACAGCCCCAGCTCCCTCAGCTGTTCCTCATAAGACTTGTGCTCCAGGCCCTCACCAGCTTTGTTGCCCTTCTCTGGACACGCTCCAGCACCTCAATGTCTTTCCTGTAGCGAGGGGCCCAAAACTGAACACAGTACTCAAGGTGCGGCCTCACCAGTGCCGAGTACAGGGGAACAACCACCTCCCTGCTCCTGCTGGCCACACTATTTCTGATACAGGCCAGGATGCTGTTGCCCTTCTTGGCCACCTGGGCACACTGCTGGCTCATATTCAGCCGGCTGTCAACCAGCACTCCCAGATCTTTCTCTGCCAGACAGGTTTCCAGCCACTCTTCCCCAAGCCCGTAGCATTGCATGGGGTTGTTGTGATCCAAGTGCAGGACCTGGCACTTGGCCTTGTTGAACCTCATACAATTGGCCTCAGACCATCGATCCAGCCTGTCCAGATCCCTCTGTAGAGCCTTTCTACCCTTGAGCAGATTATATAGATAGATCATATATATACATACACATAAAGAACTACTTATGCTGACTGAATAATGAAACTGGATAAAAAAATAAGAATTTGGTTTAGAAGCACTCCTGCGAGTAACCTAGATCTTGTAAATTATTCCCATGATAATTTTGATTCAAAGGCCTTTGTTGCAAAATTGCGAGTGACTCAAACCCCTTAGAGCATATGATACATATCAGATCATCCAGTTTGGGGTGGGACTAATGACACAATGAGGCAAGCACTAGAAATATCTACACAGAAATGTAATTGATCTTAAAACACTATTTAAGGTTATTTTTTCAGTTATTTCCTTCAGCTACTCCAGCGGTAGTGCTGTATTTAAACAAAATTGTCCCAAGTACACAGAAGGTTTTGGACTCAGTGTCTTTTCCTTTGTCTTCTACATTCCTCTGTTTACCTCCCACAGGTTATACTTGGCAGGGCAGACAAGGAAATGGTGTTAATCATGGAAGTCTGTTACTCCATTTGCAAACAATCACTGGGGAACAGTCTGGAAGCTTGATTTATTCTCTTAAAGATCTGATCTTTTCATAAAGACCAATGTCACTCATTTGGGTCTTGACAACTCCATTTCCAATTGCATCTTTGCAACAATAACCTTCTAAGAGAGATACAAATCATAGCCTGGCACAATTTGCCACCTTGGGTAAAGTGTAGGATGTTTAATGCACTCAACCCAGACATGCAGATATGTTTGAAAAGAAGCTCTAAACTTGAGCAGACAAATGCACTCATGGCATTTGGATACAGCTAACCAAAACAACTCAGGGACGCATTCTGGCAGCTGAGAAATTTTGTTTGGGAGCTATACCAAACACTGGTTTTGCTGGATTGTATTCATTTTACACAGTGAAACTGCTTCATAGTTTATTTAGCAATTTCTGTTATCCTTGTACAACATGTGTTCATACTAATGTTGAGGCAGAAGTATTGCATTTCATTTTAATAGCCAACTGTTTTTCTAAGGCTTGTTTTAACATACATGGCGTACTCACACATACTATTCATTGCCCTGCCGCTCTGCTTCTCACTAAGGGAAACTGGCTCTCCCAGACTCTGCAGATTATCACTTCTGTTTTTATGTCACATAAGGCACAGTCTTTTGAGGATTTTCAACCCAGAAGGATCCTGACTTTTCAGCCTTGCCAACAGTATTACTCAGCTAGCTGTTTCTTACTCTGCCACAAACGCAACAGAAACAAATACCCCTCCTGGTATGGACAATAGCTGACAGCTGAAACACCTTGCAGAGGTTTAATTAAGTAAAACTAACAAGAACATTTTCTGAATTTTCCTTTGTCAAATCTATGAAGATATCTAAAGGAGATAAAGGCTTTTTATCAGTAAGCTTTTTTATTTGTGAAGTTGATTTTTTTATTTATCTCAATATTTTTCTTGTGTGGCTCCACCTTGTTGATCGGGGACTTGTGTCAAATTTATATTTTTAGCAGAACTAATTTAGGAAACAAATGACAAAACAATCTTCAACAGCCTCGTAAAGTGCTGCTTAAGTGAGGTGAGTAGGCAGTAATGACCAGGGAATGTTAGCAGAGGTGAGGGCAGAGAAACATTACTAGCCTGTTATTCCAAGTTCTGAAAGTGAGTCAGAAGCATGCAAATCAGGGGTTTGGGGTCCAGACATGGAAATATTGCCATTTTATTAGTGACAGCATGTTAAAAGAAGAAAAGCATATCTTATTTTATTTAAATCTGGTAGCCAGTCCAGCAGGATCATTAAAGATCTTGAGCGCTGTGACATTTTGCATCTAAGAGGTGCCTATGGTTGCAGGATCTAGCCTAAAGCGCCAAGCACTCAAACTTCTTAAGACATGGAGCACTTCCAGGAAAACTACATAAGGTGAGTCTAGCCAATGGAAGAATCATGCTTCCCTGCTCAACCATCTCAGAGTATCCTAGGTACAAGTGAGGTTACTAAAGATGAAGAAATACCTCATCAAGGCACTCTAGCTTCCTCAGAAATATTGTTCAAAGGACTGTGTTAATGGTGATGCATTAAGTATGTTAAATTATATACATGTATGTCTTAAATATATTAAACACAAGGTACATAGAATGGCAAGAATGTCTGTTTCCTGTGTTCTAAAATGATAACAAACCTCTGGCTAGTATTGTAAAATGTTTATCTACTACACAGTCTGCAGACTGTTGGTTGCCCCAGCTTGCACTCACACCAAGGGAGGCAGGGATTTACAGATCTAGATGTCAGGAGCAGTAAAATAACAAATGGACACACACATTCACACACATGCATGACACAAACACAGGTATATTATTCCTGGGAATCTTTACTGTGGTTGGACAGATGGTATGTTGTATGAAGATTTCTTTGCTTAACCATAAAGTTTGTGAGTCTTAAGATTTTCTGGGGAAACAGAGGGTTAGAAGAAGAAGACTGAGTCAAGACCGCCTAGTTACAAAGCTGGATATTCCACTGTAATAATGGAATGTGACTGGTCACTGGAGAGAGTGATTTTATTTTGCTCAGCTGCTGAATCGAATCAGGAATAACTCCAAAAAAGCTTTTTTGCAAACATCCCTTCTCTGCCTTCTCCTTCCTATTTTGAAGTCCTCTTTCTGTTAGCAACAGAGACTAATTTTTAATTGCCATGGTTTTCCTATGATAACAAAATGTCTACTTTCAACCCTACAATTTTAGAAAATACTAATGTGATCTGAATGCTAAATCCCAAATTTTACTGCCATGAAATATCCAACAATAAAGATATAGATCAGATCACATACCTACCTACTTTGTTGCCTGGTTTGTTGTGAGACTTTTTAAGCACTGCCTGATTTGGAAAGAGTAGGTGGTAAGCCAGAAACTCTGTATATTCCACTTAGGACTGTGTTCTGGAAGTAAAAGTATTGCCAACTCTGAAGGCTGTTCCAGTTCAAAAAAATAATGTTCTTTCAAATTAACAAAAAAATTTCACTTACTTCTGATGTCAACAACTAAATCTAACAACATACAGGCTATTGGTGAAATTAAGTCATTGTCGGGTATGCTGACCAGTCTCCCTTGCCTGTACAATCTGTTGTATGAATTCAGCTGCTGCCTACCATCTTTTTTCTAAAATTTAAGTAACTTTGGATCTCTTTTTCAACTTTACTTTTAACAGCACCTAGCACAATGGGGCCCAAGTACATAACTAGGGTTCGTGGGCACTTTGATAATTCAACTGGTAGTAATAATAATAAACTACACATTTTTCAGTGTTGGTGAAAAAATAGCTAACATAAGGAAAGCATATGTGTTCCAGGCCACAGCAAAATGTTTAATACATAGTCATTATAAATCCCAGAAGCAATCAATTTATAATGAGAAATGTTTGTACATCAGCAGTGCTGCCATGCCACTGAAATTTAGCACAATGATTCAGTATGCACACAGAACTGCAGTGGACAAATGCATACAGATTCACTCCATGCTGTAGACATTTTTACACAAACGTTCTTAATTGCTAACAGAAATAGCATCATCTACTGTAGCTTGATTTTCTTTAACTAAGTTCCTCGTGTCAGTAACACATTTGCAGCAGTAGACCTCATCCAAGTTCTCGCCTTGTCAATTTTTGATCTTTGAAATTTATTCTGACGATGCTCCTAGCTTAAGTGCTTTCTTTTGCAGAAAAGAAAGTAATCAGATTTCATGAGAGCTGGGTTATTGCACACTTGTATGTAGCTCTTGGAGGAAGCTCCTAAAGGAAATAGAAGTCTGTAACATGCTCCAAACTCCCTTCAGGGCCCCTGGTTCTTTGATTTAATCTTGAAACAGACAAGACTTTTAGCCTTTCTTCAGACACAAATAGGCTGTGGCATCAAATTCACTTCAAGAAAGCACATTGTGACTTTGTACTGATCTCTGGTATAGCTAAATATATTTTCTCCCACCTTTTATAAGCTTCCTCCCATATCATCTGTACCGAAAATTTAATTTAACATAAGTGATAGCTGATACTTTTTAGAAATTGGAGGAATAATCTAAATAAAATACTAGGCTCTCAATAAGGCATTTTGTTCTGAACCTCCCTGTATTTGAGATTTACTTTTAAATGGCTAAAATGCAAAAAACCTGTTGGTAATTTGGTCTGCTTGGTAATTTTTGATTATTGATTATATAGGATATGTTTCCTAGATATCATGCAAAGTTTATTTTGCTTTTAAAACAAACACTCCTTCTTGCAAATTCCCAAGAGACATATGCTGGCATTTTGTCATTACACAGAGGGAAGTTACATAAAATTCAGGCCACATTTCTTTTCTGAAAAAAATTGCATCAATACTTTTTTTTTTTTTGTCTTTTAAGAATATTTCTTCAGCATTTGCATGTTATGTAAGTTTTGTATGTCCTTAAAACCTGTTCCCTGGATGCTACCCGGGGCATGGCATCTTTCAGTAGCTTAGGTTGCTTAGTTAAAGGGAAAGACAGCTTTTTCCTCCTACCCCCAGGCTGAATAGATAGGAACCTTAAACAGGACACACCTAGATGATAATACTCATGAGATATACTTGAGATGTATGGCTGTATGTTTGTATGTATGTATGAATGTATGTTTTCCAGCAGACTGAGCTTACACACAAGACCAGATTTCAAATACAAAGTGTTTTTTTTTCTCAGGCGCCACCATCCTGATAATGGTGTCAAATTAAAATGTTATGTCATGCTCCACACTCCTAATGCATTCCTGTTATCCTCAGTTCTCACTCTTGGTAACCTCTCAGTGGGGAGACCTAAGGAAGAGTTTCCCCTTACTGTAACAAACTCATGTTAAAATGATTTAACGATGTGCAGCTTACAATAGGGTTCTTCTCCACATACTTTGTACCTTTTTAGAGCCTGAAAGTAAGAAGATGAAAGAAGAGCTAGAGAGAGGGTAGAACACATTTGTGTTCTAACATCTATTAGGTAGTTACAGATTTTCCTTAAATTAAGTTTCTATAAGCAGGATGTCTTTAAGTATCTATTGGTATTAGAACAGGGCAAGATATTTGTATTTATATTCTTATTCTCTCATTTTTATTCTTTTCTTTCAGGATGTTTTCACTTATAGAGATATACAGTTTTGCCATCATTTTTTAATATGTTTCCCCTAAATTCATACATTCAATTGTTTCAAGACAGTCTGATCCCATTTGTGGATTGCTTGAAAATGGTTTGCTTCAGATGTTCTAAGTGATTGTGGGTCATTTATCTAGGTCATGTGTCATGAGTCTGCTCCCTGAGTGGGTAATGCCTGGGTCACTGCAGAGATCTCACAGAGAAGCTGAAAATGTCATTGTGGAAGAAATACAGTGAGGTGAGAATAATGGTTGAGGCTTCTTCCCTCCCTGACCATGCCTTTGGAACAAATTTTTTTGCTACTATTTTTTACATGCCCAGCCCTGACCATAAAACTTGGCTGTTATGCTTAGAAATAGAATAGTGACAGAAACATGGGAAAGAAAGTGTAATTTGAACTCCTGTTTCCTTTATAATTGACCAGGATAAACTAGGCTACTTGTGGTAGATACACATATCATTCTGAAGACGTGCTCTTTATGTACTTTAGAACAGCTACAATCAGGTTTATGTTGAGTTAACATTAAGACAAGAGGCATACGGTCTGATCTAAAGTCCATCAAAATTGAAAGGAGTTTCCCCTTTAATCTCAGTGACCTTTGAGTGAGGGTCCCAGGACCCCTTGAGCTCCAGGAGCCACAAATCATTTCAGAAAGTAGATTTTTAACAAAGTACATATATTTATGTTTCTAGCCTTTAAAGTCTCAGAAGCGAAGCTTGAAACACTGATTCATACAGGTAGCTTCTGCAGACAACACAGGAAAGTACTGGAGCCATGACTATCGACTTCTGGAGACATGCCTGTCCACTCTTCCGGACCTATACTGCATCAAGTCTGTAAAGTCAGGCAGGTGGGGAGGGTGGAGGGGTGGTCTATGTGATTTCTGACCAGAAAGGGCATGCGAAAGCTTAAAACTCCAGGATTCATAGTTTAAATCTGCATGCACTCAGAAGGACCTATTCAGCTATTTATTTATTTGTGTAAATGGCACATTGGAAAGGGCTAGAAGATAAACTATCAACTTATTCTGAGAGTTTCACTTGTGTGAATACAGTGAAGAAATTAACAATTGCAAATCTGAGATAATGGCACTTGTTGGAGCTCTGTATATCATCTTATTTAAAGGTATGATTCAAATCCCAATGAAATTGTGATATTCTTACTTGCTTGAAGTCCTTCAGGGATTGAGTCTTACCTGATTTATTCCTGTGTGCATTAAAGAGCAGTCTATTGTCAGTTGGAGATTCACAGCTGTTAAATTTGTCGGAACAGAAATTACTCCTATTGCTCTGTGGCAAACAATAATTAGAGTTATCACTAACTCACCAGATCTCCTCTGATATTTTTTTTTTTGTCCACATTGATAAGTTTGTTTCTTTCTAAATCAGAAGACAAAAAAACATTCAAAGACCAGCAGGTGGGACAATCTTTGATTTTTATATCTATTTATTTTAACTGAAAGTTTCATTAAAATTAAGATAATGCAGAGTTCAAAAGGCAAAATCATTCATCATGTTACTAAAATACCAAGGAAGTGGTCTGTTGAACTCACTGCTTCCTTCTGCAAAGGTGGGATGAAAAAAAAAAAAAAGAAGTGTTCTTAATGGATGGAAAAATTGGCATGCGCTCCTTGGTTTTTATTATGAACATATGTTGCAAGTACTAGTAAGAGAGAAGAGTGCAATGCATCTTGTATCATGACTTTCTTTATATAAAAGGTACTTCTTTCCAAATAAGCACTTTTTCTGGTTACAAGAAATAATCTGCAAGTGAACTATCAGAAAACACATGCACATTATCAATGCACAGTACCAGCAGTGGCTTAACTTGGACACTTGTCCAATTTTTTCAGAATACATGTATCAAATGTAATTTTACAGAAGCTGTGCTTTGAAATCATTCATAACAGTAACCCCTAAATGCAAAGTACAGTTGTAAATACTGGTGCTTAATCAAATGTTGTGGCTTATAAAAGATTAATATTTATCTGTCTCCAGAATTTCTACATCCATAGCTACTTTGTTAAAAACAGGCATATTAGTTTGCTTCTTCTGAAGGCTTTGCATATAATGTGCATGTAACAAACAGAAGCACGTTATTTTCCCCTTTGTTTTACTTATATATATATATAAATAAGATCATATATTTATCTCATAAATCTTATATCTATATATATATGGAAGATTATCTATAATAATCTTATATCAGCTGCTAAGAACTTTACATACCTTGTACTTTATAGGAATTCTTTTCTCATCTTTATGTATTAGGTGTATAAGAGACAGATTTCTGATTTTGCTTAGGCAAAGTAGCCCAAGCTCAGAAATCAAAGACTCTATGTTTTGAACTCCATAATAATGGCAAATTAATATATATCAACCTGTAGTAAAACTAATAAGGAAATGTAAATTATAGACTGTTTAAAATATCTCATTTCAAAACATTTTACTGATATCATGATCAAACTCACAAAAATCTTTATTGTCTCAGCTCCCACTGGATGGAAAAGATGAAACACAAAATGTGAGCAGGTATGCCAGAAGTCAAACATTTTCAATCCGACATACCTAATGCTATCATAAAACAAATTATTCCTGCTGAGAATTTCACAAAAGATGAATATTTTTATTCTCTTAATTTACCAGATTTGTGGGTTCAATTGTTGCTGTAAAATTTAGAAGTAGTTTGTTTCCTCTACATAAACTGAAACTCATTATTTATTTTCAAGATTCTTCTCAAAGTATTTTTAAAGAAAAAAAGAACAAATAAGGGCTATGATCTAATAATATCTGTCAAAAGAAAGGATGTTTTATGGGAAGGTATTCATAACAGGTTTCTATGATGAGCAATTCATCATGACATAGAGGTTCAAATGCAGACCATATTGATTTATATATGCCAAAACTTTTTTTTATATATATATATATACACACATATATATTTGTATTTTTTGTAGCTGCTCTAAGTACAGCTCTAAGTATATTCACAGTCATTACCAATTGGAAATTTCATTTCAAGGGTCAGCACTAAAAAACAAAGTCCAAGTCAGACAGAGAACTGAGCTCTCCTAAGAATGATTCTTTCCATGCAAGCAGAGCAGATGACCTCAATCCTTGGTCAAAATTTTCAGTGCATTGTTACCTTAATATAGTCTCAGGAGTTGAGTGCAGTAATGGAGAGTTTCTGTGTTCCAGAGCCAAGCAAAATGTTTTGGGCTAAAGTTTTCTGACGTGACTGATCTGGGAGACTTTAGTTCTTGAATGCTTCACCTACCTTTGGTGCCAGTGCTAACAACTCTCTTGCTAGGTATTGAAGGCACTAAAAACTATCCCAAAGAATCAGGAGTTAACCATAACATTTTGTTCTTAGTTTTCTCTCATTGTTTCCACATTTGGCAGTATATTCAGAACTGATTTAAGTACAGGCCGTTTGTAATGTCTGTTTGATAGCACTTGCAAATATTAACAGATAACTATAATTTATGGCCCTAGAGGTAATCTATAACTTCAGACTGGTTTAGCTCCATGAATCTTAATTAGTAAATGCTGTTAATTTTTACAGAAAGTACTGTAAAAATACAATTTTCTTATTTGGGAAATCTGTTTTAGACTTCTCAGAAGCAAAGCACAGAAATCATAGCTCAAGAGACAGGGAGGCTCAAATGTCTTTAAGTCCTCTTTCGAATTCTGATACTCTGTAGGTGTTGGAAGTGGTCTTTCTTGCAAAATAAACTCTTCTCCATTGCAGATCTTTCCTCACAGCCTGCTAAACACCCATCCCACAGTCCCCAGAAACTGTGGATTCATGGAAACAGCTCATAGTCTGCTCCCAACCTTCCTTCTCCCAAAACCTTGCTTTGTAACAAGGCAGGAGCCCCCCCTTTGTTGCTATCCTGAAGAAGATTCAAGCCACTCCACAACCATTTCTCCTTTCTATACCATGAAGGCATATCTTGGAGTACTGGAACAACATGAAGTTGAAATGTTGAAGTGCTGGACTGGGTGGGATACTCTTGACCTTATTTTTTCTGGTGTATAAAAGAACTGCTCATCAAAACTCAGCGTATGATAAAAACAGCATGCATATAACATTATTAACAACATATAACAAAGTAGTTTTGGTCTTGGTGTACATGTAAAGTTCTTCTGTATCATACATTTTAGTTAAAAACTGTTGTCTAAAATCCTGTGATTCAGACATTTCCACATCACATCTTCTAACAAGTTTCTGAGGTATTGCCAATACAAATGCTCCTTATAAGGGAATTATTCTCACAGTATTTCTAGGCAAGAGTTTGCTGCTTGATAAGTAAGATCTGTTTCATTCATTTAGTTTTCTTTTAGTACTGCAAATGGGTTTGAGCCTATAAAAACCTGAGCATCTGCTTTGCTTCACCTTAGGAGTATCTTACTAAGTTCAATGGAACCCAACAGCTATCTGTGTCTCAAGTACAAATATAGTTATGTGATTTGTTGGACAAGGAAGTGTTAAGAGCGTGAAGTCAATGACTGATGATTGTGCACTTCCTTTCAGAGAGTATTAAATAATGTTGGATTAGGCCTTTATGTATATAGTGGCATTCCTTTATAAGAGTAAGGTAAAATATGCCTTGATGCTGAGCTCTGTGTGATGAATAATTTATTCTGCGTACGCAGAGTCTGCTTTTCTTCACTCAATACCTGTGGGCAGGTTGTGATTTCCTCATATTAATTTCATGTTATTTTGTTCAGGTTTTTGAAATGTTATGGACTGAACTTGAGCCCCTTTCTCAGCAGTTAGTAGGAATTGTGTCAGTAGATGAGTATATAAAATTTCTTCATATTCCTTGGAGAAAATCAGCAGTATTTTTGACATGAATATTTTTGTGTATAAATGTAAAAGGTGCTTTTGTAAGCAAATAAGTCATTAAGATAGAATTACTTTTCCACACTCATTCATGACAACAAGACAAGATCATTGCAAAGTTTGCAATAATTAAATGCACTATGTAACTGAAAATATTCAATTCCAAATAATATTTAGAATATATTTTTAACTTTTGAATTAGCAGTTTATTCATTTTTCAGTGGAAGTGAGTTCAAAGCCTTAGTTTCAGTCAAGTACTATGTTTCATTCAAAATGAAGAGTCATTGACCCTAGACTGTTGGAAAGAAATACATACAAAAGATCAGTTTAACACCTGAAACATCTAGAGATCAAAAATCAAGAGAGATGTCTCTTAAAGAACTATCCCAGTCAACATCTCATAGAGATTTTTCTAATACTTTCCAAAAGATCAAAGCTATGAAAACATTCACATGTTGTATTTTTAATTCTAGTTAATTTTCACTACATTAAGTTATCTAGTGTTTGTTAAGGCTTAATTGACTATTTCTAAGAAGGATCATGCCTCATAATAGATCCAATTTTTTGGTTTACCCATGCTGAGACAAAAAGTGGGACAAAGGAACCTTTCCTTCTTCTTTTCTTGTAGTAAGTTTTCCTACTGTTGTACGAGAAATAGCTTTGGGCAAAGGTTCAAGAAAGCTGGTGAACAGACTTTGTATTTTTAGACTGTGAGTGTTAATGTAACTGCAAAACAATGCACTATACAAGTAACTAAATAGGACACAGACATTGGAATACACAAATTACCCAAAAAGGGGACCAAGGATATCAAAAATGAATTTTACAGATGACTCTGGAGAGGAAATTAAGTGTTTTAGTAAGACAGAAATAGAACAGAATAAGCATTTGGAAACAGTGAAAACTACTACAGTATTTGCTTGAAATTTCCCTGCAGTGCTCCCATGAAATGGATCAGCATTTGTCTTTCTATCTGTTCTGAACCACTGCATATAACTGTTTCTTTGGGCTTGTAAATGTTCAGGTCAAGTGAGACCAGGTTCAGGTGGTTTCCCACATGATATGAACAACATAGAAAACACGGGGGTCCTGGGTGTTTTGCTCATGAAACTTTTAAGACTGTAAGAAAGTGTATCAACCCAGAAGCTAGTCCTTTCCTTTGACTTAGATTTCAGTGTGTTCTAAGATGTGTGTGTATGTATGTACATGCAAATGGTGATGTGAATATACAGGATAAAAATAGCCTATGATAAAACTGCACTTGGTAGCTGTGAATTGGATTATAGACCATATTCGTATAAAGTACCCACTATGTGGACTGATTTTCTTAGGACAGTAAAAATAGGGAGAAGGAGGCTTTGGGACCTAGCTGACTAGAGTTCAGGTGTGAGCCAGACGAAGACTACCTTCTTGATACATTGATTGGGGGGGGCAGTTACTGTGCCCCTTGAGCCTAGATGTCTGCAAGGAATCTAACAGAATGAGTAAAAAGACAACTAAGAGGATCTTTGTTTGCTAGTAAAATTATCAAGCTATGAATTAGTAGGTAAATCAAACAGGTGTGAGAAAACAGTCAAATTATTTGTGGAATGACTTAGACACACATTCGCCCTAAGTCATAAATGAGAATTCTACAATTACTTTGAGAATATGCAACAAATCTTAGAAATTTAATCTACTTGGAATCTCTTGTGTAATCTTTTCAGGTATTCTAGTGTCAACAGGAATTCCATTGGTCAATTTTTATGATCTTACAATGGAGTAATTATAAAAGTTCTGGGTCCATTTGTCACCTTTAGCTGCAAATGTATCTGTTTCACTACAAGTCACATCAGTATGCATTGAATACCCATAGTCATATGTAGAATTCACTTGTGCTTTCCTGTATATGTAGAACAATAAGAAAAAAAAAAAAATATCTGAAGTAAAAAAAAAAGTAATGTAAAAAAGGAAAAACTTAAAAGTAAATACTGCTTTAGAGTAAACACTTAGACAATGAAAAAGCTATACTCTGCTAGACTATAGGAAAGGAATAGCACAGGAAAAGGATGGCATCAGGATGTTTTAAATGGCATTTCATTTATCCAAATTTTCTTAACTATGAATTTTAAGGTGGACCCAAGCCTAATTTTTGAAATCAAATGCTATAACTAGAAGCACTCAAGGGTTGGAGAAAGGAGGGCTGCAGAGGGGGAGGAAAGAAGAGGGAATCGCTCCTTGAGCACACTGCAAATAGCTTTTGAATCAACAGTATGGTAACAATTAGACAGTGGTCCTTTTTTATTTTGCTGGATTTTGACAATCATAAAAATAGATTATGAATAAGCCTTGTGTAAGCCAAAAGTTACGTTGCAACAGCTGCATTATCCTACCAATACATACTAATTTTATCAGATCTATTCACAACTTGCTGTTAATATCTCACAGGTGGTAAGAACACATCTCAGATTCCCCCTTTAGGGAAGAATTCTTCTGTGATATTTTCAGCTTCCACTTTTTATTTCCCACATTTACATCTTAATGGCAGGAAAGTTGTATGGAAGCAATTCATTTAACAAAGCAATAAATTAAGGCCTAGTACACATACGGTTTCCTTTATTGTTTCAAGATACATGGAGCTTTCATAGACCTTTGAAAAGAAAGCCTTCATCATGGGATTTTCTTAGGAATTTTGGATTTGTTACACAATTTTAAAGCAGTGCAACTTGCCTATCAAAAGCAATCCCCAATGCTTATGTTCTTTTATGAAGTGTGTCTTCAAAAGTTCCGTCCTTGCAACTTTTACAATTCTGTACTTTTTAGCAATGCTAACAGGTACAGCATTCATGACTGGTTGTTCAGAAATGGCACCTAATCTGCCTACATGTTAATTAATTAGTGTTCAGCTTCAGTATAATGTCCAAACTCTCACCATGTTTGGGGGGTTTGGGCGGGGGGGGGCGGTTGTAAACTTGGTTTATACTTGGCCTGTATTTTTAATGTAAAATAAATGCCTATGGAAACAATTTGAAATGCTAAATAGCAGAATGAAATTAATATTTGGCATGCTAAAGAAAAGAACTCTAGGGTATTTCATTTGATGTATGTTGGAATAAAATCAGTTTTCTTATTAACTAACTCAACTATTTGGAAAGTAAAACTATTAACATTAAAGTCTCTTAAAATAGAGATTTTTTTTTTTTTTTTTTTTGAGATGGCATGATTTGGAACTTATTTTAAGTAGCGTATAATCTGTGAGTTGAGTTCTTCCATTTTCCATTATTTAATCATTGAATTTGGATTACTCTCTATTGATTTCCTCTTTAGATTAAACCAGTGCTTGGAATTTTGTCATACAGACCTTTTTATTCACTAAATTAAAATGTCTAGTCTATTCCAAACAAGGCATTGCAAAGTTGGAATAAAAACAGAATGCAAACTATTTTAAATAAATAATTATGATTGAAAGTATGAATAGTTTCAAACAAGTTCCCTAGGTAAGCAACGGCTAATGTATAGGCCAAAAGAAACTTATTCTCCAGCTGTGGCTCAATTTTCATTATGCTGCAGAGTAGGGAAAGGCCACTCTTTAGATAGATGGACAACTTCCAATATGCGAGTGCTGCTTTGAAAGACAGAAACATTGACAGAGGCTGACTGCCCATGTTGGTGGTTCAATTTAGAGAGGCCAAAGTAGGCAGTCTGTTCTCCTGAAAATGATAATTTCCTGAGGAGCCAAAACTTATAAAACACTATTAACGTTCAGGAAGTTTGAAAACTATTTCTCCTCACCTTGGACATGTCAACAATGTGATATACACAGCCTCAGACGTGGCACATTCTGCATGCCTCATAAGTAACATTTTATTTCTTATATGCTTTACCAAGTCTTCTAAGTGCCTTAGTATAATACTAGATGCAAGGATACCAAGTTCACCCCACTATCTTCATGGAGAGAGGAGAAGGAGGAAGGTTAGCATGCACATGAAGCTGTAACACTGATTTCTGCTTGGGAGCAGGCAGAACAACATCCTTCTCTTGGGAACAGGGGAAAAGATAGGCTTCCCCTTTCCTGAGGAAGACATTCAGCCACTCTCTGTCACCTCAAGGGCAGAGAAAGGAGACACTTCCTAACATCTAAAAGTCAACATCAGATGAAATTTCACAGATTACAGGTTCTCATTTTACACATTACATATATACACATACACATCACAAACAGTGCCATCATAAATGTGTCATGGGTGTGCTTCCACGTACTTCTAATTGAATCAGCTTTAGAGTAGTGAAGAAATGTATGTAATTAATATTGAGGGGGGTGGGGGGGTTGAATGTTTTTTTTCTTTCCTAAGGAACTGTGGGAGCAAAGTGGGTTTTATACATTCTCTTATTTTAATGGAAGGGAGATTTGTTGAGGGATATGGTTGGTACCTGCAATTCCAGCTCAAGCACTTTGACAAGGTTCCAACATTCTTGATGAATTGCAAATGGGAGAGAGAACCCTTGAAACAGATCCGTAGCCTGTGATATAATTGACTCAAGACAGACTTCTGGAAACTTTTTTGTTGCTCCTATTCAGCTGTTTCATAAGCGCATGGGCCAAATATTTTGTTTAATGGAAGATATTTAGGAGTGAGTAGGTCATTTCAATGTGGATCTTCCTCTTTTATAAGGACACCTATAGCATTACATCTTTGTCAAATTAACAAAGCTGGGTATAGCTGAAACTTTTAAAAGAACAAGTGTTCAAAAGCACATGTCTAAGGAGAGAGCAGAAGAATTTTCAGGCTTCTGGGGAAATACATGACTGATGAAAAATGACGTCCAGCTATTTGCTCTATGTCTGAGGGGTGGGGGTGCATATGCTGTGTAGACAAATTCTTGAAAGGATATGAAGAACATCCCGACTGTAGCAGTTATCAAACACAGTTAGTCATAGTCTGCATGCGTTTTCAGGGCAGACTTCTTGAACAGCCAGACATGCCAGTGTACAGTGTGCTAACAGACTCTGTCAAAGCTGAGTCTTTGCTACAGCTGTTTGTGGTAAATGTTATTAACATTGGTTAATTATTATGTAATGGTTACTTTATCAGCAATGTACATCAGCAAAGTAAGAACAATTACCTTGAAACAATTCAGTGTCCACTTGTGGCAAACACAATTGCTTTCTTTAGTTAAGAGGAATTTACTAACACCATATCTATAGTGAGGACAAGGCTGCTGAGGGAACTAGTTATGCCTTTGTTTCCTTTTGAATATACTGATGTTTTTAATTTTCATCACATAGCTCCTCACTTTCTCCCCTCTGTATTCTTGTTTGTGAGGATCCAGTGAATGAGGTTCTGGCTAGAATTTTATTTCTCCGGGCAGACCTTCTATACTGAGTGTTGTCTATCCAAACTTTTGTTGTTCACAGGCTCTGATTTTCAGTACATAATGTTAAGTACCTCCATGAGGAAATTAGGCAATGTGAGTAGTCAGCTGAACCTCAGTTACAGAGACCTCAGAGCGCCATGAAGACTTCTTTGATGATATGCTCAGCTTTTTCTCCTCATTAAAGAGGCCAGAGGTGCCAGTCTCAGCATTCCCTGCTGTCTCAGAGAAATTCTCAGTCTAATTGTCTAAGGCTTGTGAGATAGTTTAATAAACTCTAGCACAAAGTCTGTATGGTAGTCTCTCTCAAGTCTTCATGAACTTGGATGAGAAATACTTGTTTGCTTTCTCTATGGAAAGGTATAAAAAAATTCTAATTTTATGTCATCCACAAAGCTGTTAGGTCTGTACAAGGAAGTCTGACATTTCTCCATATCCAGTCAACCTAGGAGATGGCAGTCTTACCATTCATCCAGATGGGAAAAGAGAGATAATGTTGACCTCCAGTAACTAATTTGGACCTTAGACATGAAGTTTCTGCAATGTTGTCTTCAAGGCAGCTGATGCATAAGCTCGGAAAGGATCAGGTCCAATCTGACAAGGAAGTTGTGCGAACGCATTGTAGGCAAGAGCTGGTGCTGTTGGAAGAGTAAAAACCCCTTAAATTCTTGGGGTAGCTGCCTCATTTTTAGGAATTGGTTGGAGAAGTTTGTGGAAGGACATGGAGAGTGGATTTATCCTGTACTACTTTGTTACAGATATTAGTGAATTACCTCATAATCATATTGGGTAGACATTTTTTGAAGGTTTTATTGACTTTGAAAAACTTTACAACTTGCTAAACTGAATAATCAACATATTTAAGGTCAAAAAGTCTCCATCCAAAAGTGTGTATCAGTTGAATTAAGTCAGAGAATGTTTTGACTCTCAAGACTTGTGTTTGCTTTCTAGAAAACCTCTTCATGTACATGAAGACACATGTGTACCAGGTACATGTGTACCATTGTCACTGAAAAAACATTAATGAGTGGTATACAATTACCAGTGAGCATAAATGCCTACATAAGTTCTAGAAAGAACTAGATTTTTGCTACACCAAACACCAGAAGGAGCTTTTCAGTTCTTCTCACAACTGGCATTGTCTTGCATTCTTTCCCATTTTAAAGACTTTTTTCTTTGTCTTTTCTGATGTGTTACAGTTTCCAGACTCTACTCAAAATACTATTTGGACATTAAAATCTATTTCAACAACTGCTTGTAGACAGACTGAAGGAAGGAGTACAACAGGAAAAATAATCCATTCTGTCATCAGAAAACCTTTCCAAAACTATGAGAAACAGCAGAAATCTTGCTGGAAATGAAGGTGCTCTGCTTGAAATGTAATCAGTTTCCCCCTTCAGCTTTTACTTTTTACTTTTTTTTTTTTTCTTCATAGACAGTTAACTCCACTGCACCTTCAGCCACCACTTAGTCTATATGAAATTAATTCTCTTCTAATGGATTTATACAAAACCAGTGGGGAAAGAGCATGGAAACAGGAAGATGGGATTTAGACCAGCATAGTCTGTTAAATTTCTTAAGCACTGTAATTACTTTTGTCTTCTGAATCCTCCCAGGCCTTCCAATCTTTTAAGACTCTATTTGACCTGCAATAGCAGGCTAGTAGGCTTATTCTCTCACTTGCTGCAATCAGGAGTGTCAAACTATACACATAGATGCAGATTAGCTATTGCCAGTACAAAGAAGAGGTTTGCTTAAACTCCGCCTTGAATGTAAAGAATGTGGGATGTGGGTGAATTTCTCCAGCAGTGGGAGCTTAGGTTTGGGAAAATTAGACCTAAAAAAAGAAATCCCTCAGCAGTCAGAAGATATGTGAATTTGCGTCTCTTCTTGTGCTGATGTTGATATGCTTCTACTGCTCTTCCAAGATTCAGAAGGCAATAGTGTTTGAAAGGACACTCAGAAGACAGTCAGAAGTATATGTGTCAAAGGGCTAAATTGGCCTACAAACACAAGGATTAAGCTAAATGTTTCTGAGTGCCATCTATGGAAACTTGGAGGTCAAAATTGGAAAATCACCTCAATTTATCAATGATATAAAACTTAAAAGAATTCGGTTTGAATAAGATCTTAAGAGGAGTATCTGTGCAAGTTCTATCTACACAAGCTTTTGTAAGTAAATTGAAGTCACATATTTGTGTTAGGTGACACCTTCTCTAAACTAATGTACTTTACACTCTCAAGACAAATTCTTAGCTTGTATTTGGCATGGAGTTAATTACAGCTACATGGCTTTTGGCTGGCTCAGGATATGGGCAGAATAAGCTTGCAACAGCCTGCAAAAATCTTGTAGGCATGCCCTTCAAATTAGAGTTTGATATATAAAGAGGTTGTTAGAACTTAAACTGAGCAGGACTATTTATGAAATTGATGTGACCTGTCAGCCTGGTGCTTGGTGGAGAAACTGATAGGAGGTAGACGTTCCTCCTCTCTGGGAAAGAGGACAACTAAAGCTTACATGTCTGCATCATTAAGAGAGGGGGAGTGTGAAGGTGTTGTTCCTGCATATCAGAGAAGGGCCATTTCTGCTTTTGATGTCAAACCTGCCTCTTGGTAGAAGGTCCTACCAAAGGAAGAGACTTGATACGAGTAGGTGATATGAGGCTGGCAGTGTGCTCCAACAACATTCTGAAGACGTGATACACCTGATGTTTTCTGACGACTGAGCTATAGAGTTTTTAATTGTAAACACTTAGTAAACCAAAGTGTTTCCCTTTAATCATAGCTTTGTTGGTGTACAAGGAAACAGTGGTCCATACTTCATCAAGCAGCTCTGAACCAAACAAATTCTCACTTCTTAGAGTCTCATTTCTTGCACCATTAACTATTTGGTCTCCAGGAACTTCTCTTCGTGAACACTTTTTCACTCACCAGGCATGAGTTAAGAACAACTACACAGCCTCATTCACATATGCTCTTTGTGGAGTGCACTGACTTTTCTGAACCAGCTCTGTTGTAAGGGAATTTCTATGCATATGGGACTGTGTTAGTCCTGTAGTGGAAAAAGGTTGTGAAAGATTTTCTGTTCTGTATACGATTTTTACAAGGCTCAAAGGTTTGGGGGGGGTCTTATTTTAATATTTTGCTCTTTTTGAGGCTGATTTGAGAATTCAGGCAGAAGGATTATATACTACAGAAGTGATAAATGGAGAGAGGCTTCTGGCTGACCTTAAAACAGAGAACTGTAGTATGTCATTTATAGTACAGGCTAAACCAGATAACAGACCTTAAAGATAAAGGCATAGGTACTCCTTTTCTTTGCAAACTATCTCCTGCTAACTTTTCATGTCTAATGTGAGGGACTGAGAATATTAAAGAAAGAGCTACTCATCCCTGTCTGTTCCTGGTGACTCCCATCCTAGAGAAAAGGTCTGTGACTGCAGAACACAACAATTTTTCAACCATGGATTGGATGTTTAAAAAGAAACAGAGTCTGACATTACCTTGGGAAACAAATCTCTGCATTCCACTTAGGTCTTCAGCTGACAAGTCATGGAAGTTGATAGGTTTATTTTCTTTCTGGACTTTCATGGTCAGCGGAACTTTCTGCTGAATGAACTAATCAGTTGAACACTTATTGCCTGCAAGATAGTATACTGCAGTTATTCTCTAATCCACTGAAAAATCATGCCTAGAAGAAACTATGCAAGTGACATCAGGTTTCCTTCCTTGCACTGAGTGGAATTACATTTCAGTGCCGCAGATCACTGTAGATTCATTCCAATGTATTTTTTTCACTGTCGAGTAAAGTAATTTACATGAGAAGGATTTTCAGAACTCTTGAGGGTTTTTTGTTGTTTGAACTTCTCATACGAAACAAGGCATAAAACCTAACAGAAGCAACAGACTATTTATGACTAATTTTATTTATTGCTAGTCTAACATTGATTTTTATTTGTTTTGTGTATCAAAAATAGCAGTTTTCTACACTAGAAACAACTACTTTTATGCTCTGGAAAATTTGGTACATTTTTGCAACATCTGAATCCATTTCACAGTAACAGATTCAAATGTCACAAAGTCAAATTTTCCCACATAAAAGAGGAAAATTACAAATACCAACTGCATGTCTGTCATTTCTCTTATCTACATTAGCATTCCAGAAGACTTCTCAAACTTAAGTATCTGCTAGCAAGAGGTTTTTTCTTTACTCCCTTTTCTTGCTAAAAGCAGAACTCTGTACCTTCAACCATACAACATTTTAAAAAAAATTCACACTGAAATGTCCCACTGGGTTGATGGCTGGAGTTTTTCACTGACTTGATCTGGGAAAGCACAATGGAATTTTTTGCATTTGTCCCATATGGATACTATTTTTCTTTTTAGTTCTTGGTGTTGTAAATTTAAATAATGTTAATGATCTGAATGAAATCTTATGGCAGCTGGGAACTCCTCTAATGTCGTATGGCTAAATCCTTACAGTTAACTCATCTCGTTGTACTTGAACTTGGCTCTAATAATCAAGTGTTTAGTTGTTGGGTATCTCTGTGGCTCCTACTAATTCAGGAGGATTGGTGTAGTCCAGCAATGTTGAGTTAGCATATACAGGCATCTCCTCATTATACATAGATACTTCCACATATGCAGACATGTTGCAATGCCAGTCAAAACTCAGAGCAAATTATCTCCATTATTGAGAGCCTGATCTTTCAGCTTTCCTTGTCCAATGCTTGTCCAAGTTCAGTTTGCACCATAAGCAGTATCTCTTCAGGGGACATGCAACATAATGGTATGATGACCTCAAAAATCACCTTCAACTAAATCATAAAGAGTAGTCAACAAAGTGACCATTATTTGGGATGTCAAAACTTATGTTCAGGCCTGTGGAGAGAACCAAACCAATTGCCCTGCCTTTTTCTCCTCTGTCTCATCATGTATTGTGGTATTGCTTATCAACAGCAATTCTTGAACCTTGGTGACTCGGCCAGACACCTGAAGAATATAATTCCACTAAAGGGAAAGTGTCACTTATTCTCAACACAAAAGAAACTAGTCCTTAAAAAAGTCATTGGTTTATGTGTTGCAGCACAATTATCCCTTCTGAAAACAACCTGAATTTCCATAGCCCCTCACTGTTGTCCAGAAAGGACTTCCTCTTCAGACATCTACCTGGAGGGAGAGGTTTTACAAAAAGTCTGACACATTTTTAAACCACTATGTAACAGCATATTATGTTTTGTATAATGTTCAATGTTAATAGCTTGAATTAAAAAACTCTTGTCAGGAATTCCTTTAATGTTGTGTAGCTTAAATCCTGTAACTAACTCTTCCCACTGAATTTGATTTTAGTATTCAAGTGTTTAATTCTTCCATATCTCTATGTGGTTCCCATTAGGACAGCAGGATTTCCATAACGGCACATGATACATTGACTATGATATTATAAAGATTCACATTCAATTTTCTAAGAAATGTTGACTGTAATATTTTGGTACAGTTTTTAAAAAATAGTAAATTGTTGTTTCAGTTCTAAATACAAATTTGTGATCACCAGGTTTTCTGGATAGCAATGCTGGAGCATCTTGTGTTCTTATATTATGCTTTCTCAGCATAATGCTGTCATGTTTAAAAATTTGCTGGACAAATGCTATAGAAAATAAAGAATTATCACAGCAAAAGAAGTGCAAGTGGGAGTTTCTCCACACATTTGAAAAGTTTTCAGTTATCTCACTCGATTCATTCTACCACTTCATTGCAGGAACAGATAGGATCAACAAACACAGGCATTTTGATTGAAAATAAGGCCTCAAGAAGAACACCGTGTATTCCCAGGGACACATTAAGTTTCTGAACCGGTCAACGCTTTGCTAGAGAATAAAGCTCATGTCAGCAAGTGAGCAGCAAAGACTTACAGCATAAGAATGGAAAAATATATGTTCTTCCTGAGTGTTTTTTCATTTTCTAAATCATACATCATGCCAGCTCTGACTGAGCACCGTTCTTAGCAAAATAAGAAGAGGAGAAAAAAAAACTCCATTATACAGTCACTTTTGTTGTAACTTAAGAATTTGCTGTGAGCTGTAGATTTGTTTAGTTTCACCAAAAACAAATTACAAATTGCAGCCCCTTGAAAACAAATTATGTGGATGACCTTTAAATATTGATTAGAATTCAGCGTGTTTTCTCAGAGGTGATTGCTTTGTTGATATATTTTCAAACAAAAGTCTTTCTTTGGATTCAAAAATTAAAATCTCAAACAATGAATTTGACAGAATGGGGGTTTTGCCTTCATACTATTTTGTAATAAAACATTCTATCAGCAGCATGAACTAACAACTCAGATGTATATAATTAAATCCCCATATTGCATTCAATATCTTTTGCCATCTTTTTCTAATCCAATTATACTTAATATGGCAGTTTTTGCAGAAAACAAATGTTGAACTCATTTTTTATTTTTTCCTAGCTCATTATTTTGTCTCTAACTACACTTGAAACAAATGTTTATCAGTAAGGTTTTTTCTCTTAAAAAAGTATGGAAAGCAAACACTGTTGTATAAAGATACAACAGATTTAAAACATCTGTGTTGTGTGTTCTCTGGTCATTGACAACCATGTAACTATGAGCATTTAAAGTGCATGCTGCATCAGATTTTTGATTACCCATAATGACTTCAAGTAGCTGGTTGGTTATGGTAAAAGCCTGTTAGCTAGAAACTGGAGTCCAGTGTTTGAGTCAGGAATGAGATACCACTTTGTGGTGGTGCTGCTCAGTGATACAAAACATTTCATTTTTCAAGCAGACACAAGAACCTGGAAGACTGTGGACATTGCATTCTGTTCATCTTTCCATTTTTGTTGGCATAGGTCTTGTACAAATTATCACTTCTCACAGGGAGTCCAGGCAATCCAACATGGCTAGGACAATCCTGCACTGTCTCAGGTTTCCAAAGCAGGTCTCTGGAAGCTGTTTTATCTTGGATATAATCTGAAAAACAATATTTTTCCCAGTATTCTCCAGGAAAAACATGGACCAGGAAATTCTCTCAGTGCTAGTACTGCAGGACTAACCAGGACTCCGGATTCTGGCCTTTAATTAGATCATGCAATCCAACACATTGGGTATGGGAATGAAGCAAGTGGTTTCATTCCTAATATTGAACAGGAACAAGGTCATGGTTTGAACAGGCTCTGCAGTGATCATAATTATAAGTATGGTCTATTCATAACACTTAAGTATACATAAACTTTTCCTAAATTGGTGTTCAGAGAAAGTTTTGTGAAAGAGAATGTTTACATTATGATCACTGCAGAACGCTTTGAAAATGTAACGTTGATGAGAAATCAGCTGTTTTCTAACAGACTGCACTCTTCATTGCTTTTTAGGTTACAAATCAACTGCTTTGCACCAACATGTTAAGGGAACCCAGAATAGATGAATCTAGTCTACAAAGGTTCTTCCCCATATTTGGACAGCATCCAAAGGTACATACACTTTAGTTGATCCTTCAGCTATTCTCGAGTAGGTTTCTCTTACTATTCCAAATATTGAGAGGTAATCCCAGATTGTAGCTTCAAATTCCATCTGCAAACATAAACAAATTGGTATTTTCTAGTGGAAGTCAAATTTTTATTTAAAAAAAAATCTTGACACTATCTAGTAGAACTATTGCAGAAATATATTGAGATTGTCCGCTTCCATTCAATGAATGCACTGGTTGTAATAAAGAATCCTCCTTAACACAAGTCTAAGATTTTAAATCTTTTCTTTATTTAGCAGACAGTCATTGAAAATCATTGCTTTTATGCATAACAAATAAGAATTCCAGTATCATTTATTGATGGTTCTTTTTTTCTGAACAAGGTGAAGAGATAGACAATGAGACTGTTGCAGTTCTCAACTGACTTTTAAAGATAATTACATGAGCAATTCCCATTTATGCTCCTTCTGAGGTAAAGGACACGTCAGGTGTGTCCTTGAGCTAATTTTTCAATGGGACAGCCTGTATGCTTTCAATATAGGCTTCACAGTCTATGCTTAGCCACAACATTTTGGCTAAGTACTTAAGATACCTCGATTATGCTTCACCCAGAACCTAGAGATGAAATTAATGCTAACTTGGATTTGCAACATTACTTGCATGACAACTAGATATTTGCATGTAGAGTAGACATGCCTATTTCTTCCATGTAATTAAGGATGAGTCAGCACAGAACCCAGAGGTTAAGCAATGATCAGGTGAAGTAAAGAAGAAACACTACTACTGTATCATGTGACTGCTTTAAGTGTTTTTCAGCGCTTTTCATGTTGCTCTTTAAATTATTTGCCATCATCTACTGTTGAAGGCAGGTTAACTGATGAGTTATTGATGCGCTATTGATCTGTTTTACTATCATGATGGTTATGTTTCTTCATCCAGTGTATGTTACAGATTTTAAGAGGTTTGGGAGTCTGTGTGAATCGATAATTGCTATCAGTTTGCTGCATAATTGTCAAATAGTACAGGAAATACAGAATTGCAGCCCACAGGATATTTGCATCTATGAAGCCCTCAGATGTAATGTGGAAAGGGAGCTTTTCATTGAGGCTGTGCTGTTGCTGCATTACAAGTCAGTAATTTTAGACAGTTTCAGTGTGAGGTCTTGCTTTTGGAAGAGTGATCTGTGAACAAAACTTTGGATTTGTCTGTAGGAAGCCAGAAGTGTTTTTAAACACCTGAGTCAAGAACTGTGCTTTAATTTGTCTCTTTGCACTCCACACATCAAAGTCTATGAAAATGAACCTGGGAACATAGACCAGACAGGAGCTGTCGTATGCACCACTCAGAACCTAAACTTGACAAGTAGGGAGCAGAGTGTTCTGAGTCCTTACTCCTTGGTTCAGAGCCAGCCTTTGAGAGCCCCTTATGTGGAAGACACTTCCAAACACAGTGCTATTCTGTAGATGTCTTTATCAAAATAAAATAATTGTCCAAGCTCATCTCTGAAGGCTTTTGACAGAGAAAAAAAAACCAAAACAAAACAAAGTTTAAAAAAAAAAGCCCCTATAGATTTTCCTATTTGACCTCCTTTGCAGTGTTAGGGTTTGGGCATAGCAGAAGCTCCCTTGGCAAATAGTGAGTCCATTCAGCAAACTGGATAAGAGTGACTTACAAGCAGTTGGATTTCTTTACTGATGCCAGTAATATTGAATTAAAATAACATTTTATTGATAATACTGAATTAAAATAACCTAGTGTTTTGGATGGATTGAGTGAACTAATTTAGTAGTTTCCTAGCTTAAAGGAGAAATACTTTGCTGATGTTGCCCATGCGTAAGAAAGAAGTAGTGGCTGTTATTTATAAAACCCAAAGCCGTGAAGAGAATAAATGCCCCATTAAAGCTGGAGAGAGCAGGAGAAAGAAAAGGCTGCATTTTTCCTTCTGCAGTATTTGTTTTATCTAGCTGCTGCTAGATGACTGAGCTCACAAAGGGAACCAAATCCTAGCTGCTGAGTGCTGATATCCTAATGGTTCACTGCTGCCCAGTTGCAGAGAGTCTATCACTCTTTTCACACACCTTCTGTCGAAAAGTGGCGGCTATAAATTGTAACTAAGCCCCAGGAGAAAAAAGCAGATAGCTGGCCAGTATCTACAGCTGTATTTATCCTATTGGTTGGAATGCATGTGTGGGGTCATGGAAACACAAACCCATGATTAGTAATTTCAGAGTTATGCTGGGAAAAGCACAGACTAAGAAGAGATCTCCAAAAAACCTACCAGGTAGCAGCAGATGAACTGCAGTTTGCATTGTGCATCTTCCTAGCCTCAAATCTGAGTTATTCCAGAGGTCCCATATTAAAAACTATACTTTCATCCTATACAGTCCCTGTAAAGACTGGATTTCCCTGTAAAGACTGAGTCACGGCACCATCTGGCTCTGTTCATATCACAAACCACAAAATTATAACATTGTCATCTATACTGACTACTGCCTGACTCTGTTTTGATATTTTTGCCCTTAATAGGTCAGCTCACAAAACAAAGTGTTAGGCAGTGCTGGTAAAGATACCAGAACTGGGCCTGGTTTGAAACTCTAGCCCCAGCAATTTAATTCATGCAAACTTCTTTACAAACATTATTGCATTGAAGATTGGCAAAATCCATTGCAGCAAGACCATCACTTAGTAGGGACATTCTGACTAATAGCAGTCAGTTATAATTATCACTCATCATCATTTGAGTGATGACTGTACCACCTATCTACACATGGTGCTAAAACAGACTACAGTTTTTCTAACTGGAGTGGAGGGAGACCCATAATGCAGCAGAACTTTATCTACGTGGAACAGGCTTTGCCAAACACCCCTTATTCTACAGTTGCAAAGCCAGCTGCCTAGAAATGTCATGAAATGAAATGACATAATGGAACAGCTTTTCCTTAAAATTACGATATGCAGCCAGAAGAACTGGCTATAGAATTCATCACCTACCTGTCTTTTGAACATATGCCTGTTCCAAAACTACATGGTTTAAAGAACAGAAACCGTCTTTACTCAAATATGCAACTTGATATGAACTCCATTCCAAGAGTGAAATACCACATCTGCTAATCTCTCCGCCTCACGCAGCAGCTCCCTCCCAGCGAGTATCTCTCCACAGGGCTGGACGTTCCAGGCATGACATCACTGGAAATGGTGCCAGATTAAATTACACATGGGCAGATGGATAACACAATATTCAGCAGATTCTTGACATAAACAAAGTCTTTGTTTTTTGCATCTATGGATTTAAAGCTACATTTTCAACTAAATTTGCAAGCAGTTATTCTCACATGCAAGGAATCTTCCACTTAGGGGTGCATATTTAGCAGAGGAAAAGATAGGGAGCCAAGAGCACCCAAGAAGAGCTGTCTATTTCAGAGCAGGGCTGCATCCACCCTTAAATATGTATGCAAACACAGTCCCTAAAATGTTCATGACATGCATTTTTTTCAGAACATGTCTTCTTTATCCTGTGACATAGGGGTCTCTTCTGTTCCTCTGTAAGCAACAATATCGAGAAAATAATTAAAAAGTGTTTCATGGCAATCTGTTTTCCTAATGTTGATGAGTTTTTGATCAAATTTTCAGTAAAGTTTGGACTTTCAGTAACATCTTAGATTTCATTCTTAGGTTGTGTTAGGGAAGGGGAGGTGACAGCAAGGATTCTTGTTGTAGTAAAGTGCCTAAAAGAATTATTTCCAAAATTACAAGCAACTTCACAATGAGATTCTGCTTCTATTAACTTTTAAAATGCTAAAACACAGCATCAGTCTCTCCTAACGGTACTAGCCAGCACAGAGGCATTGGCATAACTGAACCTCCACCCAGCTGCTCCCCACATTGGAAGATTAGGGCTGGTGCTAAATTGGAGCAGATGAACATTTCTAGGGGGAGCACAGAATATGATCCCAGTTAGCACTTTCGTGAGGCAATGTGAGTCAGGAAAACATTTTGCATTGCCTTCATCTGTGCCCTGCAGAAGTACCAGAATAGGACCTGACAACATCTGGCCTTAAGCTTTGAAAGCGAACAGTTACTTTTTTTTTTCTTTTTTCTCTTTTTTAAAAATAATAAATCTACACACACTCAAACAACTAGAGAGAAGCAATTGGGCATCCAGCCAACATAAGATCCCAGTAGGAAAACAATTGTGGAGCTACCACTATATCCTTGTCCAGTGCAGATGATGAGGAACCTGGGATTCAGAGTTGTTATTTCTTCCAGAAAAAAAAAAAAAAAAATCAGTATTGCACTGTTAGCTTTCTTAGCAATAAAGTGAAGCAAAACATATGAACAAGATTACTAATTATGCTGTGTCAAGCAAGTTATATCACTTAATATCTCCACTGGAATGGCATGTCAAAGCAAAATATTGCAGATGCAGGTTGCATATTATGTGTCTGTGGCCATTACTGTTGTAAGAAACATAAACATTTACAGAACAGCTGAGCATTTTGACAAATCTAAGTCAACTTTTCAGAAGAGATAAAATGTTATGTGCTGACCATAAATAACAACTCTGCATGGTGAAGCTGAGTCTTCAGAGCTGAGAAATAGCGAATAGGAGAGCCATGAACAAGACTCTCTATTGGATAAAGCCTAATTGCCCTCACCTCTGTGCAAGGACTGCAGTACAACAGTAATTCTGATAACAAGGAAACAGATTAAATTTACTCCATGACACTGATGACACATAACATTGGAAATCCTGTTCATGGTGACTTTGGAAAAGAAGATAGGGATGAAAAGTAACCTAACTTCCTACAGCTCCCATGTCCCTAGAAACCAGATACCAAGCAGCCAGTTGGCAACCAAACTTTTACAGCAAGTTTTGCAACCAGCCTTGGGAATGTTGTCTGATAGTGCCTAGAAAAAACTTACAAATCAAACTTTTGTGTTGCAGTAGTGTCCTAGTTTCAGCGGGGATAGAGTTAACTGTCTTCCTAGAAGCTGGTACGCTGCTACGGTTTGAGTTCAGTATGAGAAGAATGTTGATAACACTGATGTTTTCAGTTGTTGCTAAGTAGTATTTAGACTAAAGTCAAGGATTTTTCAGCTTCTCATGCCCAGCCAGCGAGAAAGCTGGAGGGGCACAAGAAGTTGGCACAGGACACAGCCAGGGCAGCTGACCCAAACTGGCCAACGGGGTATTCCATACCATGGGACGTCACATCTAGTTTAGGAATTGGGAAGTGGGGGCAGGGAATCGCCGCTCGGGGACTGGCTGGGTGTCAGTTGGCGGGTGGTGAGCAATTGCACTGCGCATCATTTGTACATTTCAATCCTTTTATTACTACTGTTGTCATTTTATTAGTGTTATCATTATCATTATTAGTTTCTTCTTTTCTGTTCTATTAAACTGTTCTTACCTCAACCCATGAGTTTTACTTCTTTTCCCAATTTTCTCCCCCATCCCACTGGGTGGGGGGGGAGTGAGTGAGCAGCTGCGTGGGGCTTAGTTGCTGGCTGGGGTTAAACCATGACAAGGAGTAATCACACCTGAATACTCAAAGGTGCTTCAATTCATTCCAAGACACTATGCCACAGGAAAGCTGAGCCGAGACATTTTCACTCCTTAAAATTAATATATTACAGTAAAAAAAACCAAACAAAAAACATAAATACCCCACCTATCTCCAAATCTAATAGCAAATAATTAAATTTTTTTGCATGCTTACTGCCATGGAAAGGAAGTTTTGCCACAAAAGCAGCTTCTTTGGATTTCTTTAAGTGCAGTTGTCAGTGTGGGGATGCAATTAGGTAAAGGAATCCAGAATATTAAAAAACTTTAGCTACAATTTTTAAGTCTGAGTTAAAAGCAACTGATTATAGCTTTCTTCTTCTTTCCAGCTCAGAGTTAATTTAGTAATAACAAATAAGGGTGAACTAGTGCAAGCTAAGTAACGCAAATGCTATTTCCTTACCTAATGTTGACTTTACTTTCCTATCCCCATCCAGGTTCAGATTTCTAAATAAGTTTTCTAAATTAACAGGGACAGCTTGGTGGTTTGGCAATAGACAGAAAGATGGTGAAGGAAGACTGCTTTACTCCAGTAGTAGAGACATTATCATTTTACTCTATGGTAACTCCTTTTGTTTAGAAAGGAGCAACTGAGAATTCCCACAGACACTGGTGAAGTAAAGGTTTCCAAACACTGGCCCAGCTGTAGTTTGCATACCTTTATGGATAATTCCTACTCTGAAACTCATGAAAAGTAAAGAATAATAGTTAAAAGATTGATGGTAAGAGTACAGTGTGGTCTGCAAGAAATGCAAAGAGCTAGCAGTGGTTTCTTGGGCCAACAAAAAGTTTTAAAAACACTGAAGTGAAGCACCCTGCAGGATACTCTTGATGACACTTCCCAGGGCAGTGTCCAAGGTAAATCTTTACTAAGAAAGGCAGATTTCTGTCTGTTTCTATTTGCTTCTCTGGTTTAAGGTCAGCTAAAGCTTAAATGTCTAGCAGCATATCTAGATTGGTCAAAGTTTGTGTCTTTCTCCTATCTGAAGCTTATGCAGAATATTTTTTTCCCACTGTCAAATACAAGTCTATCTAGCCGGATTTGCAGTATTTTGTCAGTATAGCTATAAAGCCATGGAATGCTCCCAAAAGCTTTCCCAGTTGTTTCCCACACTCACAGTTTTGTGACTGGACATCTCTTTGAATTTTCACCTCTCTCTCTTAAGCTGACTTTTTATAGTGAGAAATCCATCACTCCAGGTGGATTTTTCTGACCTGTTCAAAGCAGTTTGGTTGTCAGTTTCAGATACTTTTTCTATCTCCAGAGGCAGCCTTGAATGGTATTATAGTCTGTCACGTTCCCTCATGTTTGTTTCCTCATTATCTCTGTTCCCTATGCCAAGAGAATTAAGACTAAAAGCTTCTAGCTGACTTAAATTATTATTATTTTTAGTTATAAATCAGATCAATTGCAAATCTCCTCTTTTAATATGTGCTGCCTGACAAAATTCTTCACATTTCTAAAAAAATTCTTTTCCTATCACACTTCACTTACTTAGCTATCAGTTGTCCAGGTAAATTTAATAATAAATTTGACATACATATGAGAATATTTTTAGCAAAGTTAACCAGCAATCATATCCTACTTCTGTTCTTCCTATAAAAGGAGGCCGGTGAAGTCAGATGAGTCAAGTGTGAGGTCCATGGAATGATGCATCTAAGTGGGAAGTTTCAAGTGCAACTAGAATATAAGCAAGTAGCTACTGTTTCAGCTTTTGGAGTAAACTAGGTGACATGATGTGACAGCTGGTTATTCTGACAGGGTTTTCCCTTTTTCTTAATTTATGACATTGCTGCTCAGTTCTGTGTAACTTAAGCATGCCATTACCTGTTTAACTTTGTGAGTTAATCCCTTAGTTCTCCTTTTTTTTTTTTTCCTATGAAATCTGTTTACTTGCCTCCTCCCAAAAATAAAAACTCCAGGAATGAGCCCAGTGTTTTCAGGAGAGGCTTTCAGCAGATGTGAACTTATATGGGTCTATAAAAGTCTATGACGATTTCTTCTGGTTGAACATCAGCACCCAAATATGGCAACACCGCTTATTGAAGGAAGTTAATGACTTCACACTTCTGCTTCATGATTTTGTTGCAAGAGTAGTCTAGTCTTGTTCTGCCTTTTTAGTTGCCATTTCACTTTGCTTACTAATGAGTAATTTGCTTTTTTATGTCTGAAGACATTTTTAGCATCCAGTTTTCTGTTCCCATTCAGCTGTGTGTGTTTTAGATTATGCTAACACATAGTGCTCTCTCACTGTAGCTGAATAAAAAATTGAATCACCCTGGCTGGGAAATATGGGTTTTAATTAAAGGAAAAATATTTCACAAGTTAAAACAAGCTTTGTGAACCCTAAAGAAGTTCCAGAGTTTCACAAGCATTAAACCACATTGGATTTGACTTGCCTTTGATCCTGAACCTTTTTTAAGATATATTAGGAATATTTTGATGTCATTGAAGGCAGAAGGCCAGATGCTACTTATACCATGTTGAAAAATGAAAGACAGGAACACCAGCCCCAGTGTTGTGTTGCCTTTCTTTACCTGAAGTATCACCTCTTGGTTTTTAAGTGGCAATGTCTGCAGATTCAATGCATGGCCGTGCCACTTTCCAAGGAGGCAGCATTCTGCAGAAGTGAAATGCTGCATCTCAAGTCACCAGGTTTTCCTGCCTCACAGTTATAGGTCCTCCTGTGGGAAGATCATACAGTACCAGCCATTCTTGCAGTCATCAAAACACACAATAAATACACGTGATAGCCATATGATACATATCATAGAAGGAAAATGTGGATTTGTGGAGTATGTAACTAAAACCTAACTTAAAATGAAAGTTATTAGTGCATGGATCCTCAAACGCTCTTTTTGCTTTTGTCTGGCAGGTTAAAGTTTCCTTTCTCATTTAGTGAGCACTTCATTTTGCTGAAAGGCTTCAGCCTGCATGCAAATAATGGATCCCTTTTTAAACTCAGTTCAACAGTATTGCTTGCTGTCCTCACTGCTGCTAACAACTTCCAGATCTGCCGAATCCAGATAAGTAAAGGAATTCTATGCAGTAGGAAGCTGAGCCTACCAGGAACAATTTTAATTCCTATTTTTACAATCCATTCCAAATATTTTAGAGTTAGCTTTGATGGCCTGATGTGAACACTCAGGAGGCCAAGTTAAACATCAAGGAATCCTACAGGTTTCATGGTAAGTTAAAAGAATGGACAGTTGCTAAAATGACAAATGAACAGAAGACGTTTCAAGGTAGGTATACATCAATAATATGCCTTCCACAATGGAAATCTAATTGACCTACATGTATATCTGATTTTCATTTGACTTACACATCTTGGCTCTCCAGGGTATTACTAGTAACCCAAAAGGCTTATGTCAGTACAAAGCCACAGTATATAAACAACACACAGATAAGTCCCCACAAACTTAGTACAGTCTCTATTATCACAAGGTTACTTTTAGGTAAACCTTCTTCATGGATCTAATATATAGTTTGAAGTCCAAAAGTGTCCTGTATTATTAAACGCTGATTTCTATTTGATTACTGCATGTGAGCATTTGGGGGTTTTCCCTAAACAGTCTGAATTTTTGTGTCTTATACGTAGATACAAGTTTTACCAACAGTAATAGAGCAGTGCCTGCTTATAGTGGTTGAAGCCAAAGGACTTCTGATTGACAGATCTCGTCAAAACCAGGAGTGTTTTGACTAATATTTGCTCTTAAGAACTCTCATATGAAAAACAGCCCCGCTGACTTAGGTGGCGCTGCCCCTGGAGCTGCACCTTGTGGTACATAAAAGTTTATGTCCTTTGGCTTTAATTCTCTAATAAGCTCAGCATAGAGGAAAGCATGTTCCCACAAAAAAAGGTCCCTCTAGATTCACTACAGTTGTTTGATGTGCATAAGAAGGCTGGCATTTCCCCCAAGCTGACCTTCATTTCCTTAAGCAACTTTTCTTGAGTTAAACCCCACCTCAGAAAATTATTGTGGAAAGTAGGTATGAACTGCCTGTATTTCTTTGGAGAAGTGACTAGTGGGTCTGAGTGGCTTTGATGGTGTCAGCAATGTCCAGTAGGTAGTCAACCACCAGAAATCCCACTGAGCACAAGTGGTATTTGCACTGTCTTTCTCCCACTGCCTTAAAAAGCAAATTCTCTCCACATCAAAAGTCTCTATTGAGCAATTACTGTGTGTCAGCACTCTTCAGCCAGAAGTTGTTTGCTGGTTTCTGAAACATGAAAAACACAAGATGTCACAAAATGAAAACAGTGTCTGTTTCCATTCTGTTGATTTAGGAAGCAAAGCAGAGAAATAAAACAAACATGCTCCAAAAACCAAAGAGTGCAATCAGGATAACTGAAGAAGGAACAACTACACAATCTGGTGTGTGGTTCCTCTGAAACATTTGCCTTGTTCACATGATTTTTTCTATCAGATCAACAAGATAGACAGCAAAGCCACAACTATTACCAAGACAGAAAAACATATTTTTATAACTTAAGTAGGATAATGGCCCTGAGATACCGCCAAGTAATTTCAGTTATGCACATTTAACCCTTAAACTAGAGAGGAAATGCAAAGATGAGAGTCCTATTTGTTCTAATCACTGTGAAAAATCCCCCTGCATGTCTTAGTTTCCTGTAATTGTGCAGCCTGTGATCTTCTTTCCATATTTTCTATTAAATCCTCCATGATGATGAAGTATGTGATTGCAATGCTTCCTATCTTCTCCTCCTAGTTCAAAATTACATTCTTTTCACCATGTTTCTTATTTTAGGAGTTGGATCTGCTTATAGAGCTAATGATTAATGAAAGTTTGGTACAAGTTTGACCAAGAAGGTTAGTTTAGCTGGACTCCATTGTGAGACTTGCAGCTTTCTAAGCAACTTTTTGGAGTTGCCAGCTGCCACATGGATCATGACACAAGTGTTGACTTCAGAAATCAAAAATACATGCCATGGGTCGCATATTGCTTCTCTTTATGTGATAAACAAAATACTAAGAATGTTTTGAGTGGTTTAGACCACTGAGGTTGTTAGCCGAACTGGAGCAACAACTTTCTAGATTAACAAAAGCAGACAGATGCAAGTTATTAAATGTTACTTGTCACAAATTTGAACTCTGCACATCTATGCAGAAAAGCAAGAGAAAAGCCAGGAACATGATGAACTGACCTAAGAACACTAAAATCATGTCAGTAAATCACTTGGTTTTCCATTTTCCAGGCTCTCAGGTCCTCAAAGTTTAGAATGCATCAAACCAAAGAGTGGAGTGCTGTGTGTCTGTATATGTAATATGATCAAAGGAGAAAACTGAAGAAAAATTTTTAAACAAAAGATATTAAACCATTTTCTTAAAAACTGTTTTTTCCCTTCTCATTTATGAGTTTCCTTGTATTACTGATGTTTATATCCTTGTCTTTTGCATATAGACACAGATTTTGAATATCCAGTAGAAAATATACATAAACATTTTATGCAGTATTCTGGGACATTGCAAATACAGGGGAGGGGAGGGGACAGTCCAAAGACACTGTGTAATTTCAGTAGTAGCTCTTTATTATTTAGTAGAACTTTACTGCTCATAATTACATGAACTGTTCCTAACAGAAATTAAATGTGATTGAGTCAATCATATTCTTCTATTTCTCGAAACCAAACAATTGTAATTTAACATTATTGTAAAAGTGGTTTCCAAAAAGCAACATTTGGCTAAAGACACGGGACAAAATTTGTGCAGAGCAGTTTTGAGAATACATGATTAAATTTGCGATGAAGGTAGTACCTTGTCAGAGCTGGAACTCCATTGCTTCCCTGTGCACTCCCTCTAAATGAATAAGAAACATGCAATGTAATCTGGCTCATAAGAGGTCAACTGCATTGCAGGACACCCCTAAAATGGTAGCATGACTGTGACTTTGCAGCTAGTCTGCAGAGTCTAGATGAGATAGGTTTGACTTAGTGCAACAATTGCTCATGAATCAGCCTGATTTAAGGGGAGTGAAAATAACCAATAGAAGAGTGAGACTAGAGTCAGTCTGTTTGAGGAGACAGCTATGGTGAGAGAGCACCTTGCTTCAGTTGAATCAATGTGGGGGCTGTGGTGTTGACCCTGGCCAGCAGCCAAACACCCACACAGCCGCTCGCTCACTCCTCTCCCAAGCTCCAGTGGAAAGGTGGACAGAACAGGAATACCAAAAGCAAGAAACCCATGGGGCAAGTTAAAGACAGTTTCATAAGTAAAGCAAAAGCTGAGCTCATAAGCAAAGCAAAGAGGCATTTTTTTCACTGCTTCCCATTGACAAGCAGATGTTTGGCCACTTCCTGGAAAGCAGGGCCTAGCACACGTACTGGTTATTTGGGAAGACAAACACCAGTACCACAAACATCCCTGCTTCCTCCTCATTTCCTTAAGCTTTTATTTCTGAGCATGATATCGTATGGTATGGAACATATCTTTGGTCAGTTCAGGTTGGCTGCCCTGCCTGTGTCTGTTACCAGCCTCTTTCCCCATCCCCAACCTACAGCACACTAACTGCAGGAGCAGAGTGGGAAAGAGAGAAAACCTTGATGCTGTGCAAGCACTGCTCAGTCATAGCCAAAACACTGGTGTGTTATCAACACTGTTTTAGTCACAAATCCAAACCAAAGCACCATACAGGCTAATACGAAGAAAGTTAACTCCATCAAAGCCAGGCCCAGTGCAAGATTTAGCTTAATCTGCATGTTACCAGCAACACTGACCATGCAGACATCATGATCCAGATCTCAGTCATTAATAGTAGCTTAAAGTAGAGACATCTAAAATAAGAATCTGTAGACTATTCTCCTTTTTCTCATAATGGTCAAATGCTTACAGCTTACATTTTAAGAGGTTGCTTCTTCCGTGCTCCAACCAAGAGGAAGGGAACATTACTTTTCTTTAAAAAAAGCTATGATTCACATTGTTTTCATAATTAAGGAAACAGTCAAATTTTGAAAGCTAAATAGCATGAGTAGAAACACTGAAAAGAACCTCCTAGAAGGGTGGTTTTATTTGTAGTGCATCAGCTGGATGAACTGATAAGAACCCCAGGAGAAATGAGACTCTGGAATTAGGGTGTTCAGGGACTCGTACAGAATTCATTCCTTAATTAGATTAAGGCATAACTCACTTAGGAATTCAAGTTTTGTGTGGAAGAGAAAAGCATCCTATTTATTTAGCCTCAGTCTGACCTTCCTCATGAACTGCCAAGGGGTATCCCTTTTTCCTGTATTTATACACAAGTTTTTCCATACCAGGTGTATTTGGTTTTACTTCTGGCAAGACAGAGTAAAAATGAAGTGTACTGAGAAAGAGAGACAAACGTTTTGCAAGGAAAAAGTTATTTGGAAATGGGCAATGCCCATTACTACCCTGTTTTGGGGAACAGAATCTAGTCCTACTATGGCCCAGTACTTCTACTCCTCTTTGATTTCTTCAGGATGGTTTCATGAAAACCACAGAGAGAAAAAGGTAAATGAGTTTGCCTGTATATAGATAGGACTGCAAAAGCAAGAGATTCAAATGCAAGCAAATTTTATGAAAGATTAGGACAGTTGCAGGGGTTTAGACTTTTTTCCCTTCTTAGATCTTAAAAAAAAAAAAAAACAAAACAAAACAAAAAACACCACCACAAAATCTCCAACCTCTTTACTGATTAATAAGCAATGACCATAAATGATCCAAATGCCCCCCAGTAGTTCAGTTGTGGAGGTTCTAAGTTTCTTAATAATAAAATCAGCTTTCTAAACTGTAAAGTGGACTGCAGAGTATGTCCAAATTTCCTTTTGGCTGTAAGGATTTTGTCAGAAAGTGTATTCTGCAGAAAGCTATGAAAACTACCAACTAAAATTTTAGTTCAGATACTTGTGTCCTTTTAAAGACAGTTGTATTTAAAACCACAGAAATACTAAGACCAGGAAGGTCAAAGAAGTTGATCTTTGACACAAAAAGGGTGATAAACTCACTTCATGTGAACTCCACAGTATGTTCAGCCCATAACTGTTGGATGAGCTACAGCATGTATTGCAGAAATATATCCTGATCTTATTGCTTCAAGTAAGGCAAAATGAACTATGTCCTTAGTAAAATTGTTCTAATGGATTAATTTCCCTCAGGATTAAAAAACAACAGATCACTTTCTTGGGGTTGGTTGGTGTGTTTTTTTCTGTCAACACATCAGTAATTTTTTTTTCATGCCTATCTTCCCTACAAAGATTTTTCTCTCCTCATTTTTTCATTTGAAGGTATTCAGTAGGAATTCTATTTAGCTTATAATTGCAAAAGGTATGTACAAGCAGTCAGGCCTGTATCCTACAAATTTTTGTTAATGAGCCTTTAACCTTGTATTTAAAACATATAATGAGGAAAAGAAGAGAGAACGTCAAGTAACTAATGTTGATGTGTTTAAACTGATTTCTTTGGCCAACCTTGAAGAACACAAGGTTTCCTACAGCTGCAAAGCCCTGGTAATTTAAGGGTCTTGCCTGCAGTAGCAAATTAACTTAGATGTAGCTCATATTAGAGACTATATTTGAACTACTTCACATAGAGCCCACTATAGAGATATTCTCTGCTTTCAAAACAAATAGCAGTTGTGAATATCCATCTGTGATTCATGGCAAAGACATCTGAGGCAAAAGTGTAACTTTTCCAAGAGGTGAACTGCAGTTAACTGGGTTCAAGTTGGAAACACTCTGAAGAACTTGAAGGAGTGCTAGTAATCCACACAAACTAAATTGTGTGCATTTAGTTTGATGGCTGGTTAAAGATGTATTCTGCAGTAATCTGGCAAAGGGGAAAAAATATTTTTTTGTGTGAGGCAGTGCTATCCTTTGAACATTCAGTTGGGGGAACTTATTTATCTTTTGGAAGTGCCCAAATGCTCTTTTTCTGCTTCATGTGGAATACTGAACATATTGCACAGGGTTGAAAATAGCACTCATTGTAATTTTAAGTTGATGCCACAGCTAAACAATTTTTTGAGTGATGGATAGCTATGGATGATACACACCTGTTTCATTTAATTATACAGCATTTTATATAGAGTTGCTGCTTGGAAGCACATGCATCAGGACTTGTCTGTCAACTTCTTTAACAATCAGCTGCTCCTTTATATAACCTGCCACAGTACTAAATCTCTTTTGGAGTTAATTATGTTTAAAAAGATTAGATTTAGAGAAGAGTGTGCAGAAAGTAAAATCTGAAGGAGGAATATCTTATTGTACACTGTGACATACAATGGGTGGCAATACTTGATTAGAACTAGAAAGAAGTTGGACAAACACACAGAAGATGTCTGTGCCTCCAGAAAGGATTTTAGATGATAGTAAAATGCTTCCATTTTAGGGAGGAAAGAAGTAGTTTCATAGATCTACAAAAAAAATTTCATGGAAGCAAAGCTGATTCTATAGCTTTGATGTGGCAACCACTGAATATCTGCCTGGAGTCTACATCAGAAATAATTTATATTGAAATTTTATAAGGGGGGGTTTTTTCCATGTGGTGAAATTTATTGTCATCACCAATTTCCTTAAGTTCCTCTATGTTTGTACCATAAGTTTCCCTAAAAGGGAATAACTGACTCCGGTATTTGAAATTTAGCCCACAGTATCAGTTAACTGATCCTTCTTTACTCATCTTTACCTCTATGATGGACGGCCAGAAAAGTTTCCGTAATACTTACTCTAAAAGCCGTGATCTTAACTGTTCGGGAATAAACAATAGCATACATTGAGTAGTTGAACATGTTTTGCTAATGCAATGTAGTGAAATACTACAGTTAAGAAGTAAAGGAAAAGGTTTATAGTGCAGTGAATTATTTCTAGAACTACAGTTGTAGCTGGAGGTCAGCCTGAAACATTCCTGGACATAAACACCAACAAAGAAGACTCAAAGCTTCAGCATCAAAATCGTACAACGCAAGCTCAAGAGTCAAAGCCAGTCACTACAGAGTTGTACTTTATAATTCCTGAAGAATCAAAGTAAGAAAGATGAATACTTCTGGTAGAGAGACAAATTATTTAACTGCATAAACATTGGTTTTCTAAGGTGTACAGTCACTTTTTCCAGTGTATAGAAAAAACTGGCCATCCTTGGCTGCCTGCCAGTTACCACAGCTAATCATTTGCTAGCAGGGCAACTTTATATTGTGTCAGAATGAAACTGTGTCAGAAAGTGTCCCAGATCCCAGAAAATATTATCCTTTTAACATATGTTTTTTCCTTTATTTCATTGAGTACATAAAATATCAGTACAAGGTAGGTCTCTGCTAATTCACACATAGGCAAACAGCACACAGGCACATCTCTTAGCTAGAACCTGCTTTTACTAAAACTCCAGGGCATGTGCATGCCTGGGTAGGTTCAGTCAGTCATAGCTACAGCCCCTCTTGTGCTCTTCAAGAGTCCTCTTCATCCGCCCAACACACTTATTGGCTCTGAAGCATTCCTGCCACAGCATCAAGAAAGGGAGAAACTGTTCCTAATGTCAGTAGGTTAATAACTGGTCTGCTGTAGCTACGGTCACTATGCAGACCTCCCAAAGGAGCAGATGCTGAAGGAACAGGCCATCATGGCTAGCCGGTTGCTGTACACTATGTGCAAAATACAGGCATCATTTTGAATCACATGAGAGGAGGAAGATAAAGAAGCAATGATTGCAGTCTTCCTGATTGAGTTTGGAATGTTTACAAAAGCAGAGATTGTGGCTTATGTGTCTGTCTGTGTTGATTGCCTGTACGCTATTGAGCAGAGGTCGTCACAGAAAAGACATTAGCATGCCTAACAAGCAACTCCTCTTAAAAGCTGTCAGTAAATGTAACTATGTATCAGGTAAAGCACCAGTACTACTGTCTCTTTAGAATGTTTTAAAAAAATAAAGATAACCTTTTTCTGCCAAACCTGTAAATATTTAATGATATTAAGTTATTACTGGTCACCACTTTAGCAAGAGATGCTCAAGCCAACTTAGCATCGGCGTCAGCATGTCTGGTGGAGGTATGCTCCATTAGCTGCCAATGGAGAAGTCGCTGTTCTGACACAGTGGTGAGAACATCAGGATTTAAAAAAAGGATTATGTTCAAATGGGCTTGTATGATCTAAAGAGTACAAGAGTAGAAAGAAAGCTGACTTCAGAACAGATGTGGATAGGTGAGACGCCAGGGTCTTTGACTGGTCAAGAAACCATGGACAAAGTAGGCTCTGACAACAGTCTCGCAGCAAGTTGCATCAAGAATGTTTTTCTGCACCTCTGCCTTCTTGTTGTGGTTTTGGTAATTTATCAGCTAATATATGAGGAATTAAGGTGAAAAAGCTTTGAAATTCTTCCTGAAATAGTTGGGCTTTTCCCTCCTATTTTATTTCAGATAGGCTATCCCTCTTATGAATGGCCAAATAATTGTGAGACTCCTTAAAAGCTCATAAATAGAAAAATAGTGAGTGTAGGCATTTAAAAGGGTTGATCACTTTGATTTTATATGGTAAACAATTTCACAGAGAGGGCAGAGATTCAAGGGGATATGGTGAAAAGTAATTATTATGTAGTTCATATGGTAAATATGTTTATAGATACAGTATAAATGCTTAAATCTACTTTTTTTTTTTCCCCCACTGTCCAGGAAGCATTTAATTTCATTCAGTGGGTAGGTAGGAATGGAAGGTATCCAGGTATCTTTGAGGCAGAGAATACAATTTAGTTCTGTTTGCAAGTGGCTGAGGTAGTAAATAAAGAAGCAGGATGTGACATATCATCATTTACTGTCAAATGATCTGTTAATACGGACATTTCTTTAAGATGACTGAAGTTCTGAGAATCTCAAAAAAAGGAAGGGGAGATTGAGGGTGGGGGAGGGGGGAGGAAGGAAGAAAGGATTACCAGTTCTTTATTAAACCTGCAGAGTTTGATTCATGTCTATATTTTGAAAAAAAGAAAAGGCTGTGGGAGGGTGGTTAATTCATTCAAAACAAGGACTTCATTGTAGATATCCTGTTCCTTTTGAAAGCAGCATTAAAACATAAAAACACTGGAGACTCATCATAATGCTTTATCCATCCTTTACAGATGATGATTTGTTCCAAAAATGTTATCATCCCCTGTGGTCCTGTGTTCTCCAGCTGATGACACCATTCATTATGAAATCCTATATAATATTCTGCAGAGTTGCAGCAGCATTTTGAGAAAGACAGTATATATCTAATAAGGTAAACTACCTTGGAAATCAGATTGATGTAAATTTTGTTTTGCTCAGAGAAATATCTCAGAACCTATCCTCAAGATTTATGAAAGACCATTTCTCTTGGAAGTCATCTATTCATTTTTGCAAGGCCAAATCTCATTCTTTAGGTATCTACAGCAGCCTTTCTACTGGTTTCATTTGGACTACTATGTGTTAGTGATTGAATATCAAATACATGGAGTAGAAAGTAGTCTTATCTATGAATATCTGTATTTGCTATTTTGCAATATCATTTATAGCTTTTCCTTTCTTTATATGACATATAAAATGATATCTATCATTATTGTACTTTTTACTGGACAGATTATTTAAACCTGCTTGCTGTGATTCTGATTAAGTCATGGTCTTTTTGTTTCTGCAAGGCATCAGTGCCTCCCACCTTCCAAACCAGATTTCCATTTATATTCTTTTGCTAGTATGTCTACACCATGTGTAACACAGAGCTGAAATAAAGCTGGATTTAATCATATCAAGCCAATTCAGACAAATGCAGTAAGAATTCAGTTAGAAGATGTACATAAGATTTGTACTCTCCATCAAGACTGAAGACTTACTCTCCCCTCATGTTACAATTGCACACTATTATTTTTACACCACTTCCTAAATTTTAGTTTTCTTTTTTCTCTCTTTCATATTTATGTCTTCTTTGTTTCCCTTTACATCTCTGGAATGTCCTTTTTTTTTTTGCAAATAGTTTCATTTTCTGATTGGTGGATTCAATCTACAACAATTCTCTGCTACAAAATGGGACTAAATATTTTCTATACTGCATGGAGTCATAGTTTAACTCCATTTAACTGCACTGAAAGAGTGCACTCTACCTCTGTGAGAATCCTCTGAAGTGTGCTGCTCAGCTCTTGCTCAAGTTTGCACTCAGAGGAAACGTGTCAATAAAGCAGCATATTTGTATGCATTATGTGCCGTGTGGGGGTGGTGTTTAATGAATTAAATTAGCCATTAAAAGATTCTCTGTGGTTTCAGTTCAAAAATTATTCTTCTTTTTCATCCCAGTGCAACTGCATTGCTTTGCTCCTCCTTCCTGTGGAGTTGTTGGGGTATTTGTCTGCAACATGGACTTGTCCACCATGCAATGGCTCATGGTGCAGAAATGCTGTAACTAGTGCCAACTTCAAATGATATAGCAACTCAGCTTGGCAGAGCACTGTGTGAACACAGTAGAGCAAGCTCTGACAGCAATACAGAGCACCACTGCAGTGCTATACCCATGCTAATAAGCCTTGTTCCTCAATGAGTCTCACTCACTCTCAGAACTTTGTGTGATCAAGACTGCAGACAATCAACTCTGTGTATTTGGAGTAAACTACAAAACAGAAGTCTTGAGAAGTATGTTAAATTTGTGTCATGCCACTAATAGTTTTCATTATCAATATAATTTATCAAGAAAAGTAAACCACATGCAATACTGCAGGAATGGTGTTACAATATCGTCAGTGAACATGATGATAATCCATGTAGAAAATATTTAATAAAGCTAAGCCATTTTGTATTATTTGCATTATTTAAAGCAAGTTTGTGCCTAAATATCTTATAGTTAAAAGAGACACTATCCAGGCCAGTGAAATATATATGATTTCTGTCACGTTCAAAGGTTCTGCTGTAACTATTCTCTCTACCATCAAAAACTTAATAATGCTTGGCTCCATATACAGTACTCTTAATTCGTTAGTCTCAAAGTCCTTTTCAGAGTGGGAAGTAGTTTGTGCCATTTCCAGATAGGGCAAATTTGAAACTAATTAATATTCCCAGCACCTCATGAAGCAAGCAGTAATAATATTCCCATTGTGCTGATGGGATAGCTAAGGTACAAAAAGACTAATTTATTTGTATAAAGTCACTCAGGAATCAATTTCAAATAGGAGAGTAAATAACTGATTTTTTTCCCCAAAAACAATGTTCTAACCACAAGACATTCTCTTTTTCCTCAATAATAAAGTTAAATATGTGAAGTAAAATAATGAAGTTGTTCTACAGATTAAATTCACAGTAATAACAGATGTTCAACAGTTTTTAATTTCTCTTTTTGAGTAATGTGGTTTGTGTACTGCCTGAAGCAGGATTTAATATGTCTCATTACCTTATCAGACAACTAAGCTTCTGTCAAAACAGGCAGATCAGGAATTAATGAAAACATTTCTCTGTACAGTTCTGTGATTATAGTACAGACAGATGTATTTTAATTTCTAAGCATTTAAGTTTCACATCCATAGATTTCAGTCTTAAACTAAAATCAGATAAGAATACAGGCTAAAGCTCGCTTCACGTCTGAAAATCTGATCTTCTCATTAGAAGGAGTGAATCCACACACAGACCCATATAAATACTCATTAATAATCACATTTCCCAAAACCCCTATCACAATTGGCATTAACCGAAACCTTTCGTTGTTGACTAGTCTCAACAGCCAGCACAGGGATACACAACAAAAGTTCTTACAATCCACACAGGAATACTTCAAAAACATGTTTAAATCAGGAGGATTAGTTAGGTGCCTAAACTTTGCTACTATACTTACAAGAATTTGTATGACCTTGACTAACCTATCTTCTTTCTTGTCTCTCCTTGTAGGCCTATGTCCTTCAGTATTGCATAGTGTTCAAATCCGTGAACTGCGCTTGGGGTAAAAAGGACGATAAATGTTCCTCAGGGCATTTTGCTATCATCATGAACAGGAACAAACTTGTAGTCTGGAATTACCTGGTTTGGTTCATACATTGCATGTAATTTAGGAACAGTGTCAAAGGCTAGTGAATTCTGTAAATGGCTACAAAATATAACCTTTTAAATAGGTGCCTTTTAATAAGAACTACAGGTGGCAAGTTAAACCTTAGGTCCTCAAAATCAGCGTTTGGGAGGTGCCCCGCTCTCTATTGATTACAGAGAGAACCAGAAACATTTGGGTTGTGTTGTTATGAAGGCGAAAACTTTGGCTTTATTCTTCAGACGTGTCTGCGTGTAATAGAGTTGATGGCTGTCAGCCTTCACAGAGACATGCAGTTAGCCGTACTCGTAAGAATAGACTTAGTTTGAAGTGTGGGGAGTGGGGGATATTAATTGTAAAACTGCTTCTTCTCTAGTCCAAGTTAGGATTGTTGGTACTGGAATCTGTAAAGCCTTTACTGACCTGATTTTTTTGTGGTTCTTGCACTTCTGTTTGAGCAATCTCCCCTTTTTCTAGCCATGTATTCTTTCCTGCATTATCCCTCAGATTATTTTGCAGCAAATGCTTGTACTAGTACACAGACGGATGTAATGGGAAACTAATCTGACTAAAATATAGTTCAATCTATCCTCTCCTTTCCTCCTGCTCAAAAAAAGAATTTATTATGCTGGCACAACACAGATAGCAAGAGTTAGAGAGATACTGACTGTATATGCCCATCCTGTCACCAAAAATACTTGTTCAATAACTGCTTCAGCCTGCATGGGTCAAAACCCATTCCAATCTGCCTTTAATACAGTACTTGTGGACCTGGTATTCAGCTACTTACTCAACGTGAAAAAAGTGCACTGATCTCGGTTCCCTTTCAACTTTTCATTGTTTTTTGATAGCTTGAAAATTTTCAGTGCTTCACTCACCTTTAATGCTACAAGGATATTAAGAATTGGAGGCTACATACTGATGCAAGTAGTACTTCCCAGATATATTGCTTCCAAGGACGACAACAGAAGAAAGAACACCATGTACCTAGCCTAAGGAGATATCTACCCTCCACCTAACGCAGTTAAATCAATTGATTGGATTTTGGGAGACGAAGAAACATGGATGTTACTTTTTTCTCTCATTGCAATAAGGGAAGAGGCTGAAAAAAGCAGAGAGGATGGCAGGTTACAGCATATTTAAGAATCAAAGATTTGTTTCACAGGGGTTTTTTTTGTTTATCAAAAAAAACTGATTAGATATTTTGGACGAAATTTCTCCAACATTGTTAGGCGTTCTCCTGGGGAGGAAATTAATTAGTAAACTGAAGCATTTAATTATCCTGAAGGTAGGACTCACTATTCTCTTTCAGAAACATGTTTCATTCACAGTCTCTTCCCAATGTATGTAAAAATAAAAAAATTTTTAACTGTTTATTTATACTACACCTATAGTGGAAGAAACAGCATTAAAATCATTCTTATTTCTTTATTTTAAGACATGTTGAGTCCATGTGTTCATCCAGTTCCAGACAGCTGTTTAGAAATTTAACTGTCTGGCTGTTGACCAAAATAAATGGAATGCCCTTGGCATAACATCCTTGTAAAATCTGTAGTCATGCACCAAAATCGATAAATCTTCAGGACAAATGAAGAACTGAGCTTCATGTTTGCAAGACACCTTAAAAAACATGTCCTCTGCTTTTCGGCCTTCCCCCAACCTTAGAATTTAATATATGTGTTGGTTCCAAGTAGCTAGAGTATTCACTTTAAATCCAAAGGTCACAGCACTGCAGCTTGATAACATACCATTCTTGATTGCTGTTTGAACATAACAAAATATGCTGTTTGGCATAATCAGAAGTAGAAAACCAAAACTATAGACCACAATAAAGTCTGCCTGTAATAATCTACAGTCTTTAAGAAGAGAGAAAACATATGCTGTGATTTCAGTATTCTCAGCTTCACTGGGGTGCACCAGCAAATGACATTTCCTTTCTTTTACTTTTCAGTCCAGTCATTTTATTAATATTTAATTATAAACCTGCAAATATAAAATGTAGAATTTGCTCTTCAGCCTTTCCAGATAGTCTGGATGCTGCTGCAGCATTGTATGGCTTTATGAGGGCTTTACACCACCCACTGCAAAGCCCCTGCCTGCAGGCACTCAGCCATCTCAGAGGGAGTGGATGAGATAATAAGCATGACCAAAACTTTTAGTCCTCCTGGGATACAGCTCTGTGTGAAAATCCTGAGGAACACTTTCAGCAAAGAAATCCAGTCAGATGGACTCAGAGTAGCCCTGTGGCTGCTCCAACTATTCCAATTGGATTACAAGGAGAATAGGAAAATGCAAGGAACTAAGGAAAACTCAACCATCTTGTGAGCAAGGTACAACTATTCTGAGATTAAAGCTGGTTGCAAAAAGTTTCAGCTTCCTTTCAAACAGTTCTCTCCGAGATACTGAGGCACACACAGTGTGACTAACAGACATACCACCTCTATATGTCAATCATCTAATGCAGTTGTTATGGCAAAAAAAAAAAAAATCAATGATGGAAATGGTAAGTGTTCCATTTCACTGGACAGCAGTCACAGAGAGGGTGATGCTGCAGCCATTGAACTCTTCCATATAGGAGGCTGACATAATCAGAAAACAATACTAAAACATTTTAAACCCCTCACTGCCTACCACTTAAATGCAGTACCCTGAGACATTTGGTTTCTGGGTACTCTAACAGATCTTCTCACTAAATGGTTGTTTACTTTTAAATCACTGGACCCATACAAAGTATGGGATATTTCCAGAAATAAAGTAGGAATTACTGGTGAAGCTGGGTGAGGTGCAGAGTTGTGTGCAGTGGGAGACAGGAACTATGCAGAAGCTTCCAGTGGAAAGACTGAGGTAGTGATTTTGGCCCTGCTAATTAACTCCCCGTGGTATTAAGGAAAAGTTTTCTCCTCCCTGCAGTCAATAAAATAATGAGGATATGGTTATAAAAGTCCTGCACAGCTGGCATACCACAGAGCTTAACAGATCAAGGAGATGTGTTCCAGTGGTCCAAATCCTTTCTCTACGCCCATCTGATAGTCTTTAAATACTTAGCAAAAGCTCATGCACATCGTTGAACACCACTGAATGGTCTCTGAGTTTGGTAGATAATGCACCCATAGTACCCAAGTGACTGTATGAAACTTAAGCCAGAGTTCAGGATGCCTGCTGCAGTAGCTTCCAATCCCCCCACTAAAGCCAGATCTGCATGCTTCGTGGCTCGTGCATCCAGCACCCACTTACTGACATGTCCACCACAATAGCACAGGTCTTTCTGTGCCCAGGAGTACATCCACAAACAGCTCTGAAACCCATGTGCCTGAGCTGTGACCTCTTCAACAGCCACCAGAAAGCAACCAGAGACAATGGTTATATTGGTCAAACGGTAGCAGATTGGCCAAATTTAGTGTCCTCTGCCACACCAGGAGCCAGACCTCCCAAATTGCTCAGCAGCATCTATAACCTGTAATTTATACTATGAAGGGTGCAGATTTTCAAATAAAAGGGCTCTGCTGGTTGGGAAAACCTGGGCTCAGATGTAGAGGCCTCCTTGCCTAGGTCTTGTCTTCATGCGCTCTCCCATGGCTGACAGATGCACAGCATGTGTTGCAAGGAGCTCTGTAAGAATTTGGTGCAAAGAGGGAAATAGAACATTTCAGCAGATTTTGCTGTTGTAACATCAAAGCTGTATTACAAGTTTTCATGTTTTATGATGTCCTTTACATTCACTGCCCTGAAGCCTTAGAAGTTGAGCACATTAATGTGACGACTGCCTCCAGCTGCTGCTGGGGAAGCTAAGAAACATATAACTGATGGTGCCCGAGTCACCTGTTCAAAATAAACAAACATTATATGTTTAATGCTGTAAAGATAACAGGTTAAGTAAACAATACCTATTACATTTTTTTTACAGCCTAATTTGCTGTGTGTGCATAGGCCTCTGCGTTACAGAATCTTTTGCAATGAAACTGCAGTCTGTGTGAGTAAGAAGGCAAATTTCTTACCCGACCAGCATTTGATATAGCAGCCAGATAACAATTCTCCAATTATCTTGTCCTAGAGTGTTTTGGATGAACTAGAGAAGTTTTGGATAACTGTCTTTTCTATGTGTAATATGTAAGAGTATGTTGGGGAACAATGTTTTCAGGTCGTTGCCTGGAATCAGATTTGTTCTTGTCCACAGTTTATCAGCAGAATCGTGTGGCTGCCTAACCACAATATACTCACATGCAAGCACAATATGCAATCCACACACAAGTGCCACCCGTTTTGTCATTTCACAGCAGGTGGTAACAATACCTCACACTAACTTGCAAGGCCAATTAAATGACCAGTGTTACTGAGCTAAGAAAATACCTTTTTTTTTTCTTTTTCTCAAAATAGAGGAAACAACTGACAGAATCAAACTGGTTTTTTGAAGAAAACAGCTATTTGCCAGTAATAGAAATTAGACATTATAATGGATAGCCTGATCATTTATAAAAACAAATTCTTCTCATTTGTGATTGACAGTACAAAAATCTATTAATCTGAAAAATTCAGCAGATCAAAGGAAATCTGTTTTTCTTTTTCCTTGCAGTAAGTTTGTTTTGTTCATAAAGTGCCATTTAGTATAACTTAACTTTATAGGGCCACACTCACACATCTTCGTGATATTTTATATGTTATAGCTTCAATTCTGACACTTGTTTAAGGATCCTATAAGTAATTCATGAGGGGTGAGAGAAATACAGTGAGGTGAATTATTTTTTTCCTATGCTACAAACTGATTGTGAAATTATCCTGCTGAACATCCTCTACAAGAAAATGGATTTGTGTGGTCCCTTAACCGCTGACTCGAGTGCTTGCTACCCACCTTTAAATCACTTCCAGAAAATGGACAGACATGAGTGTTTAATAGTTCCTCTGCTACCTATCTCCATGCTGCAAAACTGTTGTAAATTCTGTGTTTTCAAGGTTCTCCAAACCCAGATTAAGATCAGCAAACCCAGACTTTTTTAATTAATTGTGAACTGATGTATGAACATATTTTATGGACAGCTTTTCTATGCAGGCAAAGACAAAATGTTTTGAAAGGAACATTAAGTAGTAAATTGTTCTTCTGCCAACCTGTTCAGCCCTGTCCTTCTGTGCAAAGCTTGGAAGCGTGGAGCAGAGCACGCCTCCCTCCCCTCAGAGAGGACAGCAGGGATGGGAAATGATCCATCCCCCCTGGAAGCTCATCCCCACCCCAGGCTCTCCCAACACAGCAGCTGAAGGGAAGAGGAACACCAAGTCCAATCCAGCAACTCAAACTGGCCCCGGGGCAAAGGGAGCATCTCCTTTTCCACAGCCAGCACTTGACAGACCACGGTCCAGCTCACAGGCAGTGAAAGCTTCGCTTATTAACCTTCTAGGCTTCCCTTGAAAAACATGTCTTTCTAAAGCAGGGAATGTTGGGGAGGGGGGGGGCGTTAAGCTATTTGTGTTTTTATAAGGCTAGAAGGTACGGAGACTGAACTGACCTGCCTCACTGTCCGTCTATATGCCTGTGGCTTGGGGGACATCTTCGCTGAAGTCAGAGCTTGGGAAAAGAAATCTGAAAACACCAACCAATAAACACAAGTGACACCTCCTTCTTTATAGACGAGGTCAAACAATGTATCGCTTTAATAAATAATGGCTATTTTAATGGCATTTTTTTAATTGCACTGGCAAAGGTAGGAAGGAAAAATACGTTATTCTGAAAGGGACCAAATATAGATGTATAAACTACTGACCTGCTAAAGCGTATTTCAACTGTTGGGACTAGACAATGGATTGTCTCCAAAATATAACTCAGTTTCGAAAAATGTATTATAGTTCCCTTTTGTGCTATCTCATTTATAGTTAGCTAGTTATGATAAATAGGTGGTATTAATCTTTATAAGTAGATTGTATTTTCTGATAGGACAGCTTACCTGCAGAACCTGACAAATTCCACCATGCTGGTTGTATATTGGCAAGACTTGTAATTATCTTTATTTCACAATTGAATTCCTTATCACTGATGCTCTTCCTTTATGAGTCCCTACCCTCCAAAAATTTAAGACTTTAGCTTTCCAGCAGTGTACTCTGCATTTATTGGGATTGCTCAAGCTGTGCCTTGGAAACATCTTTTTTGTTTTTCCTTCAATAATTGTGGTTTTTAGCTCATCTATTTGACCATTTTGAAGTCGGTGCAAAGAACTGTTCAGATCTGATATTTCACATCTATGTCTCTCTGGTTTAAATGGTTGTAAAGGAACAAGATAGAAGACAGTATCCATGGCAGCTTTTTTTCTTGTGATAATCCAGTATTTGCATAATAGCAATATTTTTTTCCAAAACACTGCTTAGCCAGTGGAGCAGAATGGTCTCTTCTTTTCACAAAAAATCTGCAGGGATAGTATTTGTGCCGGGTTGTCAGCTTGCTCATAAAAAACGCACAACTTCATTGGACTTCCACTGAAATGCACAGGCAGACTTCTGAACTGAATAACTCAAGACCTAGTGCTTGGTATTTTTACCATCCTCTTTTACCAGAAGAAACAGCTTTTTGCAAGTAAGATAATCTTAGTGACTGAACTCCCATTAATTTCCTACTCCTTTAACCTCCTAGAAACTCAGCATTTCCTGTCTTGGAATATTTTATCTGTTTTCTTTCCTCCATCAAAACCTGTAAAATTTAAATTCTTTAAAATAGCCTTTTTTTTATTTTACTTCAGTTTCAACAAAGTTATCTACTGTAACAACAGGATAATAACCAATAAGTTACAAATTAACCTGAAGTTCTGTAGCTCATACTGTTTAATTTACAAGTTTATGATCCATAAAATGTTTAGCATGTTAACTTATTTTTGCAACTAAGTGCCGTCTATAAATAAATGCGACTTTACATTGTGAGAAGTTCTGATATCATCCACTATCTCATGCATTTGGCAACTTTGATCAGAATGGAAACCCAGTGCTGCAGGTGCAAATGCTATATTGCTTTCTCACCTTCAGGAGGATTTGGCCTACATTTCATGCGCTTCAATATAAAATAGAATTGTCTAGTACTTTTGGTTTTTTCCTTGACATATTTAAACTGCATGGTTCTCATGTTAATAATGGTTTTTGATTTTCCCTGATTTGCACATTTTATAGCTACAGCAATGAGTGGCATTTATCTAATTTTTGTTTGGTTTATAGTTAGGACTAATTTTTTTTTAACCTTCCTATCTATTTTTCTTTTAATAGTGATTAATTTTAAGAGTTTGGTGGGAGAAATGTCATGTGCTTCCTTATCACTGATTCTGACTGGGAAGTTGCCAAAAGTAACAATGATTTCCATTCAGTAGTTTGTATTTCTTATATGATTTTTGTTACAATTAAAAAGAGATTTCTTCCTACCCTATTTCCTTGATTTTGACATACCTCTAGCCTTAAACTGGAAAATACATTGTTTAAAAAAAAAAAACAAACAACTAACATTTCATATGTCTGTTTTAATTTTAGGTAGGAGCCAGCCCTCTCACATCAACAATTAAACAATTAAAATTAAACAATTATTAAACAATTAAAATTTAGGGTGTGTGCATCCTTAGAAGATTGGCACCTGGAAATATAGATCTCCAGTTGTATCTCTGGTCTCGTTAACTACCTTTACATGTGCTTCCCTGTGCTCAGAGAACTGTTTGCAGGAATGGAAACTTTGTGCTGATATACAATAGCATAGCTGATGTAGCTGACTTGTTAATGAGGAATTTTTTTCATAAAATAAAAAGAGAGCTCTTGTGCTTTGATTTATGCTGAGCCAGTATGAAATTCCTAGATCAAAATTCATACAAAGCAACACTTCTTGTACTTTTTTACTTAAGCAGCTTTCTCTTATTAAATGTCTTTTCCACCACAACTACAGGTTTCTTTTTATTAGGAGAATGTGACCACTGGCTCCCCAAAAGGGAAAGGCTTGTTTCCATATTGCTTTCCAGACCACTCCCTTCACTGGGAATTAGGTTGCCTGCTTGCAACAGTAGAATAATTTTGAGCTCATGTGAAAAAGCCATTTGCATCTTGGATGGATTTCACAAAAATTTAGCTCACTGGGTAATAACCAGATTAAACAGGCCATTCTGCATCTCATAAGGCGTGACATAACGGATTCCATATTTTTTTAATCATCTGCATCTTGTCTAATTGCTGTGCCAATTAGACAAGATGCAGTAAGACTGAAATGCATGGATATGTTGATTTAACAAATACATGCAAGTAGCTGTCATTTTATTGTCAAAATCCTGTACTTTAGTTAGCTGCATTGACAACATAGTTGTCTCTCTAGATTGGTTACTTTGTAAGTACACATTCAACACGCTCACTTTGCTTGTTCAGTAGAGGCATATGTATCTTTTGATAGTGTCTGGATATGTTGTTCTTGATAATTGTTATATGCTCTTGAACCACACAAGTAATTTTATGTAGAGCTCATCAAAACATTTCCAATGTTTTGTTCAAAAAGTCTTTCTGTACATTTTTAATGTGTTTGTCTTCCTTTTCATATTTCTACAACTAAATAATAAGTATTCAATTAGATTCAAATAAAAAACTTTTTTTTTTTTTGGTTCATTCCCTGTTTTTTTTCCTTTTCTTCCTGGTTTCTTCCCCATCTTTTCTAGTGAAAAAAAGTCAGGAGAAAATTACAAGGATTCCTAATAAAATGAAAGCTGAAGTTTTCTGTTCAATCAAACCTTTAATATTTCTTCACAGAAAACTATTGTCTTTTGCTTTCCTTTTTTTTTTTCCACAGATTATGCCCCCTTTCATTAATTTAAGCAATTCAGCATGTCATAGTAGTGTTCATTAGCAGGGACTCTGAGGCCATGATTGCACTGAGGTGGTCTAATTAGAAAGAACAAAGGCAATGAATACCCAAACTTGTATAAGTCAGTAGTGTTACAAATTCTATGTCAAACAAAAAAGAAAAAATGCTTTTACTCAGTGATGTATATTTAATATTATTTTGGCTGTGCTAAGTGCATGAACAAAAATCTTGACTTGTGGACCAGTATTCAATTTCTAAACTCACTGGTGAGAGCACCAACACACCTTTTGGACAACAGTTGAAGCAGTATCTGCCATCAAATATCAAACAGTCAACCAAACAGGCATCTAGAAGACTTCTTCCTGCCAAAGAATGTCACTTTAATTTTCTTTAGGTTGATGAGAGTCTTCATAGATTAAACACAGCAATTAATTAATATGTCAGACAGCCATTGGGGAAAATACAAAGTTTGATACATCTGGGACTAACAAAAAGGAGATAGTAGGAATGAATGCACAACACCACCTCAAAGTCCCTCCCCAAGGACACAACACAGTTGATGGCGGAGGCGAGGAGGGCTGGGGGCTGAGCCCACCTCGGTCATACAGCTGCGAGCCCTAGGGTACCAGATGCCCCACAGCTCAGCTCCAGCCCCTTGGCTCCTCCTGAGAGCAAGGAGTAGATTCACCCAGTGGTGGTTCCCATTCAGCTAAAGGAGAATCCACAGCTGAGTCAATAGCAATGGGCTGGAACGAAAGGTCAGCACAAGGCCGAGCAGTACCATCAAAACTCCTCGGTCTCTCTTTGCCCTGGGGAGCTTGTAGATGAAGGTAAGTAATGCTGTTTCCGTGCTCTGCCCCAGTCTGTGGTCTGACTGATTGGGGTCCAAGAAATTTGAGGATATAAAACCTTGTTCCAAGAAAAGGTGGGTGAAATGCCGGGTGAGAATTGGCAAAGATATTAGTGTGCAAAGTTATGTTCCTGGTTAGGGTTAGACCACAGCATGTTTTAAGGTTTCTACCTTCTTTACCTCCCTATGAGGGTATTGCCAGAGTATACCAGGAACAAAAATACATTTAAAGTCTATAAACAAAAATAGGAGTGTAAATGTTTTAACAGCAGCATAAATGTTTTAATCTGGACAGTTACTAAGCTGTAGCCAATTCTTTCTCCATAGTGATAGCCTCTGGAATCTGATTGTTTCATTTTTTTAATCCTGTTTATCCTATCCACCTGTGGCTTTTCTGTTTTTCGGTGTAAACTGAAGTGTTGTGCATTGTCTTTAATTGTTCTTCTAGAACAATTTAAAAAAAAAAGGCATTTTTTGCTCATGTTACTGTTCTTCTCATAATTATGTCTGAAGCTCTGGAGAACATAAAAATTGCCTAAATATTTTCCTCAGAGTCAACCTGACTGTGATTCTTCAGATTAAGCCACTGGTTATCCATTGTGGTGCCTTTTCCCCTTTTAGATCTCTGGTTCAAATGCAACGACCTTTGAATCACACATGCTTTGTGCTACCATTTGGATGATTCCTCAGCTTTGAGAGGAAAAACTGGTACAGACCAATTCCCATTAGATGTTTACATCACAGAAAACACCCGCATAACTTGTACTAGCTATGACCACACATAATTTTTTTCAGGCTTAATTAAAGAGGTCTGGAGATGGAATGGGATTAGCCACAGCCTTTGAGGAAGTCTTGTGAGTTGATGTTGAAGCACTTTTGCAGGGTAGCAGAGAAAAAATCCCCTGCATTCCTCTGCCTTGTGGTGTATTTGATCTGTGGGCAAAACAAGGACTCTAATTTAATTTTACAGTGTGCTGTGATATTTTTATGAAGGGCGTGATGCGTTCGCTATTTGAGGTTATTTCTCTGTTTCTTGGGTTGTCAGTCTAACACCTTTCACAGGCATTAAATCCTCATTTAAAACATGGAAAGCCAAGATATAGAGGATAATGTCCAAATATCAAGCACTATCAGACAAGAACTGAGAGGAGGTTTTGCTATTCAGCTGTGTCCCTGTCCCTTACCTTATCTTATATAAAACTTTAAAGAAAAAAGAAGTTTGGGATTTTTTTTTTCCTGAGAATCTCATTTTTCAGTTAAATCCTAATGTAAACAAGGAGAAATACTGTCCAAAGACCATTTATACTTCTTTTTTGCTGACTGAATTCTGCTCTGCCCAGCCACCATCTCTTCCTTTCTGAACCATGTTTGAGTAGGATGAGAGTGATGAAAAGCCTTCTACAGCAAAAGCCATTTGACAGCAGCAAACAAAATCCATTTCTGTAGGAACACTCTACCTGCAGTTTCTACCTCCTTTCCTCCTCTCTCTTCTCACTGTTTCAGAGAGTGCCTGCTCAGTGACCTGCCCCTGTGTCTTAGGATATTTGCTCTCCAATATTTGGTAGCATAATTTATTTCTAAAATCATGTTGTTCTGTTTCAGTCCTGGAAGAGACAAAAAATGGCAGATGCTGCTTTGTAGATTTCAAACTTTTTCCCACTGCTCTGTTCTTTCCCTTTAAATGACTTCAAGTGATTGAAAAATGGACCAAGTCCTCTGACATCTACACTACTTACAGGCTTGAAGAAATAGGTAGTATCCATCCTTGAATAAGATGTAAAAAGATAAAGCATTTCTATATACTTCTCCTTGACTCCATTTGAAAACTGGATGTCAGAATCAACATGTAAACTTAATAAGAGGTACGTATTTTTTAGACGAATTTTAATAAAGTGAAATCACCAAGTGTATGGAAAACATCTGAGCACAAACCATTTGTATCAAAGCATTAGTGCCTTTGCACTCACAGAAAAAGAGGTTCTTCAGCACACAGGCTCATAACATTTCCAGAAATAGTTCCACCCTGAAATTAGTGGGTTAGGAATTGAGCACTCTCAGCACAAGAATGTTTTACCAGTTCCACTTATGATACAATCTGCAAAGATTCTGCTTGATACAGGGGAAAAAGCAAAATGAAAAAAACAAAGGCTATTCGTGCATAACCAACAAAGAAAATAAACATGAAACAATAAACAAGTATAATCAGGAAATATTGAATAGCTAATCAAAATGTTATGTATTTAAAGAGAAAAAAACACTGAAAGACATGGTGGTGGGCCAGAAATGTTAAACAACAGTGCCTCGTCTTTATTGCTGAATACCTGAGAATAAAGATGTTACTATTGAAAAGTTATAACTGTGAAAATTGTTACTGTTTAGCAGATAAAAATTGTAAACTTCAGGCCTAGTTAATATTAGAAAATTTCAGATTTTCATTTGTAGTTTTTCTACATAATTCTAAACGTGCCATATTTCAGCAAAAAGTGCTTAAATATATAACACATGTGAAGTTGGAACAAAATACATACTGCTTGCTTACATTGCAAAAGGTGTTTATTTCATTGTTTTCACACCCTGAAAAATGAAAACAGATTATCTTGAAAGTGAGCCCTATACCCCTGTTCAGAACAAGCCTTTATACACAGACACACACAGTCTCATTAATACATTGAATGGATTTACTCTCTCACAAATATTTCATTCAAAATTTTCTTGATATTGCTTATTGAAATAACTTTTTACTAGATAAGGGGGGAAATTCTACTACTTTTTCTGAAAAAAATCAGTTGAAATTGTCCATGGTATTTACTGAAATGGCATAATCAGTTATGAAAGTTTCTCTTCCAGTCCACTTCATAATAAACTGTTGCTTGCGAGCTAAAAATTTTGACCAGATGCACTTTTTCTTATTTGTTAACTCAGTGACTGTAGAAAAACAATTTATAAGTATACCTCATTGTATGTGAGCTTTAAATCGGCATAGCCAGCATTTCCAAACCAAGATAGAATAATGTGTTGAACAACACTTGCCTTCTTCATAACTCTTTGATTCTTCAATAGTTGGATCAGCTTCTGTGCAACAGCCTGTCATGTCATATACCCACACGCATTTAGCTGGCTTAAAACTCTGGATTACTGGCTAATTAATGTCATATATTAGGTCTTCTTTCATGCAGAAGGCCTTCATACAACTCAGAGACAAATTTTTAAAGCCTCTTTCCAGATCTGTAGCACAGAAATACCTAAAGAAGCAAGATAAAGATCTGGTTTAATGTTTTTCAAAAAGATTGCAGCTATGGCTGTTTCAGGTGATCACAAGGACAGAAGAAACAAACAACAAATGAGCCACCCACCTAACAAATGTTTATACTGACTTTTTTCCTCTTCCTTGGACAGGTTGTTAGAGTCCAAACAGCACCTTAGTGCAGATTGCTTCAAGTCACATTCAGGTTCCCATTTCCTTCCCACTAATGATCAGGTAACATCTTTCTGGGCAACGACCCACTGAAATGCAATATTAGGGAGGCGTTTCATGTATTTTTCAGGCCCAATGGCCCATTTTTGCAGTCGGAAACAAGCGAAAGACAGCATCATATTTCACTAGCAAGCTCTCTAAAGACTTTCACCAAGGGGTTTGGGAACATGTAGGTATCTATAGGCCACAGTTCAGGAACTATTTCTTAAGCTTTAAAATACTCCCAATCTACCTACTTTTTCTCACCAATATCTTAACTATAAGGTGTGAAAGAATCTCTCATCAGAATTTCAGAAAGTCCATTCAAGCACTGCAAGCCTGTTTGAACAGCCTGGACATTGTCAGCTGCTGCTTTGAACTCACCCACAAGGGCTTCAGTTTCTTTCTTCCTCTAACTAATGCTCAGTCAAACTGCTGGAATCTCTTGTTCTTCTTGTACTCCCCCTCCTCTTCCCACAGCTCTGGCCGTTTGAACAGCGCATATAAAGATACCTTTGTTACTCTTTCTGGAAAAGGAACAGCTTCTTCAGTGTTGTAGTTCTTTGAGAATTTATCCAGTTCGAGTTTTTATTTGGCCCTTGTAAAGAAGATCACCACCTTAGCAACAGAGCTAGTGTCCATTGACAAAGGTATTTAAAGCTTCCTTACTTAGGCTAGCAGGTCAGAACTCACAGTTCTCCCTTTCTCAAAAAAAGAAGATTAAAAAATCTTGCTCTATAATTAAGAAAAGCATAAGGCTGTTTCACCAAGAAGAAGCATATAGTAGTAAAAGCTACTAAAAGCATCAAAAGGTATAAAAAGCCATACCCAATAGAGAAACAAATGTGGTGTATATGACTTCGCTGCTTCTGCAGCTGATAGTCTGAAGAAACTCAGCTGTGATTTCTGACATAACCATAACTGTAAATCTGAAATGCCAGTTCCATGTTAGAGCCTGGATGTAATCTCCCTGCATTGAGCTGCTGAGCCACTTCAATGCCCAACGGTTGCTACATCTATGCAGTGACTGCTCTTATCTCTACATCTTGGTGGCTGAAATGCCAGAGTTAATTTCATGAAGCAGCTCCTTCCATGAAGCACGTAAGGAAACATTTTCAAAATAATTTCTAAACACAGAGTTTCCAAATCAGTAACAAAGCCTGACCTTGGTATATTTCCAAGAAATATACTAGTATTTTTGTGGCCAGCTTTAACATAAACAAAAACCATCTTTGAGAAAGCCTTTCCAGAGGCCGAACACAGGTTATTTGAAAGGCTGAGGCATCCGTGTGTTGTATCAGTTAGAAAGCAACCTGAGTAATTACAGTGTTTTATTCCTACAGTTCCTACCATGTCTGTTTTTCCATTCCACTGGCAGATCGATGTCATATTTCATTTCACAGACATCCCATATGCACAATAATTTGTGTATCTTTCAGCTGACTTTATGGAGTGAACTGATTTAACTTTTCCTCAGGAAAAGACATCATAAAAGTAGGTGTTGGTATGCTGTGTCCAAGTGTTTTTCCTCAGAGCAAGCTATAGCTGTTCCTGCAGGCTCTAGAGGGCCCCCACTGCCCCCAGTTCCTATACTAGATGTGACATCACATGGTATGGAATACACCGTTGGCCACTTTGGGTCAGCTGCCCTGGCTGTGCCAATTTCTTGTGCCCCTCCAGCTTAACTCTATCCCAGCTGAAACCAAGAAGATAAGAACAGAGTTAAGATTCATGTCAGATTTAACCTAGGGAAATTTGTTTTCTTCCACAGAATTTGTTCTGCTCAGCATTGAGCACTGGGTAGCTATTTCAGCACTTTACACATCTCAGATAATCTAATATGGCTGTTGGGTCAGTATTTATCTAATATGCCATGAACAATATTTCAGTCTTCTGTAACAGTATCACATTCTTTCTTTCTTTGATTGCTGTTACTGAATAATTAGGCTTTTCTAAATTTTATGCTAGGCCCATAACAAATGTTGAATGCAAAATTTGATGTTTCCGATTAGCAGTGGAGCCTTTACAACTAGGTGGAAATACAGACTACTAAAAGACTGGCTTTCCAAGCAAGAGCTGTTCACACTGTAAGACTTATCTCTTTCTTGTCAAAATGCTGGGTTTGGGGGTTTTGGTTTTGTTTCAATTTAGAATAGTTGAAAAGGTCTTGAAAAGAATTTGGAAAGATCTTGTCCTTTTTTAAGAGAAGCTGTCAGGTTGTCATGGTTTAACCCCAGCCAGCAACTAAGCATCACACAGCTGCTCACTTGCTCCCCCCCCACACCCAGTGGGATGGGGGAGAAAATCAGGAAAAGAAGTAAAACTCGTGGGTTGAGATAAGAACAGTTTAATAGAACAGAGAAGAAGAAATTAATAATTATAATAACACTAATAAAATGACAGCAGTGATAATAAAAGAATTGGAATATACAAATGATGCACAATGCAATTGCTCACCACCCTCTGATTGACACCCAGTTAGTCCCTGAGCAGCAATTCCCCAGCCCCCACTGCCCCCAGTTCCTATACTAGATGTGACGTCCCATGGTATGGAATACACCGTTGGCCACTTTGGGTCAGCTGCCCTGGCTGTGCCAATTTCTTGTGCCCCTCCAGCTTAACTCTATCCCAGCTGAAACCAAGACACAGGTACAAGGAAGCTTCTCAATCTCTTCCATCTTGAATGTTGCTTTGATACGGATTTGGTGATTCAGACTCATGGTTCAGTACAACAGTTTAATTTCTTCTACCAATAAGGTGGTGGTTTTGTCTTTTACAAAAAGAGGACTCAAACATTCTTCCACTTCCTTTGCTGCTTTTTTTCTGTTCATCAGACATATTTACATAACATGAAATAGATGCTGAATATCAGGGATCTTTCCAGCCCTAGATAGTAAACATCTGCAAAATACTCTGAGGTGATGCAACTGTGGGTTGCTGGACCCCTGAGCATCTCATACCTCCAAGCATGAAATTAGTGGTCTCCTGTTACCCTTTACCCATATCTTTGATTAAAAAAACCAACCAACTATAAATGGATTAAAGGCAGCACAGGGATATACTTGTGTGTCAAGTCAATAAAAGTCTAAATTGAAAGGACTGTAAATCTATGAAATATTTACTGACATGTTAATGTTATCCCTGCTATTTCCAAGCACACTTGGAGCATTTCCTGTGATCTTAATTAAATGTTTCTCATTCTATTTCTGCCAGTTAGCCCAGGTGGCTGCTAAATCAGTCAAAACATGAGGCTGTGAGGGAGAAGCTGCAGGACTTGCCCCCCCTCACTACAGCTCACATGTATGGAGGTGAATCTCCTGAAAACAGACATTGATCCACCTCTGGAATAAACAGTCAGGGACCCATTAACTTCAAGGAGCTCTCCCACTTTATGCCACTTGAGGCTCTTGCCCCATTGACCTTTAAGTAGGAACCTTTTTTCAGAACGGTTTTCTCACTCTGGTTTAAATTTAAACTCATTTTTATTACCATTACCTAAAATCCTTCCTTTTTTTGCAGCAGTAGTTAGTTTTGTTTTGTTGTTCTTAAGAAGAAAAATAGTTTTCTTTTCTCCTCTGTTGCATTTTATTTGAAAATGTGGTTTCTAGGGCCAGCAGCCAGCTCAGCAATTGCCTCTTAGAATAGAGATTTGACTGGGATTTATGGAAGAAATATAGGTGTGAGGCCTCCGAGCAAGCTCTAGCTGGGCCTGCATTTATAACAGACCCCTTTGTCCCGCCTGCCATGGAAGTTGGGCATGTAAACCCATGAGATCGTTGTGACAGGAGAGAAACTGGAGGTATTTAAGCACAGAGAAAACCAGAAAAAATGGGACCTTTGGATGTAACTTTTAAATGTGTAGACAGAGCAGCTCTATTAGGGCCTCTGAATCTATTAATGCCTCTGTTTTGTAGTTGGCTGGACAAGAGCCCTCTTTGCACGAGGGCTTGGGGCAATTGCACCTTGCTCTAGAGGCAGAATGGCCCAGATATACCTATTTTTGTGTTACAAATGAAAAATCTTCCCACACAATGGAAGAAATGATACAGTATTTTTAATTCATTTTCCTGTGTGGATGTCAGTTACTTGTGCTTGCATTGGAGAGGCTTAAGTGTTGTACCAGTTGTGCTAAACAAGTGCCCATAAAATCTCTTACAGTGCAACTGCTCTTTACTTTGGTTACCAATGTGCTGAAGATGTGGCGACATAAGGGTACAGGCAAAATCCACCTTCTCTGTTTTGAAAGATAAAACAACTTGACAGCACTTTAAGAAAGATCTTGACAGATCTCTAAGACAGTCATGGAGTTTGATGCCTGTCTACCTCAGAGCCAAGACCACAGCAGCTGCTGCTGCAGGATCAGAGAGTTGTCACTTACACCCTCTCTCTACCCACCTTTTGGTGCTGAATAGATTTCAAAACAGGAGAGAATTCAGACAGACCTGAGAGCATCTCAGTTTGGTGACTGCTCCTCTGCAAATAGCTACAGGGGAAGAGCAGCAGCTTGCTGCTGAGCTGACAGGCTGGTGGAGTTACTCAGCATGATGAACTCTGCCTCAGAAACAGCTCAGTGGAAAACAACAGATTTACACTAAGGGTAAAAAAATCAGGTTCAAAAGACTTTTCCCTTGTTAGATCACAGCTCAGGCTCATGCTTGAGCCCAAACCCTGACTTTTCAAGCTTCTCTTCACACTGTCAACTCTCTCTAGCTTGGAGCAAGCCAAGAAGCAACTGCTGTTTTAAGCAGTGTCTCCTTTATGGTGGTGACCATAGGAATCTCACATTGCCGTCTTTTTCTAGATAGGATGGATACAGCCTTATCAGACAGAGTGGTAAACAGAGAACTGGAGCTCATGGCTCTATGCCTTGCTATAAATGACAGTATGTATATAGCAAGGGGATCAAAGACTATATGACTAGAAACTCAGCATTTAATGTTCTTTTTTCTCTACTTGTGGTTTAGCTTATGGCTTTTCTTGATTTTTGTTGTAAATTGCACTTTGAGTTTACGATAGCTTTGGCTTCCCATTTATGTTTAACAATATTTTAAAATAAGACATTGATGTAGTCCTTCCGTATCCTCTGCTGCTCTTTGAAAACAAGCCTGGCCTTAATCAGAGTGATGTAAACAGTTGTGTGCCCTCAGACTGCTCTGCCACCACAGTGAGCTTGTGTCACACTCAGTGGTGTGACGTGGACCCAAAGACAAATTTGTATAGACTCTTTTCATGCTTGACAAGGAAGCTGCGGTTCTAGCCTTGGTGGGAGGCATCTTTATATAAATAAGATGTTTGTATTGTGGGTTTCCAATCAAAATAAAGTGACACAAAACTTTCTGAATCTAGCTGAGGTTTGAAGTTTGTTTGTAATGTGTACTTCCTGTAATTTTAATGTTGGAAAAAAGATGCAAGAAATAATTCCAGGGGAGAAGAAGCTAATGAAGATCAGCAACAAAAAGAGCAGAAGAGTCCATAAGTCACAGGGCTTGCCCATTCATTCACATTCATAGAGCCTTGCTGTCTGAGTCTGAGTCTTCAGGCACTTCTCCCTTCCCTGCTCAAGTGCTACTACAATTTACCATTAACACTATTTACATTGACGTCGGTCATTTACTTAGAAATTTAACTGTCCTTCTCCAAATCTGTTTCCTTTTTCTTCAGTCTTCTCTTTTTTCCCATAATCTGTCCTGTCCAATCTTTCTCACCCACTTTTTTCCTTAACCTTATTGCCCTCACGTATTCTCACTTCCGTAAGAACAGTACTAGCCATATAATAAAAACCTTGCTACATAGCTGTTAACATACATGTAGCCCTTGCTAGTAACGCAGCTGAAAGAGTAGGCCCAAACAGAACAAGAAAGAACATGGCCAAATTTTGTCCACTGCCAATTTTTCCTTGGAAAACCCTCATCCTGATCTGAGGTTCCCTCTTGTGAGGGAATGAGAAGGGTTCTGCAGATGCACTGAAGTTGGTGGTTTATCCATACCTGGGTATGTAAGACATGCAACGGTTTTGAAAACAAAGTTATCTAGAGTATGGATGAAACAGTTTGAAAAGAAAGGTCTGAACAGTAGCCCCATCTGGAAAGACTTACAGGTCCAACATTTAAACGTGACTGGGTTTAGAGCAAGTTGGAAGGGTCACCAATGCAGCTCAGTAGATGGAAAATTTCATCTCCTCCCAAAAAACTGATAACAAAGAAATAGCAGTCTGAGGTTCTGATACCCACTAATGTTATTATTTAAAATCTGTCTTGGAAAGTAGACATAAAAGTACAAAAAATGGACCTGTCCTTTCACAGAGTAAAGAGAATGACATTTATTGTGGTGAGATAGTCCTAGGAAGGATGAAGCCCTGTGTAGCAGTGCACAATGTCCTTAAAATTCACTGATACTGAAGCTTGGATCAGACTGCCCTGTCTGGTGACAAATGTACCCCTGAGTGACTAAATCTTTACAGAACTATTACTGCTGGTTATTCTTCCTAAGCATATTCATGTAAGGCTTGTTATAGGACCTTTCTTTTTTACAAATACTTTGATTTTTCAAAACACTTCTGTCCCTTAAATTTAGCACATGACTAGTTCTTCTATTGGTTGTCATCGTACCCTTATATGTCTGAGTACTTTCAAAGCAAGGCTGAGTCTGTCTCCACCCCTATGCATTAATTTCTTTAAACTTCAAATTCTCATGTCTAGTCAATCTATATTCAGAAAATATACTCTTTATTTTGCAGAAAGTATCCTGTATTTTCATATGTTAAAGAGAGCAGAGCTCCTTTAAAATTCATCTTAACCCTGACTATGGCTGTTCATCTAGTGCTTTCTTCATACATTTAATGTAAGTTAATGTGAATCCTATTAAGGTGGCCTGCTCAATGTATCCAGTGCTCTCAAGCCTTGTCAAAGCCACTGCACTCAGTCTCATTTACATCAATACAGGCTGGGACATGCTCTAACTTATAAATTGGTTCAGTCAGAAATACAGCTCTTGACAAGTGCTAAATGCATCTTACATCTAACAGCATTTATCAAATGTCTTTTCTCATTACGTTCGATTTGGGTCTTATAAGAAGTTACCTTGGAGATGCTAGCTGTTTTCATCTTGCACCACCAGTAAAGAGTATAATAATCTTTTAACTGATCCCTGGTGAACTGCAAATGTGCAAAATCACTAATTTCTCAACTAGGTTCTCCCAGGGACATGAGCTCTTGTATAAAATTAAGCCTATCTGATCAACATCACATTTTAAACACACTGTTTGTTACTGTGCTTCTGTTCTATTTGGCCCAAAGGAAGGAAGAAATTCCTGTAGCTACCTGTAACTCCTACTACTATCCTCCTTACCCAGCTCTGGACCACCCTGGCGCTGCCCACAAGAGCGGCTCAACTGTCGCAGGACATGGTGTGGCACAGCGCAGTGCATCAAGGAGCACGTTTATTCCCACCACGGGTGTTGGGCCAAAAAGGACATGGCACTCCTGACAACTTCCAGATAGGTCTTCTGGGGCAATATGTCCCCTTCTGACTATTTGCCACCCTTATTGATAGTTTGGGGGCAGGGAAGGAGGTGATGGGGAGCCAATCCAAAGTGCTTAGCAGCAGCAAAAATCCCTTTTCCTCCAGAGCATCCCACAAGGGCACTGAAGGATGAGGCAGAAGGAGTAGGAAGGAGAGGGAAAATGACAGCATATGGTGCAGGCCCTGTATTTCCACCTTCCATCTTGTATTAGTGTGAATGAAACAGTGGTTTTTCCTTTGGCCCTGGGCTCCCCTATTTGTGCTTCTCCCATCCAGCACAGTTACAGAAAATACTACTTGCTTCTTGTCTACTGCCTACAGTGGATGCACAAATCTTGTTTATTTAGAAATTTATTGATAGTCCCTCTTTGAAAGTTGAAACTCGTTAGACATTAAGTTTCACATAATGCTTCCTCGAGAGTTCTGGCACCTAGCCTGTGTTTCAGGAAAGAGTTAACCAGAGATACACAAAGTGAAAGAGCATACATAAGGCTTTCCCCACCTTTCCCTTTGCAATAACAAAGCACAGACTTCATTAAGGGAAAACTTGAGAAAGTCATTCAAAACCAGGTCCTTCATAACATATCAGTACCTTACATATTATATTCTACAGGTCTCACTGTGCAATCCCCTACTCTCTTAACAATTTTTATACCAAACTGAAGATGTAAGAGGTCCATCTGGATTCCCTCCAGCTTTTTCTTCTACCATTATTCAGTCTTTGTTTCTTCAATCTTTGCTAAGCTGCTGGAACATGTCCTAAAATGTCACTAATACGGTTTTCATATTCTACACTGAAAAAATTAATGGAATAGACTTTGTAATACAAATACTGCCACTGAGAGACATTTGCTGAGGCAAAGACATGAGGCTCAGTTTAGAAGCTGTAAACTGTTACAGGACTATAAATTCCTATTCCATTAGTGTTGTGCCACATTTAAATGCGGGGAAAAAGCCACCCAACCCTTAGCTTTCTAGAGCAGCTACCTGGATTTCCCTCTTTATAAAGATGCTTCTACAGCTACATGGTGCTTCTACAGCTGCTTCTTCTACTTGTGACAATTAAAACTAGGTGAAAATCCAACTCCTTGGCTTTTTACTTGAACTGTAGATTCCTGAGTGAGATTTAGTATTCTTACTTTCACATGTTAGTACTTCTTATGAAAACAGACTGGCAAAATTGTAATTTGGTAGAGACTTAGCTATTACTAATAATTTACAGATTATTTTCCCTTACTAAATCATGTTCTCTCTTTGTGACATCATAATCTGTCTTTCATAAGACACAGGAAAGCCAAGCTCTAGCAAAGCAGAGCAGAGAAACAACTTTGACTCCAAAGGAGAAGAAATCATTCACTATAGGTCCTCAGGCCAGTATGTCAGGGGGTTGTGCCAAGAATATAGCTATTTTCTGCCTATGTTGATGCTGCCACAGATACCTATTAAGGTGTGTGGAAAATAAACACCTACCTTTTTGGCAATTTGTAGTTAAAACAGGAGCTGAGAAAGAGACATTCTTTCACCTCCTTGCACATTTTTGTATGCCAATGGCCTGCCCAACACCTCCCAGTTTGCATATGTGACCTCCATAAATTATTATCTGACATTTTGATCTCTTTCAGTTGAACTGCATCCATTTCCTGTTGGAAATAGTTTTTCCTCATGTCTCAGTCTTCTTTCTAAGGCTTGAAGACCAGAATGGAGCAATGACCTTCGTGCATCCTCAAATATGAATCTTTTACAAAATAATACATCACATCATAATTCAGTCTGTGTTCTTATACTTTTCTGTTCCTACTCTTTCCCACTCTGTAGATGGCAAAAACATATTTATTTATCACAAAGTCATACTGCTTAGCAGTAGGAAGTTAAAGATCAGTAGGCTTTTGGTTTTTGCACAAGGTCCAACCTGGAACAAGAAAAGCTTGGTGTCACCTAAAATGCAGTATGTTCAAGCTACATTTTCTGTAACCAAGAAGCAAGTTGGTGAGGGTGAAGTGAGGCCTCTGTGCAACTTGTGCATGCTATAAAATCTCAGCTGAGAAAGAGCGCTGTTCTAGCACATTTATGAGAAGGAGAAAAAAACCCAATTCACCAGTCTGAGATAAAAATTCAGCAACAAGCAATAGGCACCAGGTACTGTAGGTTTTATATTAGGAGCAGTCTCCAAAAATCCTGCTTGCTATTTGACTCCCATCCCTCTTTATGGTTCTACACAGTTAATATTAAGTTTGAAAGCAGGGTAAGATATTGAGAAGGAAAGGTGTATGTTATTTCCAGGAGAAACCGTTCCCTCCAAAATGGGGGGCGGGGGGGGGGTGTTTGGTTTGTATATTTTTTTCACCTAGTAGGTTTTACAGATTCACAAGAAACAATCTGCTGAAAAGTGTATTTACTTGTAAATGAAATAATCATATTTACTAAGGTTCAAGGCCAACACTCAAGAGGGCTTGCCTGCAGGATTCTTGTTCAATGATGCTGCAGTCTGTTCTGTAGGACCATCTATTCTATTTGAAAAGCAACTTGAAATTGAGGGTTAGCTCTGCTTTTCCTACAAAAAAGAAAAACCACCCAAGAGAGAATGAGTCAGTACACCAACTCACAGCTGATGATTAACGTAATGTTGATGAACACTGCGTAAGTGCACAGAGAGTGATGCCTCTTAAAATCTTGGTCTTCGGTGAATATTTTGCTTTTTTGCTTATCTACATTTTTGGTTGCCCAATTTAAAAAGCTGTAGAGTAGCCCAAAATCATTTATGGCTAAGTGTATGCCTACTTAGACTGAAACAGGCAGTCCTGAGCACAGAGCTGGGTGGCAGAAACTAACTTATGTATGGAGAAGGAGATGTATTAACTTCATAGAAACTTGACCCTAAGGCCAGATCTCTAAAGTCTGACTGCCTGAAGTGGTAGTATTCACTCTTGAAAATGCTTATGTGAGTTAGATGCCTTTCAACACCTTTCTTCATCCATTAATATGGAATATCCTGTGAGGTAGAAATTATTATCAAAAGCAGCAGTATAATAATTCATCAAGAAGTCCTCTGACTGCAGGGAAACAGAAGTCTGTAGGCTGGTACTAGGAACTGTGAAAGCAAATGCTTTACATTTGCTCAGAAAACAGCAAGAAACCTTCTCAGAGGTGCCCTGCAAACCAAAGATGAAAGAATGCAAGATGTTTTTATCCCTGTTTTAGGATAAAAAAGAAAAATAGAGAAACTAATAACAACTTTTAAAAGATATCAAGGATGTATAATCTTGCCCTTTATAGCCAGATCTGACATTAAACAACATGTTGACATAAAGTTTCTGCAAAAAGATATATTTATTAGCAGGTAGGTAATGATATGGGGCATCGTACAGAATAGCTTTTGGAATATAGTTGTTACACTACTGAGAAACTAAAATATCAGGGGTCTTAGGGGGTGGGGTAGTGCTGCTGCTTCTTCTTCTTCTTCTTCTTCTTCTTCTTCTTCTACATTTACTTTGTCATGTAGAGAGTAAAATTGTTTCTCATGAGTGTTCTTCTAGTATCTTCCCAAATATACTGAACCTTTGTTAGGGGGGACAAGAGAGTTAATTTCAGGCCATGTGTAGCGCACTCAGTAAGAACAGCTGGGCTGACTTGCTTTATAACGTGTTTCAGATCCTACATGTGAGGCAGTCTGAAATACTGATCCACACGCATGGCTTCAGCTTCCGTACTTTGTTTTTGGCATGGCTTTGTTTTAAGTACACAGTAAAAAAAGATGTTTCAGATTTGACTGTTTAAACTGTTGGCAAATCAAGTGGTAAGGTTATTATCAAGTGGCTGGCTGTGTTAAGCTAGTGCTATGTCCACTGAATGCTATGCTAAGAAAGCAAGCTTTAAAAGTTGGGGAGAAAATAAAGGTACTCATCACACTTGCAGTGTGGAACTCAATAGTCTTGGAGTTACAGACAGCTGAGATATTTTACTAAATACTATATTTGAAGGAAGACATATTTTTTATAAAAATTGCAATTTTTCACAAAACATATGCACCTCATAGCAAGTCTATGTATTTCATAAGAAAACTTTCAAGATAATCAACAGGAAAAATATCACCTCTCAAACATAACTTACTAATGGTTAAAATAGGTAGGCTATTTGAATATTTGATGAATAAATTCTACCCTAGAAGGTTCTCCTCCCATTTTTCATTTCCTTCCCTCTCATCACCACCACCACCACCTTTTCCATCCAAAAAAAGAGGAGAGTGCTGCAAGTAAAATCCTTAAGGTGTTTCCACTATATTCTCTATACATTTCTTATACTTCACATAAACCTTCAATTGTAGATTATTTTGCATCTTGTCATGTTTTGTCCTGTTTCAGTGACTTCCACAGCAACTTCTGCGTGTAAGAATTAGAACATGTGATCTGTTTTTCTTTCCATCACAATTTCTTGTGATTAGAAAATGGGATCAGACAATATAATCTGATTAGTACCCTGTCCCCAGTGATTAATTTTGGTGTTTCTCTTAACATCTCATGTCTGTGCAGGTTCCTTACTCCTGAAGTGGAGAGACTGTCATGAGAGAGATTGTTTTACCACTCCTTAAAATTTAACCTGTAGTTAATAATGTACTCCTGTGAGAGACCATGAAAATTAGTCTCTACAGTGGGATAAAACTGAAACCAGTTTTGAGTTTCAAAGTTACCAATGAATCAAGAAGAGTGAGAAAATACATTTGAGGAACCATTTCCTTCAAGTCTTATTCTTGTACAGAACCTAAGTTTCTTACAATATATCTGCAAACTTTACTCCCTTGATAAAATTAATCAAAGCTTTTCATAGAATTCTTTTTCATGCATTTATAGGTTGGGGGTTTTTTGACTGCAACTTCAAGTGGGAAGAAAAAAAGGGCAGAATAAATTTTCCTCAAAACTTTTAACAAAGTTTTTATTAATATCATTACTTTTATTAAATTTTTTGTCTACAATTTTAACTAAAATTAAAAAATATTTTGCAGAAACATCTGTGGTAATGGATTCAGTTCAAAACTAACAGAAAGGAAAGTGCTTTAACATATTTTGTTAGCATCTCTACTTTTGCACACACTTCAAAAACTTGTGTTGGCTCAAATTAAGCACTGCAATGTTATCTGAGCCTTACATAATACATGTGTTTCTTTCCCAAAAGGGTTTTGAGTTGGTCTTATGGTTTGGGATTATTGATAAAGGAATAGTACTTATTTTGCACAACAGCTGGTGCTGGACTATGTTGATAAGAAGTGTTTGTATAAGAGCAATGTATGATGAGGTTGGGTGGGTTTTTTTCTTTTCATTTTTAACTGCTTCTTATCCATGTTCTTTAACGATAAGACTTTGTCCATGCTAAATCCCAGAAAAGCATATTTTTGTCCAGGCTTCTTTTCTCTGTTGAGCAACATAGAACAGCTGCTAGGGAATTCTAACCCAGCATAAAAGTGGCTTGCACTCCCTCCTTCTCCCTTATTCCTCCCAAGAAGAATTAGTTTTCTTTGAAAGCACACTAATTATTCTGGAATAAAGTAATATATATTCTATGATATTGTGTTCCCATGGGGGTCAGGTTATGCTGAAGTTATTACTGAAGAATACTGCTACAGTTACTCCAGTTAGTTTTCCAATTCAACTTTACTTGCTTTGGAAACAAATCATTTCCCCCTTCCTTTTAGAGAAGAAAATAATTATGAGCAGGTGAAGAGGGGCGAAATGGAGGTCCTCCATTTTAACAAGAAGTCTGGCATTTTCATGAGTTGCATCTCATAAAAATGGGAGTTACAAGTTTGCCTCAATCACCAACTTGAAGGGTATTTTTCTTTTCTCAAGAAATATAAGCTCCTTATGATAGAATAAAGCAGTGCAAGAGTGAGGAAATTAGTTGACCAGGTGAATTGTTGGTCCACAGAACAAGACGAAAGATTTTCCTTCTTTGCAAATGGCTCTAGGTAGGAAAATCCTCTATAAAACCTTGACCCCTTCTCAACTGATAAGAATTGTTACTGAAGCAATGAAGATGAGTCACGCAAAGCTGCCATATGGCATACTGAGTAGTTTGAGGAAAAAGATTCCTATTATCTTATGAAAAAGTATCTTTTGATTGGCCATGGTATCTCAAGCTCTCCTGAACTGGATCATGTTGATCTGTGCTCCCTGCAACAACCTGGAGTTTTGTAAGACATTGCATTCCAGCTGAAATTAGCAGAGGTGCTATACAGTTTCTACTGATTCAATGTTCAATTCCAAGTTGTTGGGATCTTGGAAGTTTCCTAAATGTGGTTTTGGGGAAAAAAGAAAAAAATATATGTAGATGGCACATGTCACCTTGCTGGTATATCAGAGAAGACAGGCTTCCTCCTTAGCACCTGTAACTTGTGGATGAAAACCACATCTTACTGGATCATATTTTGCAGGAATACACTGAGCTGGGAGAAACCACTGTCCTAGAAGAAGTTTTCATTAAGATTTCTCACATCACTTTTATTCTTTTTCTTGTCCATCTTCTTTCTCTCTGCACAAAGTTTAAAGATTTTTCCATTGATGTGAGAAAATGGTGGAACTGCTATGTACAAGCTTATAATATAAATTGAATAGGGATTTTGACACAATGTTTGTGTTAAATCCCACTCCTGAAATTGCTGTCTGATTCTGGTGGTGTGCTGCTATGTGTTTTCCACTAACACCACTCCCTCTAAATGAAGCTATCAGTATGAAATTGTGGAAGGGGTATCACAAAACCTATTATGAGCATGTGTTCAAATTATTTCTCTCTGCTACTTCATTTTCACCATTCCATGCCCTGAGGCTGATCCGAAAGATTGTAATAGACCTCATAAATGGCATAATACTGTTTACTGGCAAAACTGTTAAGCTTAGAAGACACATATCCTGCAGAACACTTGATCCCACAGAAGACTTCACAAATCCCATGCTTAGGCTGACAAGAGGCCAATGCTTTTTACTTCTAAATGGCAAGTAGCACATGCATTCTCTGAACTGCATAGCAGAACTATGGAAAAATAAAGGAAGAATGTGTGATAGCAGAAATAAATGGAATGAGGGCTCAGATGACTGTGAGGGAAAAATGCCAACTGTATTTTTTTCTTGGTATAATTAACCTTTCATTATTTTGAAATATGTCAGAGTTTTTATGTAAAGAAACCATGGGACACAGCATTAATAGGGCTGTAGGTCAGTCAGTTTCAAATTCAGAGTGTGATTTTCAGGTGTTGCCTGTTTGACTTTTCAAGGGCTTATCTTCCAGGTTTTGTGCCATGACAGCACAAAAAGGTTTGGTGATGTCAGCACCACAAGATGGTGCTGATGGCTGTCTGTCTGGACATGTTATTTGGCTATGATGGAGATCAGACATGAGGACTTCTTACGCAGTCGGGCATGCAAACTATGCATACTCAGGAAGAGATCAGCCAGAGGCCTTTAATACCTATGAGACCTTGACTACATGAGCACTGAGGAGAAATTGCCAGGCAGGCTTTGGAAGCAGAACTATAACCCGTAATTTGATGAGTCTAGAAAATCCTGAACATTGGCTCAACTCAGGTAAGAAGCAGTAAGATATTAAAAAACCTCTAAGTTACCAGAGTCAGAGGACTGTTTAATTTCTCCCATTTGGGGGTGGATTTTGATCACGCTATTGTGATTCTACTGATCTCCATATATTTGCCTCTTTCAGTTCTTCCCAGCCCTCCATAAGCTGGATTAAAGGCTAGTATGATTGATACATGCAAAAGGTTGAATTCATCAAGCACCAGATTGGGGTCAGAAGGAATTTCCATTAAAAGCAAACCGGAACTAACCTGAGGAAGCCTGGAGGAGGAGCTGAGGGGGAAGGAAGAGGGAGCTGAATAATGAAACATTTCTCCAGAGCATTTGGAATGGATCAGTCTCATATTCAAACTATAAGCAAACCACTCTGACATTGCAATTTGAACGACTTTATTCCAATACAGTTTCTGAGGTACTCCAGTATTCTTTCTTAAGACATGTAATGCAGCATGGAGAGGCCATAATTTCAGGTCTTATTTTGCTGAGGGAAAGAAAATGTCAGGAACCAGAAATGTGCAGGGGAAATTAAGAGAGAAGGCACCTATGTTTTATCAATTTCCACAGGAAGTAGAAAGCTCCAACCACTCTTTTTATCGGAGGGTGAAGGGAGGAAAGATTTTTTTTTTCTTTATTTTTAGATAATTTTTTTCGTGGGTTTGTTTTTAATGGTTTTCTCTGATGTTTCACAGCCAAGTAAATTACAAATATCCCTCTAGCCAGATAAGTCTTAAATAAAGATACAGCCTTTAATTGCAATATTATTATATGGCACATTCATTTGAAAGAGTAATGCACAATCCCTTTAAAGCTCACTCACTGCTTTAATTTCCTTCACAGAAACAATGCCTTAGAAAGGAGATGTATGTGGAGTGAGATACTGGACCATACGCTGCGCTGACCTAAACTAACACAACTTCATTTACTAACACTGCTAATGTAGTGTGCACTAGATGAGAAACCAGCCATCAAATATGACTAAAACATTGTCAGCACTCTTTTCAATTCTCCATCCTTACACCAGTTTCATGGCAAACTCTAGCAAATCAGCCAAGGAGAGGATTTCCCAGTATCGTGATCTAATGCGGTCATTGTGGTTTAGTATCTGGAAATGCAGGAGAACACAGCTGAGAATATAGCCTACATGAGAACAAATAGGGTCTGTTAAGGCTACTGAGTGAAAGAAATCTGTGAAGTTCTTGACGTGGTTCACTTTAAACCATAACCACAAAACATTAAGAATAGATTTTTTCCATTTCCTTTTTCATTGCCATTGGGGAATTTCAACAAGGGTGCTTCCTGGATACTCCAGGGACCAGTTTTTGCTGGAATGTCTGTTCTATACTGCACAATACTTGGCAAGTACTTTGTATGAACGGCCTTTTGCATCTATAGCATGTGGAAGCAGAGGTTAGAGACAAGTTAATACTTGTTTGATATTATCATTTGTGTTATCACCATCCGGTGTACAGTTAAGAAAGTACCTAAAAGTATTCTCTGTTACCACCTGGCATTTTCTGGCAGAGTAAAATGTTGAATTTGGCCAATATAAGAACTGCACAGAGAGAGTTTAAACACATTCTGAGATTCAACTGATGCTACACAATCTGAAATGTCTTTGGTACTTTATATGCATCCCAAGTGGAAAACCTGGGGGAGGGGAGAGGGGAAAGAAAGAAATTTTGAAGAAATAGATTTGGAACTTCAAAGATTATCGTTACTGGTTTTAATTTGTCTGCAGAAGGAATTTAAATAAACAGAAACATAGTAAAAGTAAGACTTGAAAAAGATGCAGTACATTAAAAAAAGGCAGTATTGAACATTGGCTGTTTTCTCTCAAAAATGCAATAAATCAGTGACTGATGAAACCAAAAAGCTCAGTTTACAGATCAGATTAAGCAGTCAGTACAAATTTATTGCTTTTGGATTAAAAGTAATCACGCAACATTTGTAATCAACAGATGAAAAAGAAAATGTGATGCTTGTAACCAGGAAGGAGCTGAATTAATTGCTACATATCTTTATGCACCCTCAGTGACACTAATCATTCCTGACACGCAGGTATCAGGTCACGGATGTTATTTATTTCCAGTATTGCTACCCACACACACACTTTTGTTTTTCAAATGAATAATTCCTTTCTGACAAAGTTAGTAGTGAAGAGAAAAAGCATAATGTTTCATTTTAAAGTCTGATAGGAAGCCAGTTTAGGGACATGACTGCAGCACATTATCCTGTGAACTTGGAGACCTCAGCTATGGAATGAATCAATCTGCATTCCTCATCCCCCTACTCAGCACAGGGGAAGGGTGGGACTCCATTGCTTCACTTTCAGCATCCCTGGCAAAGGGATCCTGGAGCAGCCTTCCTTTTGGCTCTGGGGAAAAGGCCCTAGCAGTGTCAGCCTTTGGAGGAGAGGAGCAGTGCTCATCAAAGTGCATAAGTTAAATAATCAAGTTAATGAGAAGCAGGGCTAATAATACAAAATGGGGAGATGGTCACTGGCACAAGCAAGTGGTCATGCTACGCATCTTACGTAAAAGTGACACTGTGTGTCTCTTGATGGAGAGTTTTCAAGGAGATTTACAGTCCTACACTTTGCTTTCATAAGTCAGTAGGTGTGATATTTTGTGTGGTCCTTGCTTGACCTCTGTTACTAGGGAGACATGCTGTGTAATAAAGAGAGACAAATGTTAAATTTAGAGGGGGAAATATTTTTTTTTTTCATTTGTTTAGCTCAAAACAAAGGGCAGTGAATGAGGGAATAAGCTTATGTTAATATTGTATTAAGGTAAACTTTTTTCCACTGAGAGACTAGCAGACATAAACAAATGAGTTCTGCCTGAAATGAAACTCAGCAGGTGACTATTAGAGAGTTCAGATTTCTCCTGTTCGGTTGCAACTTCTGCTATGGAAATAGAGAACATAAATGTATAACTACTTCGGAATTCATGAATCTGATTTAACTCTGTGTGATTTATTAAGAGCTGGAAATTGAAACAATTCTGCTGACTGGCTTATTTTGATTGGTACTGTGAAATTCCTTCTCTGGGTTTAAAAAGTATTTGAAAAATGTAAGGTAGAGGAAGAATAGCTCAAGTTTGACATGAAGAAGTCCATTGAACTGTGATTCTGTACTGATAAAATTAGGATACACATCAAAGGCACCAAGTGAATTACCTTTTAAAATCAGTTTAATGTGTGAGAGAATGGCATGTCACTGTCCAGAGGTACGTGACCAGACCACTGGAGCCTGAGGGAAAGCCCTTGCTTGAAATGCTTTCACTGAGGTGCATTCCAGATAGCTTGGAGAAATCTGTTGTTTGGGGGTTTATTTTACTCTGTTTCAATTGAAATTTCTGGCTTCCTTCACAAGGAATAGTAAAAACTCCAGAAACCTCTCATGTGGAATACAGGGGAACTTTTGAGTTTGTCTTAGTTAATAAACTATGTAAAAACAATACTGCTAGGAAGGAATTATGACCACTGTATAGTACCATGAAGGAGGATTTGAAGAAAAATTGAACCCTGATACTTAGGTATGAACCAGATCCTGTAACCCAAGTTACAGGATTTGCTTATGGACTGAAGCTTAGCTTGATAATGCAGCAGGTTCCTAGGACCCACCCTCTAAAAAGCCAACATGGTCCTGTCTGTACCCCAGGAGCTCAGCAGGCATTTGCAAAACAGCAAAAACAGGAATTATGCTGAAGTTGTAAAAGTGGAAAAGCTACTAGAAAGACCATAAGATGAACAGCAAAGTGCTAGACATGTTTTATTGTTTCCTCTTGTCTGAAAATATCACAGAAATAATTTTCAACTGATTTATGGGATTTCACTGACACAGGCCAGAACAGTTAAGATAAATGTGGACTTGTGGAGTATTATTGTTCATTGATTCCTTGGCCTCAAGTATTCTGTCTGTTGATGGGTCCTCCACATGGAGATGGACAGTCCTTGGGTCTTGCAACTCTCAAACTATGGAGCTGGATTCTGCTACTGAAGTAGCACTCTGGAAAAACAGGGAATGTAGCATTTTATATATATACACATAATATTACATAAAAAAATTCAGATCAAAACAGATGCAAGAAAATCAGTGCATACATGTCAATTGTTACAGTAGGACTGCTGGCTTGGAAGTAAAATGAAATAACTGACCTTTTGCTTCCACATTTACATTGGTGCCAAGATATTTGTATCAGCAGATGTAAAAGAAAAAGAAACTTTTTTTTATTAATATACTGATTATAGCAAAAAACAGCATTTATTTGTGTTAGTGCAGAGACCCATGCTGACACCACATGTTCTGCTGTGCTAGGAGCTGCACAAACACTTACTGAAAATCCCCGAAAGATCTATTTGGAAACAAGTGGTTGAGGTTACGTGGCTTTTAACCACAGTTTGTTTCAAATAATGGAGAGAAGGCTGGATCTTCCTTCTTTTTTATGTGCTATAACAACCAAACATACTTTGGGATATGTGCTGCTTCAAGTGCATGGTAAGGTTAAGACAGCTTAAGTTGCTCATATAAAGAAGCCCAAGCCCAGTCCTGGATCCACAGACTTCGCAAGCTGAAGGGGTGAGATGGAAGTGGGTGGGACAAAGTGAACAACTGGTATCCACAGTTAACAGTGGACAGCTGAGGAGACTTGCTCTCGGTCTTTAACTAGGTTACAGGCTGACCTGTTGAAATGCCAGCACTGCTCACAGCAGTGAAGTTAAAGATTTGCATAAGTGATTTGAGGAACAGGGCCTGACTATCTACCCAGCACCACGGAGGAAATCGGTAGCAGTGTTGTGAATTGAACCCAGATTTCCTGAACTTCCACTCAGCCCCTCAAACAGATCACTGGGCCTCCTCCTTCAAAGAGAAAATGTTACTTTAAAATAAATCCAGAATTTATGTCATTTAGTATTATATCAAGAATATTTTCAAAATTTATTGAATCACAATTTTTTTCTTCTGGATGCTTTTGCACTATTTTGTACCAAGAGAACGCTTCTTTAACCCTACAGTTGCATGGTTTCTGACCTAACATAACAAGAGACAATATTGCTTGAAACTCTTTCATTAGCAGCTAGAGAGCAATGGCTTGCAACTCTCAATCTTCTTGAAGAACTACATTCAAGCAAGCTAATAGGCTGAACAAGCAAAGGAAACATTTTGAAAGATAAAATATTTTGAATATAAGCAGATGAAACGCTTACTGTGAAAACAGAAAAAGCCTTAGGAATAAAAAAAAAAAAAATCCAGTTTGTTGTGTCGTAATTATATTATTGCCTCAGAACAATCTATCTATTTTCTTTTTGAGAATATTTTCAAGCAGTTGTTTTTGAGCAATTTTCCTCATATGAATAATCAGTCTTTTGAAGCATGACTCCAGTGTAAGGTCAAAGTTGTTTTTTATATTCTCCAAGCAGCTGAATTGCTCTCTGCTTATGTAATACAGATGTCAAGCTGCTTGAAATACTTGTGCACTTTTGTGACTGCTAAGAAAAAGCAGCAAGTACTTTCTACAGCATTTGATTTAGTCAATTTGAAATTTTGTTCTCATTTAAAATGAATTTTTAAGTCTCACCAATTGTGCATGAGCTTGTGTATGGCATGAAGGCAGTTTTTACTGCCTTCCTTACAAACAAAATGCGGTAATTGCTAAGCTTTTAGCAATGCCTTTTTGTCAGGATTTAACTGTGCTCACAGTGGGGTGACAACACTCCTCAATTTTTAGTGAGCAAATTTCAGGCAATTTGGAGTCTTACCTGAAATACTTTTGAATTTGACAGGCAATTAAAAGTTAGGGTTTTGTCTTGTGAAACACGTACAGATAATTCTGATCTGAGGGAATGAACTTTGGGTCCCACTGAGCCCATGTAGGTTTTGTATCATTGAGGTTATATAAGTTCTGTCTTTTAAAAGACGTAACAATAATAACTATGACAAGATTAGGGGTAACAGGGGTAGTGTATAACATGTTTCAGCAGGGGTGAGTGGGACAGGAGGGTCAGATATGTAGGCTATATGCACTGACTTTGTGTTAAGCTTTGGAGTTTGCCTGTAATAGATCAAGACCAAATTTACAGCACAGCTTCAGAGGTGGGCTTGCACAGCCCATGTATGCTGGGGCAATGCAATGTCTACATGACCAAAAGGCTTAATCTAAGATAATCATTGCTATTGTTAGGGGTCCAGACCCAGCCTCTGGCAAATTGCCATTTAATAGTGGTTAGACTGCTCCCAGTCACACAGGGCTATTCAGGGTATCACATGGAATTACTGGCTCAGATTTCCACTAGCTCAAGGATCTTTGCACAGTTGCCTGCTGTTCTGTGTAAATAACTCTAAATTTTGCAGTAAGACAGTAAATATTTTCTCGCCTCTTCCCAAGTAATGCAATTCTAGAAAAACAGAAGTAAGAAGTTTTCCAGAGTCTCATAGATATCACTGGTTAGAGCTCAGAATAGAAAACCAGTTTGTTCGTAGAGCCACCAAGCTTTCAGCTATACCAAAAAAAAAAATATTCCTTATTTTTCATGACTAGAAGTCACATAGTAATGTGTTGTGTGAACTTTACATCCACATTAACAGCACCTTCACCTGTTTCAATGGTAACAATTTGACCTAAGCAACATAACTGTAAATTACACCTTCTCAAGAGGACCTAAGAGTTACCTTTTGTGAGAGATCTGTACATTTAAACTCATCAACAGTCACAGAAATTGAAGTTGCTTTGGTAATCAGTTCTATTCAACTTCACCTCATCTTCGCCTCATCTTCCTTTTACCATGTGTTTGACTTTGACAGGAAACTAAAGAATTGGAATTGGAAATTGCTGCTGCCAAATTTCTGTTGTAATTTGGGTGGTTCCCGTCCTCTTTCTAGTTAATATTCAGCTCAAAATGCATCTTTAACGGTACAGAAAATCTCCTTTTTAATTTGGGAAGTAATGCATCAGAAGAGTTTAATTTCATCACAAAGAATCTTATTTAGCAAGGTGTATACTCACAAAAAAATGTCTACGTTTGGTAGCTGAATTGGAGTTAGAATATCTGAACCATCTATCTCCACTTCGGACAAATTATAATCTTTTTCATTTTCTTTAAAGAACATGTCTCTGGGAAGCAGAATTCTTCATAAACTGAGCTTTCCTATCAAAAGCTTGCAGCTCTCACAGGAAAGCTGTATTTGTATAACAGCCAAAAATATGGCTCATTTCTTAGCAGATGATGTATAGAAGGCAGTATCTGTCCACTCTGGGAAGTCCAAAGAAATAGAATCCACCATAGCTGAAAGTAGCCTTCAGGCTGTAGAAGGAAACTAACTTCAGGAATAGAAAGTTGACCCAGGAGGGGCAATGACAGGATTACAGAAGAAACAAACAACTTGAGAAAACAGCACTGTTGCCAAAAATAAATTAGAAAAATCAATTAGATGGAAGATAGGGACATATGGGTGGATATTCTGAAGGAATATCTAGAGAGATAGGGAGACAATCAAATTGGAAATAGAAAAAGGAGGTGTGATAGTAACACTGCCTTCATTTAGACCTTGAAATGAGATGTGCCCACATTTAAGAGCCTGAATCCTGTATATATCCAATACAAGGAACATTGAAATCAGCTGCCTAGGTAGTTGCCTGAAATAAGACTAAATATAGCCTGAAGTATCTCTGAAAAAGGGTCTTTGGGAGAATCTAGCTGTGAGAAAGAAACATACTTATTCTATCAGCACTAACAGGCCGATAACACAAACTGCTTAATGGTATTTGTAACTATAATCTTTGCATCTATGGAGGGAAACAGCAGAAGAATAGACTAAATTAAATTGGACAATCAGGAAAGAATTGATGAAAACTAAGGTGATAGAAATAAAAAAGAATATACAGTCAAGAGATTTAAGGGCAACAGAAATGGTAGTTTAGGTGCCAATATGAGAATTGTTGGGTTTAAGAAAGCCATTTGGCTCTATGAAGTGAGAAAGCAGACTGTGATGTTGCCAGAACCAAGAACAGAGAAAGAAGAAAAATTTAGGAGGGTAAAGCAGAGGTTGATATTTGAGTCAAACATCTCATTAAAAGAAGAGAATTGGGAGGGGGGTGGAAACACAGAGAGCGTGCTTTTCTCTTCAAAGCAAACAAAATGTTAATACAATATAAAGGAATAAAAAAAAAATGCTGAAGAAAAGCCAAAACTTAAAGGGAACTTATGTTCCCATATTTATGAGATTGTATCATAAATACAATTTGAGCGGGGATATTTCCCACTAAACCCAAAACTTTAAATGATAGTTCTCAAAATGTTTTCCAGTGCTTTACATTTCCTGTAATGGAAAATGTTATCCTTCATTAAAGGCCAGCTAGACTGTCAGTATTTTCCATCATCCTCTATTTTCTACTAGGTCTATATTATAATTTAACAACATTCTTGATCTTCATTTTCTCATCAGTCCTGAAGAACTATACCAATTTTCCCTTCTATGTTTTCATCAATGTGGAAAAGACTCCTTTCCTCTGTGTGGAGTCCAAACCCAGAATACTTGTGAAAAACTCAAAGAAGTACAAAAAGGAGACGTAAGGAACAGACACAACTCTTCTGTGCTCTTCCCTCCACTCAAGTCAAACTGACAGTAGAAACATGTCTTTCTGAAGTCTTTCCCTAAATATCTCTAGCTGTGACTATCATGTATTCTGTTACTGCTCATTAATCCTGTTAAAGTACCATCTCATAAGCCCTAGTTCATACAAATTCTCCATTGACTTAAGTGCAAAGAGGCGCTTGCTTTGAGACAGTCCCTTCACCAGACAGTTTTAAGGAAACCAGATACGGAATGAGAGATTAAATTTAAGAGTGACTTAGACTGCCAGCAATTACACTATGTGTGTTGCTTCACAAAACCAGCCCTGATGCTTCAACTACATTAATTCTGGCTTTCCTTGAGCACAACACATTGCATTCAGCATACACGTTCTTCAGTAAACTGCCACTTCTTAGGACACCTTGGCTGCTTAGCCACTGTACGTCATCAGAACAAGTGTTTCTTTTTCCTTTGTCATGCACAGAAAATGCATAGCACATGAGAACCGCTCTCTCAGCCCTAAGAGGGTCCAGAATATTACACACAAGTGGTAAATTATTCTGGGTGTTATACCAGCTCCCTGACATAAGCATCCAGCTTGTATCTCAGTTTGGGGCATGAAGCAAAGGAGCAGTTCTGAATTAAATTCATTAAACCATCCACAGATTTGCCTTCTGAGGGCCATCAGTGGAAAATTCTGCTTGCTTAAGTTTAGGCACCTGTTGTAGGAGAATTGACCTAAACTACCAAGTGGCAGATTCAAACACAAACAAAACAAACTGTAGCAAAACAAAACAAAACAAAAATATTATATTTCTTCATAAATTACCTAGCTGAGCTGTTGAATCCTTTGTGGATCCTAAGAGTTTATATGGGTTCAGAATGCAACTGAGTAAAGTGCTAGACAAAAAAGCCCACTGAAGGTCATTAAGCATAAGAACATTAGTGAAGTGTTAGGTGATCTCTCAGCTACAAATTGCCAGAGGCTGAAAGAGTCCTGGAGGGAAGTATCCCTACACACCCATTCTTATGTTCTTTCCTACACATTGGTCAGAATAAAAGAAAGAATTTTGGATAAAGATTTGCTGTCATCTAGGAAGGCAGTTGTTATGTAAGAGAATTTCTCCAAATGGTGAAAATTTGCATGAGGGAAAATGTCTAAATCAAGTAAATTGACCCCCTTCCCATCCTCTACTAGATTTTATAATTGGCTGATTTCACAATGTTCAATTTTCTAATACAGTTCCTTTAAAGTAATAAACAACTTTTTGGTAAGGTTTAGAGACAATGAACTGAAAATCATATGGGTTTCCTTGTTTCTAGGTCGGTATTTAGATGAAACTTGTAGGGATACAAGCATCAAGCAGAACTGTGCCATCTGCTACTCTCTGACCAGCTTCTCTTTTCACTCTCTGGTCTGCTCAATTGCTCTTATTGCTGTCAAATGCCCACAAGCAAGCTGTCTAAGTGGGTTCAAGTGAGCACAATACGGTATAAAACTACAAGTGACACAATCAGAAACAAATGTAATATCAGCTCAGAAGAGAAGGTGCTGATAAAAAGAGATTCTTGCACTCCAATTTTCTTTTCTCTCTTTCTCTCACAATATCTATAGCCAAAGCTTGAAACAGGAATAGAATTCACGTCTGTTGGATATCCCCTTAATTTCATTTCTAAATTAGCTCAACTGTTTTATATATTATTCACACAGTTAATTGTAGGCATTTCCAAGACTTAGCTAGATTAGTCACCTGTGTTTGTGTGTTTGATTCATTGTCTTTTTTGCAGCTTTTACTTAGGTTTTACATAGCAAGATGAAAAACAAAAATTAATATTAGAAAGGATATTCCAGGAACTAAAAATAGGCTACAGCATATATTAAGTTACAAGAACACATCTATGGAGATATAGGATTTCTGTAAGTTGACATACATAAAGTGTGTTTGTCCTTTTGCTTTCTAGAGAGTTAATGTGATTAAACTTTTTATCTGGCATGCCTTTTCACTATTGAATCTGCATGAAATCTGCCTAAATTCTCTTTATGCCTTTCCAAAAAATAATATGAGCTTTCTTAACACAGTCTTTTTTATTGTCTGGAATGTGCTTTCATTTTCTAAGTGCTTTTCAAGGTTGCAATTCATTAACTAAGAAAGTTTCGGTTACAAATACAAATCTCAAGAAATTAACCCAAGTGAGTAGAGTAAGGGTCCATGTATGGCATGTCCTTTTGAAATCTGAGTTCTTTCTAACCAATTTCATTCTAGATGTTGTTTTTGAATCCTATAATGTGAACTTCTTCCCTTTGGCAAAGTCAAACCAAAAAATTATGTCACTGAAATGAAACTCCAGCATGTGTAAGCATGGAATTTCTATTACTGCCCCCTTTAACTCAAAGGGGTTTTTTGCAGCGGAGCCAGGAACGGACCCACACACAGTACAGGAGAAAGTTGAAGCCGTATGTTCTGAATTTTCTCTCATGAGCAGTTTTGTGCATGAAATTTTGTGATTAAAAACCAAATGGAGAATCCGGGTAAAAACTGGACAAACTGGCCTTTAGCGCATGCAATTCTCTCCTTGCTTGAAGTACTGCCTGTGAGAACTGACAGTGTGGGAACCATCCAGGAAGAAACTGGGAATCCTCACTGCAAGACTGGGGCACACCTTGCTGGCCTGCTGTTAGGCACAGTCACTCTAATCTCAGCTGTCCAAGGACTCCTCCCACGGATCCTTTACTGTTGCAGAGTCAGCAGAGAAGAAATATGTGACTGTACTCCTATCTGCACCTATCTGTACATGCCCAGTTCACAGTCTAGGATATTCATTTTGGGCAGTGGTAAAAAAGTGTTTCAGACAGAGGTGGTGGGCAGATATCTGGGGAAGCAGAAGGCCTTCACCTCCTACAGCTCTTTGAACTGCTGAATTCAGGCTGGGGTCTTGAGCTTTTTGTTCCACCACTGTAAGTTCCCATCCAGCCTACCAAGGCAGTAACTGAAGCAGCATGTTGGTTGAAGTGTTTGGACAGCTTGGAAACCTTGCTATCAAGGACTAAACTGAAATTCAAAAATCTGTTAGAGGAACAAGGAAAGAAAACTCCCAGCTTCCTAGTAAATATGTTCCCACTGAAGCAAAGTTGAGCTCCACAGCTGCTGGGGGAAGAGGAAAGCTTAAACCAAGAACAGTGCCTTGAGGTCAAACTGAAGAGAATATTCAGCCACCCTCCTAGTCAAGTGTTGTCTGAACATGTCTAGTACTTTATAATACTGAACACACTATATACTCCCTGAAGCTTAAGCCTATGCATTCAAATGTTTGCTGCACTTTTTATCTTTGCATAGTTTTGAAGAACACCAGCGTTAACTGTATTTCAGTAATGAATTTAGATGTAGCTAATCAGTCCATTATGCGATATAAGCTTGGCGTTTAAAATCCTTAAGTGTGCCAGTCAAATTTTGGCATTTAATTTTCCTTTTTAGTGCATTTTTACAGTTTCTTTTCAAACCATCTCTCCAGATATACAAGTTCCCCAAATGCTACTTCCAGTGTAAATTATCAGCATTTCCACATTTAGGCACTGGAGATCAAGCTTTGCAAAACAGCCGTACATAAAAGAAGGAGAAATAAAACTCTGGGAGCTGTAGAAAATAAGTGTTTAAACATTATGTCTTAGCAGCATATTGGGGTTAAGGAAGAAAATATTTTTGGAAACTTTCTTTGCTTGGAAATGGAAAGAAATTGTTGTTTCAGTAATACCTCAGGGAGGAAAAAGGAAAGTTTCTTTCAAATATTCCTTTGGCAATTAGAAAATGCTGTTTTCAACCTGTTCCTTACCATAATCTAATGTCCATAGGAGACAATTTATATGCTGTACTCTAAAACTGTTTTCCCTTTTTTTGGTGACTAGAAATAATCCCTGTAGCATAAAGATGCTAGAGTTCTCCATGGATGCATCTTGGTGGATGCATTTTCTTATAGACATGGGTGGCATGGTCCACATGAGATACAGATGGGTGTAAAAGGAAGTCAGATTGGCCATGGAGATCCTTTGGACCCAAAAGAATGTTTTCTCATATCCTTGTTTATTATTTGGAGAAAATAAGGAACATCTATGTTTAGAGGAAAGATGATCATTGTTCAATTAGTTCAAATATATATTTTTTTATTTATCTTCCACCCTTTCTACATGTTAGGAATAACATACAGATGCCACAGTGATTGTATAATTCAGCTAAGGTCTAAACGCTCAGAAACATGCTGTAGGGGCTTAGACACTGTATATTTAGCATTTTCCTGGTATTTGTCATGGAATATTGTTACTCTGCTGGAAGCACTCAGTAGTAAAATAAAAAGTAAAAATATAGAAATTGTAGTACAGTTCCCTTCTTGGAGAATTTTTTCCCCCAAAAAAATGCTTACAGATTTACATTTTGTAGTTCCACATAATAAGGTTCATCTGAAACTCAGACTGTAAGTGCACTGCTATTTGGAGAACTGATACAAGCATATATCCAGTACCTGAACCATCCCAAACTGGAAGTTATTTGTTGAAAACTTTAGTTTTAGCTATCTACAATATTTATTTCAGGGGCTTGAGTCAGTCACCAAGTGCCATTTGAGATGCTGTACAGCATCCATCAGCATTGGGCAGGCAGATGACATAGGGTTTGCAGGACACCTCTGTCCTCAAGCACAACAGGACACCATGAAGGACACCCTCTCATACTGGGTACCCCCCTGTAGGAAAGTGAGTGAAGCCCAGGGCATTATTATCATTAGTAATTCACAGACTTGTAAACATATACAGTCAGACGTGAGATTACCCTCTCCAAGCCAAACTGGTCAGACGTAAACAAAAATGTAGCAATGTTAGTAAAAAAAAAAACAAAATCACCATTGCAGGTTTCTGCAATAGGCTTCAGTGGCTCTTACAATTTCCATGATTCCTGAGTAAGAGTGCTTTTTAAAAATTAGCATTTTTCTCTTTGCTGTCTTCCAAGAAAAAGTGATCCTAAATAAATATCTTCAGATTACTTCAAAGTACTGATTTCTGCCATATCCGAGCAGGTCTAGGGGCACAGAAAAGCACAGCAGGTTTCAATGATAAAATGACTATTAAATTATCAGCACTGAATTTGAGTATCTCTGTGTCCAAGAACAATTATGAGGAAAATACAAGTTGCACGGTTGGATAGTAAGTGTAGTGTTGCATTCATTTCTGTACTTCTGTATGGGACAAAGTTTGCTTAGGAGTGCAAGTTCTCAAGGTTGGCTGAAATTTCTTCTTGTTCTGAGGGGAAAGTACTTAGGCTAATAAAATAGGCTGGGAGAGGAAATAAGTTACTTTTTCCTATGTAATCACCACAGCCAATCATCAAAACTGATCACCCAAATTTTTAGTGCTTCTGTATCTGTTAGATGACACAGATTTCTGCCATAAAGGCTTTCTGTGCTCTCTGCAGACTTATAATGACTCTGAATTTACCATGTTAATGTCATGGCATTTCTCTGATTCGTGCTGGGAAGATTTTAATGGAAAGAAACAATTATGTATCTGCATAAGATCCTCACCTTAATCTAGATTCAGTATACAAAAGCTTGTACTATAAATTCTGAAACAAAAAGACAATGTTTTATAATGGTGTTTCATCACTCTAAAGTAAGACATTGCACTTACTCTTAGGTGGTACTGGCAAATGTGAAAGCAAAAGTCCAGCTGAAGCACTGGAGCAGTGCATAGAGCCAGATAGACATTTAAACATGCCCTGCTGGAATCAGAGGAAGAAGAAAGAAAAGTAGCAGTCTAATACACTGATCCAGTAATTTCCACATTTGGTTTGGCCACTACTTTACCATGGTAGGTTTCTTCCTTGCCTCATAGCTGAGACAATCTTCTACCATCTGTACAAGCATGGAGGCTGTTCAGAAAAGGCAAATATAATTTGGTCAAGAAATCTAAGCCCTAACACAGGATTTAGGCCCAAGTCAAAAGGCAGTTTGGCTGCAGTCCGCCACCATGAGGTAATTACATTTTCAAATTGTAGTACAACTGCCACTGATCTATTATTGATTAGCATTTTAATGTCTAGAAACAGTTGTATACATGCAGATATACCAGATGATGCATCATATTCCAGAAGAGCCAATACAGTTTAACTTGACAATGTTCAAAGTCTTAGTACTGCTCAAATATGTATTTCATTAAAGCAGAAAAAGTTGAAGTAAGCTAAGGAGAATCCATCCAATTCTATAATTTACAGTTTACAGGGGAACAAGGTTGTGAGGGCCTGAGAAAGAGGGCAGGAACTAGCTTGCTCAGAGAGACAGATCAGGCAGGTCTCTGCTAGCAGGTTTTGTACTTTGTGGGCTTTGAAGGCTGTTACAGCCTTTGTGCCTGTGCAGTTCCTATAAGAACAAAGATAACTCCTATTCTTTCCATGCAAGGATCATCTTGTCAAGTGCACATCTCATGTTTTTAGGCCCCCATGCATTTTATTCCCATGCAGAGTGTGGGTCATCTGTTACATGATTCAGATCCCCTTTATAAGGAAAGCAGGAGCAGTATCTCATGTTGTTTGCAATACTCTGGTTGATCAACTGTTCCTAATTTCCCCAAATTGTTCCTTTTTCTAGCCCTTTTTTCCTTTGTTCTATAATTAGGCCCACATGTTCCTATTTTTAACTCCTCTAGTCCTCAGGCCCAAAACATGTTTCTGATTGCAGATGCTGCCCTTCTTTGAACTTTGCCTCCCTGACTCAGCTGCTGAGTATCTGAGCACTGAACTACCCCGGTGCCATCAGTGGCTTTGCCACACTCTCTGTGAGACGAAATCACCTTTTTTGTGCTTTGACCACCTCAGCACCCAATCACAGCCAGCAGGAGAGCATGTGCATGGGAAGGCAGATGGGACTGCAGTGATGGAGGCACTGTGCCCAACTGTCCATCATTTTCATCTCATCAGTAGTTATTGTAGGGCTGATGTGAGCCAGGGCCTTCTCAGGAAGAACAGAGATTCCACTGATTTAAGTCCTCTGACTTTATGTAGCATGCAAGTGTTTTTGCTAGTATTTTGCTGTGCGTAGCCATGAAAAGTGAATTTGAAAACAAATAGAACTATTACAGGGTAACTTTGCAAAAACAGAAGCACCACCTGACAGGAATGAGGTGAGGATAACTGAAAAGAGGGAACAGGAGGAATTGCAGCAGAGGTGAAGGAATAAAGCAAAAGGGAGGTAAAAAGAGGAAGTGGGAAAGAGTACAATGAGGGGAAGAGAGGAAAGTACAGAGGGATGGCAGCACTACAGTGAGCATGGAACAAGCAAAGAGATACTGGAAAGAGAAAGGGAAAAGGAAAAACAGAGACAATGGAGGAAAAAGAGAGAGAAAAATCAAGGCAAAACGGATAAAAAGTGAGTGAAAGAAATCACCCTGCATCTTTTCTTTGGAGTAGACAAAATACCTGAAAGATTTTCAGGCTGCTCACAAGGCTGTTCCAACAATGCTGCTAGCAGCACCCTCACAGGCTCTAATGCTCCTCCAGGAGGTGCAGCCCCAGCCATGATCACAGGTTAGATGCATCCTTGTACTGGGACATCTGGCTCAATAGCAGCTGATTTAGGAACCAGCAAGTACAGAACTGCATGGGAAGGGTCTAACCACATGATTAGAAGTAGGAAAACTGAAAACAAAACGGAAAGCAGAAAAGGAAACCCACAAGACAGTTAATTCAGCATCAGAAACTGCATGGCCCCATGCTTAGCATTACTCATCAGCCTGTGGGAGGAGTGCTGAAGTTGTATTTTTGACTAAGAGGTTATTGGCTGGGCATACTGTCACTCCTGTGAGGAGGCTGTGCACGTAGGGAGCGTGGGCTTGGGCCAGACCATGCTGTCCCAACCCATTCCATTCCTGCTGCTCAGCCAGCTGCTGTGATCTTCCTCGTAAACAAGCTGATTATTTGTTTGGTTTTGGGTTTTTTTCCCCTCTTGCTTGCTTCCAGATCCACATTTCTTTTAACATAACAGGAAGGATATCAGACACCTTCAAGATTTGCATTTTTTCCAGTTAACATGGTGTTTTTCCTACTTATTTTTCATAGAAGGAATAAGGAAGAAAATTTTCCAATTGCTTTTTCCTATTTCTTTTCATTAGTCACTATGTCATTGCCTGTCTATAGCTGTCCATTACAGCCTTATTACTTGTCTCCAGAAGGGTATAAATAGTCTCTGTTTACTTGTTCCCTACTTTTGCTCCTACTTAAAACATTTCCAGTAACTTGAGGGATGTCTGCATTTCATTGTGGGTATCATACCTGTGTTACAAAGATTACTAATGAAAGACCACATAAAAAGAGTCACTTTTGTCTCATCTCGTGGTGGTGTTCTGTAGGCAACCCCCTCATTGCTACTTTTCTAAGAAGAGACAGAATATTTGTCATGAATACATGACAGAGGCAGAAAGAACTCATACATTTTTCTTTGAGAGACTGTTTTTTAAAAATTGCATGTATCTTCACATTTAGCAAGTCAGGCATATGCTTGAAAATTCTTTTAGAAAAAAAAGATATTAAATTAGAAAATAATTAAAATTGTAGAAATTCATTAAAAGACCAAGGAAGCAGTAGTGGGGTATTTCAAGCAGAGAGAAACTACAGGAATATAGTACCAGAGGGCAACTGTGAGGATCTCCATGGGATCTGCCTTTTCCATATACATGGCATACACATTTAGGTTCTATACATGAGAAGAAAAACAAGTGTTTGCTTAAGGCAAGCTGCAACGCATTTTTTTTTTCAATTTTTTAACAGGATAAAACTGTGTTTAATATGGCATCATTTCCACCGTTTCTGATGTCAAGTTAAGATCATATTGTACTGATGTAACAAGTTGGCTAGAGAGAGCAAGGCCTTTGTATCATGTGTCTTTGCACTATGATGCAGCATTGCCATGTCATGAAACCTAAAACACAACTGAGGCGGCTAATTTGAACTAAAGAGGTAGGAAATTTTTGTAAGAATTATAGAAATGTTCAGATGCCACTCTGCCACCAGTGATGGACTCAGACCAATTCAAAGAGGATCTAGGGAAATAAGATTTTCAAAGAGACAAATGGTTAATAGTTGTATCATTTCCAGTGTATTTCAGTGATCATTTTGTCCCTTCAAAAATTTTCCTGACTGGATTCTGGAAAGGTACTATACTTCTAAAAGAATGTACAAATTCTTTTGTTAAGGCACATTTTTCTTTGAGGTATGCATAGAACAATTTCTGCATTTATACTCATGATGTTCTTGTGAGGTAGGAAAAATCCTATGTTAAAAAAGGTCCTGTTTCCCTGTCTATAAATCCAAGGTAAAAAAGTGAGAGTAATAATACATCTGTGCAATGCCATGCAAAGAGAGGAAAAAAGAGATAGTAGTGCAGTGGTTTGCTCAGACTATACAGATATTATCCCCCCAAAAAGTCATCATTTAAAAGTTTAAGACCTGTCTTTTGTTCTAATACTTAGGCATAGTTCTCTATTCATGTTTCCTAAGTTTACTCTAGTATGGTGAAGAAACAGGCCTATGCATGAAATGCTAAATGCAACCATGTACCAACCTACCACTGACTGTGAAAGAATGAACAAATAGAGTATAAGATTTTAAGTAAGTGGAGAAAAACTAGCAGGATAGAAATGTCATTGAAAATTCTTCTCTTTCTATTTAAAGGGGAGTTATGGAGAAGACAGAACTAAGCTCTTCTCAAGGTCCACAGTGAAAGGGTAAGAGGCAATAGTCACAACTTGCAATGGAGGAAGTCCTAGCTGGATGTAAGAAAAGACTGCTTCACTATGACAGTGGCCAAGCACTGGCACAGGTGCCCAGGGAGGCTGTGGAGTCTCCATCCTCAGAGATTTTCAAAATTCAACTGGACAAAGCCCTGTGTAAGTCTGCAATTAGCCTTACTTTAGCTGGAGTTCAGACTACAGAGCCTCCAGAGGTCCCTTCCAACCTAATTTTTTCTATGGTTTTATGATTCTGGAATTTCTTACTAAAATCAGTTCCTGAAGAATTCAAAGTATCAGTAGGTACAGGGTAAATCCCACACAGACTACTGGGTGTCCTTTTCTTACACTCCAACAGTGCCATGTAATGGAGGGAGGGCAAGAAAAGTTAATATTTCACTGCCAGCAGCTGGCATTGTATAACGAATGGCGAAAGTGAATGGTTACTTTGGTTTGCCTAAATGAGCTGTTGACATATGCAATTTCCCATTTTGAAAAACAGATGTGTTTTGTGGACATAATTTAACATCCTTCTTATTCCACGTCTGTGTATAATATACTCATGGTCATGCTGTCCCTGAAAAAACCTTTAATGCTGGCAGTCTGTTGCTGAAATACAGTATGGCTACCACAGAGGGACAGAGTCCTTCCTCACCCAGTTCAGGAGGGAGCCGCTTTCCAGTGACAGTTGTGCTCTGTAGGGGGCCTCATATTTCCATCTCAGCTCGCTGGGACTACTGAGCATTTGCTTCACAGATGGCTTGCACATGCATGACAAATCTAATGTATTCTGGGCATACCGTGCACATGCAGCAGCCATTTGTCCTGGACTTCTGGGTGTCAGGCAGCCTGGTTCAGCTATTGCCCCAGCTGGCCTGCCTGCCATCTGCAAACACCCTGACACACAGCCAGACTCTTTTCCTTCTTTTCCCTACCCCCTACTCCTTCCCTGCCCACCCCTTTTGGTTAGCTGTGCACTGAGGAAGCTTTGGAGGGGTGAGCTCTTCAATTCCAGAACGTGAAGAGCCCGTGATCTTGGCACACACAGGAGCCAAGCAAGGTTAGGGAAACAGCTCCATGCACCAGTTCCTGAAGGCACAGCTGTATAAAGGCTGGGCAAACTTACTTCTGCACCACTGCTTAAAATAAGCAGTAGGCTGCTAGAGCGGGTGTTGGTGTTTTTTATTTAAGGTAAGCGTGATGTGGCTCGACTGTAAGCAGATGGTCTTCTTGAAGACTAGAATTTTTCCAAAGGAGGGAGCTTATCTCTAGTAGACTGGTATGGGTAAACAGTCCATTTTAAGTGAATTTTTCCTTACAGAAAATGATCCTAGTCACGTAGTTTCATGAGCATTTTCCGATCTTTTTGCACTAAGCAAAGACCAAGCTTGGATCGCTGCAGTTCTTGACTCTCAGGCTAACAGTGTTACTCTACGATTATACTATTTAATGTAAAATATTGATGACTGAAAGGAAGGTTCATTATCAAACCAAGGTCTATGCTGTCTTCTGCCAGCATGTACCCTGGCAAACATCCCAGAGTCAATGTGAACTTCATTCAATTACGTCAAAAAGTGGCTAAATCCAAACATGTGGTGCCTTCTCAGCTTTTCTGTTGAGAGGAAGAGACAGAGAGAGGGGTTAAATTTCAAGTCCCAAAACTGTAGCATAAACAAAGCAGGAATCCTCCGATTGGTTGTTCCATTTCTGGGGTCTTCTGGCACCAGGCATAATTTAGAGTATCCTCTGAATTCATCAATGGAAAATTGACATATCTGCCATCTAGACTTGTGCATCTGTTATTCCATTTCTTTTGAGATCACTAACCACCATTAGGAATTTGGAATAAATGTGTACCTAGAAGAAGTAAGAAAAATTACTTACCCAGTCCTAACTGTTACTTGGAAACCTTTGCACATGTAACTAGAGAGAATATTACAAAATGATTGTGGGTTGTTTTACAGATTTTGAAAGTGAAGAAAGCACTTGAGTCACTACCAAGAAAAAGGAAAAAAAAAAAAAAAAAACAACCCAAGAGGAAAAGACCACCTACAACCGATGAGGGGCCAGACACCTGCCTTTAATTGAGTGCCTAAAGAAAACAGTATATGGCCACCCTTTAATTTGTAATGAGTTCTGACTTGCTTTGACACAAGCTATGTGAACTGCCATGTGTGCTGTTAGTTGATGGTAAGAAGGCAATTCTTATGCTGGAGCACGTTGTGTATCTGTGCAGACCTGAAGCATGGTCCAAAATGTGAAAATGAGAAAATTCTGCCTGGCTGAACACAAAATCTAAAAATGTGCAGTACAGGATACACTGGACAGGTATACTAATCCTATTGATTGAAGGATAACAGCATAAATGCATTTATCACAAAACTGTTAATTCTGTCTTTCTCCTCCTTCCTGAAGCTAATGAAGGAGAAGATAGCAATTTTATGATCTAATACAGAAAAATAAATTACTTGCTTACCTGCTTGGAATTGAAGCAAACACAGATGCAAGAATAGACAAGGTCAACCTTAGCCCTGATTTTTATTATTTTTTTTTAACTCAGGCTGTCTCCCTTCATCATTTCCTACGTCATTGTATTTCTGACATTTTCTCCTAAAGAGTTTATTCTAAATATATCGTGGCCAAGATCCTAGCCCACTTTGCATTCCTACCTTTCTATCACTGCTAGAAATATTACTGCCTTTCTATCCTACTGAGTTAGAAAAAAGCTATCGTCTGTGACTGCTTTTTCCATCACTCCACACATCCAGCTCTTCTCTGCTCTCCTCTCAAGCTACTTCCAAGATCTTGTTCCACTGCCCAAACAGCTTTTCTCACTTCCCTCATTTCTCCCCATCACAGCCTTCTCTCTTCTTCTTGCATGCACGAGTGCATACACACTTTCTGCCAAAATCATCTTCATAGCTGCTCATTCTGCCTGTCAAACCTGCCTCCTCAGGCCCTTCTTTGCCTTCCCCTTCACTGCCTAATCTGCTCAAGCTCTTACGGAAAGCCAGGAAGTCCTCTCAGCTCTGCCTTCCTGCCCTGCTCCCACAGATTCTCCCTTGCCAGCCATGTGAACTGCCCTTTTAGCTACTTCTCACACCGGCTCACCTGTTGCCATTAATGCTGTACTCCTACACAAGGAATAACGTTTTTATACTACTGTACAAAAGCCATGTTCTTGTCCTTCATCTAAAGGGACCAAATAGTAGCTTGACGAATGCTGCCAATATCTGGTCTATTAATTAAATAATTTGCTATGGTATGAAGAGTACATTACTTTTTAAGCCAGTGCCATCACATAACTCAGTCAGCCTACTAATTCGCATTAACACCATTACTTCACTCATGGGCCTTTTCCAGTCCTCCTTTCTGCTGTTACTACACATTTGGCATCATGATCTTGAAAACCTTTTTGTGTTATTTTATTGTTGCAGTTATTGTTCTGCAGTATCTGCTACTGGTAGCTCGAGATAAAGACAAGATGCAATTCCTGAGAGAGAAAACCACAAGTCTAGAGTGAGCATAGGTCAGTGAGGAAACTTACCATCAGTTAATTGACTTGAGGCCAGATATGCATTTATTTCCTTTGCAGTTTATTTTGTAAACCCAAAATCCCTGAAAGAATACTAGCTTTGATTTGATACAAGGATTTTTAAATCCAGACAATGATGTTACTTATCATAATTTGTGCTTACAGTCCTGTGTTAAATTGCTTTGGACTTACTTCAGAGAACAAATAATGTCAGCTGTTCGTTGTACATCTTGCTTTATATAAGATGGCTCTTGGCTAAATGCCATCATGACATTTCTGGTCTAAAACTGCTCTTCCTTTAAATCAGAATCCATCAGATCATAGTAGTATAGGATCAGGATGAGGAAAAAAAGTAGCCCTAGTTATGTGTAATTTTAGGTCTATAACAGTCACCAGATGACTCACTAGCATGTTGACATTTCTAAGTTAACAAATAAAGCCCTCAGCCTTTCAATTACATCTGTTTGGGAAGATCCCTAGGATTGTACAAAGTTGCACTGGAGCTGGAGAAATTATTCTTGTATATATTTAGGTGTAAATTAAAGTGTAGTTCATTTAAGGCTAAGGTTTGTGTGTATTTCCATACCAAGCGAGAAATACGAGCTTAGGTTTGTAGAGTGCTTTGTATTTGCAAGCTGCTTTCATAAAGGTAATTAGTTTGCAAGAGATCTCCAGTGTGCTTGATATGAGAGACACAAACAGGTCTTTCATCATGCTCATTATACAAGAGTAATCTTTATATCAAGTACCCACTGATAATGTTAATAGCTATGATAAAACACAGTATAATGACAAGTGCCTTCCAACAACCTACAGTAAATCATGCAAAGCAATTGACTTAAAAGGGCTATTCCGAATCCTTTCATTATACTTTTCCAAAGCAACATCATTGCAAGCTGGATTTTGTAGTAAGTGTACAGTGCAGGAGGCCTTGAGAAGGAGGAAAATTGGGCTTTGCATTCTGCTAGATGAAGACTGCTTAATCTTTCAGAACTTCCCAGCCATGGGCAGTGATATCATGTTACACTGACTATTGTATGAGAACAAATGCAAAGGCTTTTAGATAGACCTCTGTGTAGCAGTGTTGCCAGACACTATTTTCTTCTCATCTTACAGCATTAAAAGATGATGTAAAACAGGATGTAAATGATCTTGAATCTTCTGAACATACTAGAAGGTAATTTTATTTAAAGAGAAAGCATTATTTTAAAAACAAAGAATAGATTCTTAAGAGTTACATGCAAGATTGGTCTAATTGAAAGACAGGAAAAATATTTTTAGGTTATCTTTAGTTTGATTCTTTGTTTGACTCTTTTTTAATAAAACATCAGTTTCTTGTGCTGCTGCTTTAGCATCTAGAGAACAGTCTCCAACCATTTCTTCTAAGAGTAAAATTGCATAGGAAAGAGTTTTTAGGTTCCACAATAAGAGTAGAATTATAAAGGAGAGAGCTTGTAGGACAGGTCTACAATTACAAAGTTCTCCCATTTTTGTTTCCGTGAAAAAAAGAAAAATACTTAAAAAATGCATTCCATAAACTTAAAAAAATAGCAAAAGGGGTTCGGGGCAGATGAGTTTCAATGATTCAAAGTCCAGTGAACAAATCTGAGAGACTGCTGCTGACTCCAGCAGACTTATTGTTATCATTTATTTTGGATTAATTTCACATTTAATTTTCTAATTATTTTGATTTTTTAACTATAAAATATATTTTAACTCAAAATAAACACACTAAATCCCATAAAATTGCTATGCTTTTTTTTTTTTTTTCGTTGCCACTGTAGGCTTTGGGTATATGTCATTGTCAAGAGAGGTTATCATTGTTTATTCTGAAAGTTCTGAAAACAGAAAGGATAGGTAAAAAGAAAAGGAATGTACTTTTCTCCAGCTTCCATACTGATGAGTTTTGTTGTACCAGAATCTTTTGTTAATGTTATTCCCCTTTGCGTTATTTTCCATTCCCTGTGGCACAAATGCTGTATGGTCCAGAGTATGTCCCAAAGAGAAGAACGCTTTCCCACCTTCCAACTATTGAGAAAGAGGTATCGATACACAGAGGAGGGATATACAATAATGAAAGACTCTTAAACTGAGACTTCTCAGCAGAAGTATCATAGGAATAACCGAGACAACACGGAGTCCTGAGATACCCTCTTCCTCTGTCCCAGGTTTCTCCAGCATATGCATTTCAGCTATTGTACGTCCGACCACTCGATTAGTTTCTTAGGATACTCTGACCACACAGAACTGTCTGGGCCCCGAGGGCACTGTTAGCCCTGCCTGTACCTGCCCAGCCCCCTGGGGCTCCCCCTGCCCTGCCCATGGCCCAGGACCCCATCTCAGCCCCCCGGGGCTGTCAGCCCCTGCCTCAGCAATGCCACAGAAGGGCCGGTCTCCCGCTCCCCACAGCCCGGCCCTGCCCAGCCATGGGCCAAGCTGAACCAGGCCTACATCCCAGACCACCCCCATCCCCAGGCCCCTGCCCATCAGTCTCTGGACCTGATCCTGGCCCTGACCTCTGGATTGACTTCCCAGCTTGACCCCAGACCTGCCTCATCACCATTGCCTTATGGTCTGGACTCCTGGTCGGATCTGGCCACCACCTCCGGGTCTGTCCTGCTCCCTTGCTTAGGAGGGACAGGCCCTGCCGGCCCCGGGGTCACTCCCGACTGCCCTCCCTCAAGGAGCAGCCCTCTCTTACTCCTCCCTGGCAGTAATTCCCTCTTCATAAAGCACCTAAATATCTTCTTGCTGCGTGCTGAATTTCCACCTTCCTGAGGCGAGGCACCTACACAGTGACCCACCATCAGCACGGCAGGAGTGGCAGCATGGCAGGCAGCGCAGGGCTTTCAGCACAGCCCGGCAAGCATGAGGCTGCGTGTACGCCCTTGTCAGTGCCGGCCAAAGACCTTCAATGCCCATGCACGGCGGGGCAGGTTAAGAGACCCATCCAAATTCAGCTGAGGAGGGGGATTGATAGAACAGCTTTGGTGGGCACCTGGCATTCAGCTAGGGTCAACCTGCCACACTAACTTTCCCAACCCACTGTGTTTGAGAAATCCCACACCCGACACCAAGCAATGTTTCTCTTTGCCAGTGTTCCCAAGCCATCCATAGAAAGCATCACAATCAAAAGGAAAAATATTTTCTGCAATAGAAAAGCTGTCAACAGTTCACTGAAAAGTAAGGCAACTCTGATAACTTGCTCTCTTCTTGGAGTTAGGCAGTATCTAGTAAGGCACGTTGGCAACTTGAGAAATTAATTTTAATGAAAGTTATTTTTTAAACAGTTATCACTAAGTTTTATGTTTAGTTTTATGAATAGTTCTATATAGATATTTTTTATCCCTATTTAGTTTTCTCATTGTGAGGTTTTTTGAATAATTCTTATCTTCCCTGCAACTGAAAACACTCTCCTTCAGAGATTAGATTACAATCAAGCGACCCTATTTTGTCAAGATCACCTGCCTGACAAAATGACAAAATCACCTCCCTACAAACACTGGTAGCGATGTAGAAGTTATAAAGCAAGGGAGTTACTGGGCCTTACTGCCTAACTCTCTGCAGTTTCCATAAAGCCTGTAAATCATCCAGGTTTTCAGTGTTAGTAATTCTGATTGCTCTCTCTGTACTCCAGAAGGCAGGAACCCAAGATCTAACCAAATAGCGGGGGTTCTCAAGCTTAAAACACAAAGCGACTCCTTTAGAGAGCTAGATTACCTGCATCTAGAAAATACCTTTTATTGCCACAAAGGTACAGATGTTAGTGCTTGTTCATTTACTCAACTTCTTTCAGTGAATTGAAATCAGATGAAAAAGAAGAGTGAACAATGAAGGTTTTAGTAACCAACAATAATTATTAACTTTTTAAATTTTTCCTCATTGAAATACTCTTTCAGCTTTTTAGAATGGAATTTTATGTTTTTCTGACTTACCTGCTTCATAAATATCCTTCGTACTTCTGTCACAGAGGTAGTAAATTCAAAGCCAAAAGTGGATGCTGCCAACCCAAGACTTCTGCAAATTATTTTGCACCTTCTTGAAATAATCAAATCACAATCAGAAGTCAAGCTTAATTAGATCTAATTTCACTCCACTAGAGTCACTTATTTACACTTTACTAATAGCCAATAAAATCTGGAATCTATACAGAGCATAAAGTTTTTGCTAAACCTTCCATAAAACATGCAAGCTTCCCAGAAAACTGTATTCTAACGCATTCAGTTTTCCTAAGACTTGAGCTATACGAAGTCATGTTTAATCAGTATAGCACTAGTAGCTCCAGTGTTGTAAAGACTTGTTGGGTTTTTTTAATATTTCATATTGTAAGTTTCGCAATTTTTCTTTTTTAAACTTGTATCTCCTAAAACCATGTATGTCCTGGAACATCAACAGTGAAAACCAAAAGTTTCCAAACCTTTATAATTATAGAGGGAAGCTGAAAAACACAGTAAGAATCTCTTAATAAATTAGAAAAAAAACCAAGAAGTTAGAACAAGATTGTAAATCACTTTTTATATAGTACAATGATTTCAAAGAAGAAGGGAAGTTGATTTATATATTAAAAAATCTGGTGAGACATCAACATGGTTTACCTATTCACTTTTCAGAGTAATCCTTTTCAGCCTGTGGACTTGAAAAACTGGTCCTTATCTCATTAACTCTATCAGGAGTGGCATCAGTGTAAGTTTAATCAGAATCATACCTCCTGGAATGGGAGTGCTGCATTTCAGTACTAATTCAGTTGCCAAAACACAGGTGTTTAGGGGCATCTGAGTTGCCCTAGGGATCCCACCTGGCCTCTAACTGCTGATCCAGAAGGACATACGTTTCCCAGAGGACCTTTGCCAGTGCTGCCAGCTCTGCATGGATGTTACAGCTACTCCAAGGCACTTCCAGTGACACAGCATGCTTGTGCTTAGGCAGCTGAATCCTGCTGTTTTGGACTGCCTCTGCACAGCACCAAGCCTTCTGAGTTGCTGTTGTAATCAGCAAGTACAAGTGGGGTTGCTTTTAGCTTTTCTACTTTTTGAGCCTTGAGGTTTTCTTTATGCAGATCACCTGCCTGTTCAGCTACAAGTAAAAAAGTCTCAGTGACCTTCAATGGTGAAAAGAATTAATAGAAGATCTTTAAAATGAAGAAACATGAGAGCCAACAAAAGATTTTTAAAGTGTGGTATGTGCTGTATACATCCTTATATACAGAGGTCTGCATGAGGAAAAAACATGCAAATGTTTTATTGGTGAGAAAAGAAGCTGTTTAAGAGGCTTGATTTCCCACCCTTAAGTAAAAGTCAGAAAAGCACAGCTGCTCTGTCTTAAAGGAGAAAAACAGATCCATTTTATTAACATTTCTGAAAGCTTTTAATGAACTTCTTTACGTAAGGACAGAAACACAAGTCTCGCACAGTGACTGCACATACTCAGGAATTGAGGCAGGAACTCCTAAAGGGTTTTTAATTTTTAATGTCATTAATTGGTGTGTGAATTAAAGGAGCGATGTGCATATAGCTTCCAGATGTTTTATTGTCCAGGTTTACATGGTTCTTCTGGGGACCAGCTATTTTTGTGGGGGAAAAAAAGCTTGGAAGGAGGAGTTCTGTATGACCTTGTTTCACTGAGCCAATAAACCTCACTGGGACAGTGGCTAATGTTGGCCACTCTCCCTCACAAGGAGGTCTACAATGACATTATAGACTTTTTACTTCACTGGTGGAGGGTGTAACTGCGTAGAAAACCACAGAAGAAAAAGAAGGAAAAGACAAGGAATAACAAGACAACATTTGAAGCTGGAAGGGGTGGTGAGAGGAAAGGCTTCCAAAAGACAGAGAGGTAAAGCCAGAGAAATTACTCAATCCTTAGGCTGCTCTGGAAGGCATAAAGCAGAGCAAAACTTCCCTCTCAGTCATTACATGCCTGGTGCCACACAACTGCATCAAGAAGATGTGCTAATGAATTGAAAGCAGTGAAAGGAGACAAGGTTAATTCACAGTAAAATGCACCTGTTGACAAGTACTTTAGTTATGACTATGAAAGTGCTTTATAAGGTAATAACTGTTCAGTAGCAAACTTAAAAGAAAAGCAATGGTGGTTTAGTAATAGTAATCATGTCATTGTTGTTAAAGGTTTTAGCATGTTTTAAACTGAAAGCTTAAACTCCCCAGCAGAGAACAAATTATTTGGCCAATTCTGCAAATACATGTTTAACACTTTCTGGCTACTTTACATTAGTTTGACACTGTAACGGAAGATGGTCCCCAGTCACCTCCATGTACATTGTATGCAACACAGTGGTTTTGCCTTGGACTAAATTTAGTCTGGGCTGCTGGACAGACTACCCCCATCGTGTCTGAATCTGCCAAAGGGACACGTTGCTCTGGGTTGTTGTCTCCATTAGGAGCTGGAATGTGTTTGGTATGCAACTGGAACGCATTGGTGTGCAACTGGAACAGACCACCTGCCTTAGATGCCTCTGAAATGAAACCTGTCCACAGGTACTGAAACCACCCTGAGAACAGAAACAAAGTGCAGCAAGTGTGGACAAGCAGGGGAGTTTGCTTCGAAGCTGTACTACTGCTCTGAACTAAAGCAAAGCTGTAGAAAACCCTTTGCTCTTTTTCTTTGCTAATTATCTTAAAGTCTGAGCGTGATCCAGTTTAGATTACAAATGATCTGGGGAAAGAGCCATGCAAATTGTTGACAATTTAGAATAGTTTAATAGTGTAAGGTACTCAGGATAATGCTTGTGTCTTGTTGCCTTGTGAGATTGGCAGGACTGCATGGAGCTCTGGTCTTCCACTGGCTACAGGTACAAACAATCCATGGAGCCTGCTGTGGAAATAAGGGTGTGATGGTAAACCAACAGAGGGGAAAGCCACAAGGTGACAGACACTTCGTTAGAGGGGCTGGGTGAGAAGCTGGGATGCGGCAAAGCCATTCTTGCTGCACTGATTCTGGTTCTCGTGTATTTATCCTTACTTCTCCCTTCCTTTTTCCACTGGGAGAGACAATGATAAATATGGAACAGATATGAGCAGGGCAGGAGAGAAAACTTTTGCTCTCTGCTGAAAACTACTGATGTTCACAAGAAAATTTTTGATTGAAAATGTTAACTTTTCATTAAAAAATCAAATTTAAGCTTTGAAAAATAAATAAAAGCAAGATGCTGGCAGCCATAAAGAAAACATCAATAGTTTAAATTTGTTGAAACCATGAAAAAAAATTAGTTCTCAGCTGAAATTCTTTGGGTTTTTTCAAATAAATTTTTGTTATCCTTTTAAAAGGAAAGCACATGTTCACAGGTTCTGGATGTGTTCTGTGAAAACTCCCAAGTTTCTGAAGGGATGGAGGTGTGGGAAACCAAAACCAAAAAGATGCACTGATAAATCTTGAGAAATTTCTCAGTGACCTATGTCAATGTTATCTTACACAGTTTTGTGACTATGTTAGATGTTTTTGCTACTTTTTACCCCTAAAAAAGCTTAAGGAAATCATTTCTGAGTCAGATTAAATATCAGGATTTATTCTTTGGTCCTGAACAGCCTCTTGCAAGGGCAACAGATTTGTTTGAAACCCACTGCAATGACTGGAAATTTGGAGGGTAAATTCAAGCCAAGATATATGCTTATGTCTGTTTCCATTTAAAATTAAAGATGTATTTCTGTGCTTGTTCTTCCCAGTACTGTGACACTAAGCGGTTCTCCTGTCTACAGATGTCAGGAGTTACTTGATATATTGGGATATTTGTGATGTTCATCTTTAAAGAGTTGGATTCCAGAGCTCTCCCAGTACTTCAAGCAGTGTCACGGCTTCACAGGTACTGCTGCTTCAGCAGATGTCAGGAAGCAGTGTGCTTGTCAGGTACCATATGAAGATTCCCAGAAGAGGCTGAGCACTCTCAACTTCATTGGCTTCCTGGAGTTTCAGGTCACTGAGGACCATGAAAAACCGAACCCTTTAGTAGATTTAACAATTTTTTTATTTTTTAATTTTTTTTTTAATTATAGAGCCAAAAGAAGTAGTAACACATGTGCTAGTTCCAATATTTCCATTTCAATGCAGTCCAGCTTCTGAGGATGTTAAGAGCATGGCCTCTTTCGGACTTTGGAATTAAAAAGTGTGTCTGAATAAAGCTTCCTTTTATTTCAGAAGAGAAGCATTCTTTTGAAACTATCTCAAATACCATACTTGGCTGCCAGCACATTTTGGGAAAGACAGGTGAGAGGTGAAGAACATTCCTTCCAGTATGCCTTTTGCCACAGTGTCCAGCTTTATCATCTGGGCAATCACATGTCTTTGAAAAAAAGCTCAAATACCATTACAGTTTTGACTTAAACCAAGGCAGAAAAAAAAAATTAATTTAAGCTCATTGCATTAAAACTTTATCTCTGCTTCACTTTGGTAAGACTAGAATAGTATTTAAGGAAAGCAGCAGATATTTTATCACTATATGGGGCCTGATTTTTTCTTAGACCGTGGGATGACTCGTAACACACCACAATTTCAGTACAAGAGGGTAAGAGATGGGAGCAATTTGTGGGGTTGGTTGAAGGTTGTTTCAAGTGTAAATAATTCCTTTAAATGTGTGAGTTACTTTCAACTGGGTTTTGCATGTCAAAGAACCTATTTCCTCTTATTATATATTAAAAGTATGAGACAAATACGTGTGAAAAACCTCTGCATTGGAACATGCTTTGGAACAATCTGGGCATATAGTGCTCTTCCTTAATTGTTTACATCAGTAACCTATATTGAGTGCTCAGGTACCATAGTTATAGATGATTCCTGAAATGGCAGTAAATCACTGTGCTCAAGGAATATTTCATGCCATCATAACTGCTGCATACACCTGGTCTGATTTTCTTTTCATACATTTAATTGATATTTTTCTGCAACAGTTACACAGTTTTTAATAACTACCTAAATGAACACAGTCTCTATATGAAGTGTCTTGTGCACAAAATGCATTAGAGTCAAGCCTGCCTTTGGAGGAGTCTTACAGTCATACAAAGTTTTATCACAGTGCTCAAGATAGAGACAGCCTTTAAGAGCAGCGGGATCACTCCTACTATTCTACTTCACATATATCGGGCTGGGGTTTTTTTTAGTTTGCTAGGTTTCACTATCATATGTAAGTATTTTCATAGTCCTGTGCATGCTTCAGTTAGTTACCCTGTTTATGGTGCTCATGCTGTTTATGGTGCTCAGTGTCACAGCAAGGATTAACAGGCTCTTCAGGAGGGTGTTCGTGTAAGGGGAGCAGACATGGGAATGTTACATGCTGGTTGAACAATGCTTACATTTCATGCCAGCTGTTCCTCAGGCTTTGCAATGAGCTTATACCCATCTTAAACCCCACTTAAGCCCTACTTCAATTTTTTTTGCCTACATCTCCAACTAGTGAAAATTGACAGTGACATCTCTGTACAATAGCTGAGAAGCTGGTCACTTGATCTGAGAAATGCTAATACCTGTATAAGAAACTAACTTTTTAAGAGTTTGGGAAAGAAATGTAATAACCTCTGGGACACTGAAGTTAATAACTGTTGTTATTAAAGGTTTTTTCAAAGCAGCCTTGTTGAACAAAATGCAGATAGTCTCCTTCCCTCCTACTTTTGCTAGTCCCACCTCCACTTACATTTGCTGTTCTCCTGCTTATATTACAGACCCCTTCCAGAGACAGTAAGTTCCTGACTGCATTCTTCTTAATTACCAATTCATAACACCAGAAGACTCATCTTTTCTGGGGAAAGCTTCTTCTTGAATAAAAAATGAGTCTGTGGTGTAGAGTATCTGCTGCTTTTATAGACCTGCCCTTGAGAGTTGTTCCTGTTTTGCTTGCAAAACCAAGGCCTTGAACTGGAGAAACTCCTGTGTTGCACTCAACAAATGGAGTCAACATGACACAAGTAGGATTGGTGATTATAGTTTTCATAGTAAAATCCAGTTACTGAGTGGCAGTATCCTATATTTTTCATTTTCAAGACAAATATTAACATTTTTTAAAGCTGTAGCTCTGCTAAGCATATGCTGTCTTTCCACAAGCTCTCCTCTCCCATCCACACTAGAGGAACTAGTTGTAGATGAAACCAAGGGGATGAAAGGATTATAGGAGGTTGGGGCTATTAGGTTGTTTTCACTTGGCTGGGTTTTTATTTCAATTTACACTTATTCAGAAAAGCAGTTAGACACATACTTAGGGCCTGGCTTTTCTTGAATCAGAACTTTAAAAATATAATGTTCTTTTAGTTTGTAATTAGCTGTGTCTTCTTTAACTAAACTCTACCAAAGTTCCGTGAGTAATTTTGGAGGATGACACCCTGGGTCTGTAAGATTTCTCCTCATTGTTGACAGATATTCTTGGTATAGTGTAATAATACCTCCAGGAATTTTCAAACCTCTACCTCCTTATGTCTGTCAACAAGTAGCTTGTGCACAAAAGCCCTTTGGCACATGCAAACTTGTAACAAAATAGGGAGTTTGAAAGCCCAACTTTCAGTCACGCCCACATATGCAGCTGTCTTCATTCTGTCCATAAACAATGAATGGAAAACCTGGGGAAAATTGCCATAATAAGGGAAAAAGTTTCCCTGACAGATTCAATTTAAGGTGAGAGTGAATGAGAAGGAACGGCAGGTCTACGTTAGTCATGCCAGGCTGGATACAAAGAGATAGTGTTATTTCACCAAAGCACAGCACAGACACATAACTGGCTACTAGACAGATAACAGGAGCAGGAGAAGTTCAAGTTTTACTGAATTTTATCAGTACACAGCAGAAGACCTTACTTCTTGTGCAATTAACCGAAAGAATATTCCCCTGTGCACACCTACAGTCTCAGCTGACACAGGCAGCCTTGAAAGAGAATCCTTTTGAAGAGACTTTGCTGAGAGGAGTTTATATTAGCTCCCACTTGAATTGAAAACTGTTCCACCTGCTATCTGGCAGAAAGGCAATGTGCATAATTAAAAGCAGACATTTCAAAGACTATGAGTACCCAGCAGGGTTTTGAATACTGAGAGTAGTGAAGGGTTCTACTTCATCTACACACTGTTTCCAGCCTTTAAGGACTCTGGAGAAATTAGCTAGTGATATTTGGCTATTATTAATCCTTTTTACAATGGAAAGAGCATCTCAAAAAATTTTTGGTGCCAAGAATCTGTTGTTTCAAGCAAGTCACTAAGCGGGCTCAGACACTGTGAGCCCTCCCTAGTTAAATCTTCTATGGTTTAATTTGTTCCAGAGACTGGATCAGTGGTGGTGGGAAGGTGAAAATTCTGTGTTTCAGTATTCAGTCTTGTGGGAGTGAGAAACTGTTTTTCTTTCCAGGCTCAGAAGAGAAGCTGATTGCCATAGAACAAGCTCATCCCAGGGAAAAGGTTTTATTGGTATCAGAGACAAATTTGGTTTTAAGGTTACTAATTCCAAACTACTTTTTCTTCAACAAAGCCATGTTATTAGATACTACAGATTTATAATTATTTCATCCCAAATATAATCTGTGCTTGATCATAAATCATCTGCTCCGAATAACTGATAATGTTGCTGAGTGAGGGAGTGTAACTTTTTAATAGAATAAGTAGTGGCAATTAAACGCAAATGAAAATATAATTGCCTGCCCACTGTAGGTGTTCGGTACTAAGATAGCCAATCAACAAAAATTATCTTTAGTTCAGAAATGGAAAAGCATTGTATACATTGAAAAAAAACAAGTATTCAAAGAAATCACGTGCTGATGACATACTCTATCAGCCATATAGTAACAGTGCTGTATTTTTCTCCTAAGAGTGTGAGAACTAATTACCAACTAGTAAAAGTATATTTTATGTTAATAAACTTAATACCAGAGAAAGTTTTTCTTTCATTCTTTCTCAATACAAGCCAGTCCCCAACAGAGACATGGACTAGATGACCACTTTACACCTCTCCAAGGCTTATTTTTATGCCTCTAAATTAAAGTTACCAATTTTTTTAAAGTATTCTCCTCTGACCTTAGAAATATTATATTTGCACTGTTTTCCCCATATGAGAGAAATTCATACATAGTCTCCCATTTGGTCATTTGAGTGTAAGTAATACTTCGCTGTCTTGACTATTTTGTCTGAAAACAATACTGTCTTTTTCTCAGAAGGTCTGATTCTAAAATGTATAAACCATATAATAAAATAGCATTGATTTTAAACAGTTATTCATATGAACATATGTATTTCCATATGAACAGGGTTTAGAATCAGGCCAGAATCATGCAAGTCACCACGTAAGGATGGATTATAGGATTGGAGATGGATAACCACATGAACCTGTAAACCCCATTGTATTCTTGATTGTATTTTGAATCTCCTTTTGTATTAAAGCTTTACAAGTTATAAAGACACCCTATGAGAATTGCCAGACAGTGCTTTAATAAACATAGATCCTGCCTGAGCAACCCTTCTACACACACATAAATCCAATTCATTTCCTCTAGTATCTGATTTCAGCTGAAGTTGAAACCTGTCAGTACAAGGAACTAGCTAGCCCCCTACACAACCAGGACAAGAGCAATGAAACAGATTTGAGTTACTCTGTAAATGAATAAATATAACTATGCATGTAATAATAGTGGATTAAGTGAGTGACATACAAGAACAGGACTTGCCTACTTCATGCTTTTTTCCTCCACCATCCTAGGTCCCTTTCTACTACAACCTTGTTTTTCTCCCTACTGCCAACTTGGAAATCTCGAATGCCTGAATACTCCCCAAAAAGCAGCACAACTTTCAAACTTGCAGTGGTTCATTCCCTGCTCAACTACTAGGGAGCTATGTAAGAGTGGTCAGTGGCAATGGAAAGATAAGAGTTTATCCTGGCAATTCAGCGTTGCAGTGAGAACGTAACCACTTGCAGAGGCTCTCCAGCCTTGTTACCTCTGCTGTATGGTGCAACAGCACCAGGCAATCAGCAGCCAGAGTAACTTTTGGCAGCCTAAATGCTCTTAGACATATACAAATCAGAGACAAGGTTTATGTAGCTGCACAAGTGGGGAGAGTCCTGATGTTTCTTTTATGGAGTATTTTAAATGCTGGGACTTATTGAAAAAGTACTCTATGTCTTTAGATATGTGAATAGTAGAATAGTTGTTTGTATATGGCAGTCAAATAGGTGGCTGGCTAACAGAAAAGTTCCTGAGTTTTATGAGATCAATAAAACTTGTTGTTGTACAGAGCACTTGGCTTTCACTAGTAGTCTCTTACATCAGCTTTAATCATGTTTCTCCCTGCATCATTGTGGGGGAGGCAGTACTATGAGTTTGTTCAGCAGCTGTTACAGAAAGTCTAATCTAAGTCCAGGCTTAATGGCCCACTGGAGTGAACGGGGCTTATGGATGCACTTGAGTGCTTTGCTGAACCGGGGCCAGCCTGGGTGACAATACCTCGCCAAGGAGCCAGGCACCCGGTCTCACTTTCTTTGGAGACATTTCCATGGTGTGAGATTTTTTTTTTCCCTTTCATGTGTTGGTTTTTTGGGGTTTTTTTTGGTGTGTTTTGTTTTTTTTTTTAAATCAGGAATAAGCTCTCCAGAATGAAAATGAGAGACATCCTCTTGTATATGGAAAACTGCATAAATAAGAACAGATGCTTCTAGTGCAGAGGCATTAGAAAGGCATTTCTTTTGAAAATAGCAGTTAGAGACTCTTCATAACTCTCCTCCCTTTCTTGGATGATGAAATGGTTGAGCACTGAGACCTGAGGTGGGAAGGCCCACTAACCAGTTCCTTCCTCTATAAAACAGACACTAAAGAGGAATTTGACCCAGATCCTCTCTTCTGCGCATTCCACCACACACCTTGGGTCTGAGCTCAAAACCACTGAGGTCAGCTGGATGACTCCTCTGCAGTTCAGGGAATATTATATCTGGTGTAGACTTGAAAAATGTCAAGGAGGCATTCCTGGTTTTGCTAAGGACACGGGATGCTCTCATTACTCATGGCCTTTGAAAAAGACAATCAGTGCTACACTTAAACTAAAAATTTAGAGAAAAATAGAAAAGAAGGTCAGAATAAACAATGGGCCCATTTGCATTCAGATCCCATTTTTCACCTCACCAAAATATAAAGCAGGGCCTAGGAGGAAGAAAGATTTAGTGCTGGCTTCCTTCTAGCAAAGCTGTGACTAATGGCATTATACCTTTTTATTTTATTTTTTAAAACAAAGCTAAAATGAGGCAGCAGGAGAAAAAAAATCCTTACAAACAGAGCTTACATTATGCTCACAGCCTCCCAGGCAGCCTGCACAATGGGTACCTCCCTCACCCCTTCCTCCTGTAGGATGGATCTCCTCCAGTTTCCCTGGTTGCTTGTTGTTAAAACAAAGACTGCTGTATGCTGTGCATCTTTTCACTGATGAGGTTGTATTTTTGCATTATTTGGGAACATGGATACAAGTCCACACCTCCAGCAAAACAAACAAATGAAAAAGAAACCCACAATGCTCATTTTGCAGTGTCAGCCTAGATAAAACACCCTTTAGAGACATTTTATTCATCCTTTTACTCTGAACAAAAACAGCAGAATGAGGTTCTGAACAGGCTGATCATATACCAATGCCATTTTAATCAGGCTTGTGTTGATAGGTAGTAAAATTAATTTATTTACTGCATTATAAAATAAAGCATAGTTCAACACTGAATATAGCAAATTACCCTCCCTTTCACCAAAAGTAAAGCTTATGTTTTGAAGTATGTAAAAATTCTTCTTTTTAATGGTATATGAACACTTAAATTACCTTATTTAGCTGGATAAAAACTGTTTTAGTTGAAACCCTGGCTTAGGTGAGTCAGTAAATATTTGTACGACTAACATCAGTAAAGGAAAAATTATGCAAGGCAAGTTTGCTTTTATTTAGGCAAACAGAATGATAAAAATAATTGTGCCATGTAAAATTAATGTTTAGTGAAATCTTGCTTTTTCAAATACTGTTATTAGGCAAAGTTGCAGATCTGTCAGCACAGTCCTAATATCAAATGCATGAAATAGAACATTTTCAGTGTCATAGCAATAACATTAACAAATTCAAGAGGCACATGCTTTCAGACATGTAATTCCGTATGTCAGAAAACTGTTCTTGAATTGGTTGGGCACCAAAGAGTTCTTTTGTTCCAAGATTTGAGAACAAATTGAGGTAGAGATGCAGAAGAAGAAGATAAAATATGCTAGTTGAGGTCTTCCAGGACAACTAAAAAGACTCGCCTTTCACAGGTTTTTCCACAATCATGTCTGATTTCGAATGATAAATCCACATTGATGGGATTTTCCAAAGTATACCATTCCAAGGGATTACTAAATGTATTCCTAAATTATTTGGGATTTTAGAAAAATCCACAGCCATTTCTCAGTGATTTTCAATAGCATTTAGGATTTCCAGAAAGGCCTCAGGCACTTATCTGGAATGCCAATGTGAGATCCTGCGGAGAAGGTTTTGATGCCATTTCCCAAAAGCTCTCACATAGGTGATTTGTAGGTGCTGTAACTCCAGCTCATTGCAAGTTTGGATGCTTATGGAGTTTGGTTAAGTGTCTGCCATATTCAACATGTCTTGAATAAGCCTGAGAACTAAAATAAAGAAAAGAAAATCTGAATTCTGAAAGATTCCTCATTTCTCTCAGTTTCAAGGCCCCTCAGCGTACCATGGTTCAGCCGGGATGTCCAGCTGCCCTGACACCAGCCTGTCTGCTCACTTCTTTTTGTGTGCTTTGATCACCTCTGAATCTGCAAGCCAAGCGGCTGAATACCTGACTCCAAACACAGTAAAAAAAAAGAGAAGGACAAGGCCCTGAGCAGTAGGAAGTAACAGGGGTATTCAATCAGGGGTTAATGGGGGGCCAGAAGATCCTTAGAGGCATCAAGGTTGTCCCCTTCCCTGTTGACAGGCAGCTGCCCCGCATCTGCCCCTGGGTCTGGGCAGTGAGCAGGGTGACTGGAGGGGCCACGGCAGCTTCTCGCCAGCCCCAGCCTCAAGGATAGCGCTCCCGACTCTCACACCTGCCCCATCCGGGACGGCAGCCCAGCCTTCTGTTTTACAGGCTGCCAGTAAGTCTCAGAGGAAACAATTTATTGTAATGGGAGTCACCGTATTCCCAGTTCAGTCTGATAAATCCGTCCTTGGCTACTCACAGAGGTGACTTTCTGTCCCTGCTGAAATGAAAACAGCTTCGTTACTGGGCTCGTCTGGGCTCCAGGGGTTTGTTCCTCCAGCCCAGGCTCTCCGCGTGACTCCGGCCACGACACCTGATGTTACAATATCAGCTTTTCTCAGCTACTTGACTTAGAAAGAAGAGTAAGATGAACTTTGCTGTGCTGCGGCACCATGCAGCAAATGACTGCGAGAGTCTCAAATCTTCTGATAAAGAGGACCTTGGAGAAACAGATACCATCCAGGCTCCTTGCCTGGTGTACATGCCTTCATGAATAATTTCAACTGTTATTAGCCTGATTTCATGTTTATCTGCTGAATCTGTGTAGCTTTCTGCTGTGACTACTTGGTGGGCAGAGAAGGAGTAGAGAAATTTGCAGTAAAGCGTAGCAGTGGCAGGGTGTAAAAAACTAGCTTTTGAAAATGCTTATTTACCAAGCACACTGCTAAAACCAAAATGTCTACAGATTTTTATGTATGTACAAGAGGCACTGGATATCTCAAGACCAATTTGCTGTGGGCCTTCAGCTTGGAGAATTGTCTGGCTTCCAGAAAACCTCTGATCAAGAGTTGCAGTCTCTTAAATCTATGAAAGCAGAAATTAGCCTTTCCAGATAACCAAATCTGTATTTATTTTTAATTTAGGAACTTATATTGTTGTCATGCTAAACAAGAAGAAAAGGTCCCAGTTTTTCAAAAAAAACAAATAACCTGTAGCCATTAAGCTGAAGGCAACTTCTTTATTTAATGAAATTGTTTTTCAGCAATTGGTCTCCTGCTTTCCAACAACAAGTAGGTCCCATCTCATCCCTGCTCCCTCCACAGTTCCGTGGCAGTGAAGACTTCCACATAGAGCAACAAGTCAAACACGTCCTTCCCCGAGGAATGCTGCTGGAGGCAAACAGCTTCTTGGGCATCACAAAGAGGTGGAAAGAACCAGCGGGCCCACACAGCCAGGGCAGCAGGAGGCCATGCTATGTGTGCTGCCTGAGCAGAGGATGCTATATGCCTGCAATGGAGAGAAATGGGAATCCAGAGGCAGCACATGTTAGTGACATTTTAAGAAAACAGCAGCCAGCTGGAGGTAGGAGAGCTGGAAAGGGCAGAGTGTAACAAACGCACTGAAAGGTCTCAAAAATCTACCAGCCTTTTTGCAAACGTTTTGCAAAAAGATCTTGCAGCCTTTCAGAAGGGTTTTCTTGCCTTCTTTAGTGGAGACAGAGGCAAAACAGAAAGCAAAGCAAATACAGGCTGAACATTCACAGACACTAGATAATGTTAACAGTCATTAAGCACTGTCACCTGAGTCAGTAAAATACCAGTTGTCTCAGCCCTAGATTAAAACACTACCTAACAACCTTTTGGAGTACACCCTTTTATAGAAAACAGGTTTCATTATTTCTGTTTTCATTTTGGGGTGGGTTTTTCAAAGGTACAGACAGTAACAACATAATGTGAGAGACACAGTCATCCATGGGTCTGACTTTTCAGAAAAAAAAACAGCAGAATGGTTATTCTGCACTTAAAGTGTAACAAAATTTTCATAATCATTCAGCAAACCTCCCATAGAAAGACTTCTCACTACCACTTTCCTCCTACTGCTGTAAAAATATTGTGAAAAAAGCTGGTAAATTACAACTTTAAATTGCATTTCAGCAAGGTAAGTAGGCTGCCAACAACAAGGAACTTCACCTGGAGTATCTTTCTGAGTCTCAAACAAAACAAAGCCTATCTTATCCCCACATCAGTTTACATGCTGTAATTCAGAATGCTTCCACGTTTCATTTTGTTTGAAGAAGTAAAACAAAGTTTTACAGGAATTTCCCTTATTTTAAAATGACCTAATTAGTCCCAAAGTTTGCACAGATTTCAAACAAAAAATCAAGTGCAGTGAGACATAGCCGTTCTTTTGCTTTGTTTACCCATCTGTTTCTCTGCATTTGGAGCATGGAGGAAATGTGGCAGGACTATTTAATGCAAATGGTACTGAGAATATGGAACAAGTTACCAGTGTTGGGAGTTAGTGAAGAGCATACATGTGTTCAAATTACCGGAGATTTTTTTCTCTGGTAGGGAGGATTGAGGGATGAAAATGCAAACCCATGGGATTCAGCTAAAGTAAACAAAGGAATTGATACTATATTTTGAACCGGATGCCTTTTTCCTGAAAAGATTTTGCTTCCAAATGGTTCAGGTGCAAACTTGTTGTCTGCTGAGACTGAAAGCCAAGAGCCCTTGATATTGCTTCTGGGTGTGACATGTGACTGCAGGCAAGGGGGTTCTGGTTGTTTTTCTTCTCATGCAAGTCTTACTTTTTTTATCTGTAAAGTATGTGCACTAGGAAAGGAGTCCTACAGGCTTTGGCTGAGGACTGGATTTTGGCCAGGCCTGAGTGGGTACAAAGGAAGGGAGAGAAAGATGGGCCAGGGATGGGGGTTGTTGGTAAGCTCCTTCTTGTTCAACAGGGAGGCTGCTGGGTGCAAGGAGGCTTCCTGAAACTGGCTGTAGACTAAGCATCGATTCTGTAGAAAAATCTGTTGGGCAAGAGCAATAGTTATGCCACATGCAAAACAGACAGCAGAAAAACACGTACTCCCTTACATGTTTTTCTTCTGAGGCAAAATTCCTCTGACATCCATGGAGGCAACACAACTCTGAATCACCTGAGGACTGAGGTTTACCTACAAGGCATCATCTCAACCCAGATGATTGCAAGGGCTTTGATATTAGCTCAAACACAGAACTGAGCTAACATGTCTGCAGGACTTCTAAATTAGAGCTGGCACATGTCCAGGCTGTTCGAAGCATAAGCAAAGGAGCCTCAGGTCTCTCTGAAATGTCCGTATAGATGGATTCTCGGATAGGATGCTCTGAAGTGTTGCCTCTTGTGGTTACAGTTACCGTGTGGGTGGCTGAGTTCTCTGAATCACACATTGTAAAAACAGCAGTTTGACGGTTCCATTAACAATATAGATGGGTTTGGTTTCAGTATGAAAACCCTTCTTTTTGGAATTCCCCAGATCTGAGGAATGGGTTGTAGAAAAAAAATAATCTGATTCAGAACATGAAAGGAATTAATGTCTTTCCCACAACATTTACTACTGGGAAACATTACTAACTTTTACTATAAGAGCTATTGACCAATAACTCTCCTAGTGTTTCCCTGGTAGCCCAGCAAAGTGGAAGTAAAGAGGCTGGAGAATGAGAGTGTTTTGCTTTCCAACATTAAAAAGTAAAATCAAATCCCCACCTCATACAGGCAAACATACATGCACACAGAGTGCCTTCAAATCTGCAGAAAGAGTCTGAAACTCAAAATAGTGGCAGAGCTTACTAAAATTCATCAGTCCATGTGAACGCAGGGTACTCACACCACAACATAATGAAAGGCATCAGAGCTCCAACTTCATGTGGCTTTCACGGGCCCACAGCATCTGCTTGCTTTGTTTTGGAATTTTGCCTCTGCCCCATGCAAGTCACTGCTTCAAGAAAAGTATGTAAAGGAGTCACTCTGGGTTTACAGAGCAGCAACAGCAGGAGCATCTGAGCTGAACCATTCCAGGTGCTTGTTAAAACAGGTTTAGCCAAATAAGAGAGGAGAAAAGTCCATGAGGGTTATACTGCAGAGAACAGACAGTCTGATATGCCACTGCCTTGTATTTTGTGCAGTAATTAATTTCCACATGTGCAAACTGGGAGCAAGACTCTACTGCATCATAATACCTTGGCTAGTTATAATGGGGGCTACTCCATATCACTGTAAATGGACATACAGATAAGAAAAAACAAAAAAAAACAACAACACAACAGAATATAGGGCCTCACTTAGCCTTTACTTCCAAGGAAAAGTACAGCTTATGCACAATGATATGCATTAAGGCTTTCTGTCAAGGATATGCAGATTTTCCTCACCCACTAAATGTTTTCTCCTTAACATTTAAAACCCAACAGTAAGTGAGATTGCTATATTACTCTTCACTAGAAATTGGTCTGACCTGGACCAATGAGTGCAGTGATGAGTTAAGGATCACACAAAAGTGTAGACAGATGTTCTAAGTAAGACAAAAAAAAACCAACCCTGCAATGAGAATTTACCAAGAAGAGTTCTTCAGAAGATGCAAACAGGAAAGGACAGGGTTTTTTATGTCTCTGTGAAGCATAGGAGGGAGGTGCTATCTAAGCCCTGTAAGTAGAAATGTGTACAAGCAGACAAAACAGAGCTGGAGTGAGGTCACGTCTTTGTCAGTGCCACTCAGGAAGCCTGACTTTGCTCTGTGGGACCCCAGCAATGACGTTCTAGACGGCAGCCCTGGGCCTGAATGACAAACACTCCAGCAGACAGAGGATAAGGAGAAGGAAGTGACTATATGACAGAGAACTATTATTCAGCCTTATTACAGTGTAGTTGCTCAGTGTGGTTCATGTGGATTTGCCTAAGCGCAGAAAATATGCAGCAAACATTGACTATATGTGAAACTGATAGACCTCAAAATGTGATTGTAAAGAAGCACTTATTCTCAAGAAAGACTTTTCTGCTGCATACCAAAGAACACAATTCTTGGCACAACACAATTTAATATTTTTATCAGTGACCTGGAAATAGACATAAAATCATAAAATAAGTTTGGGAAGCAGTCTAAGCTTTAAAATGGGCTGGACACTGATGTGAAGAATTTAGGATCCTGCAGAATAAGTATTGAGCAGAGCAGTACATCTGGAAACAAAGACTGTAAGCCATGACCTTAGAAGAGGAGCGTTCTCTCCGGAGAAGCAGGGACTCTGCAAAAGCAAAGAGAGAAGCTGCTGCTGTTAATCAGCTAATGTGAGTTCCTGGTGTGGTGTTCTGCCCAACAGAGTTATGGCAAGTCAATTTGTACATGTATTTTACACTGGCATGAGCAGCATTTCTTTGTCCAGCTGCAATATCCACAGCTTAGAGAGAATTTTGATAAACTGAAGGATGCTACGACAAGTACCCTGAGAATGACTGAAATACTGAAAAATAGATCTTCGCATAGGCACAAAGTGCTTATTGTGTTTTAGCCTCCCAAAGAAAATGTTAGAGTGACATGGGTATTATCTATAATTTTACTAACTAGGAAAAAGAAGTAGCAGATTCCTCAGACTAGCAGGCAAAAGTTTAACAAGGTGTGATGGCTGGGCACTGTGGCTAAATGAATTCAGATTAGAAGTCAGATGCAACTTTTTAACAGTTAAAGTTAATAAGCATTGGAATATCTTACCAAAGGCTGTCATTTCTTCCCTGGAAATACCAAAATCCTGGTTTTAATGAGTCGAGTGGGTCAAGCTGAATTTTGGGGTGTGAACAGATGGCCCTTCTTGAGCCCAAATGTACATTGACTCCGAACTTAATGTACACACTCCTGCACATAGACCTGGAGGCTCAGGTTTGAGAGCTTCCCAGCCACAGAAAGGGAAGAGGCTCACACACAAACTACCCCTTAATGTCCTCTGCCTTCCCCCTGCTTTGGGAATAAGTCAGTGACCAAAGAAGAAGGTGGCAAGGCTGACAACAGCCTGACTTACAGCCGGCAAACACAAACACGGTGCTAAGACTCATCCTTCCTCACACAACAGCAGCTGGAACTTCGTGGTAGACCCGGTGATTGCACTGGTCAGTTTTCCAGGATGAAAAGGGTGGGTTTTTGTTGGGAAGGGTCATTATGTTTTCTTTTAAAACATGTCACCATACGGTTTCCGTGTTTTGAAGTAGTGAACTCCTGTTCCGTGCAAAGGAGAATGGTTTTCCTACACAGGGGATGGGTGAGTTTTTATGAACCATGGAAAGTCATGCTGTTTGCTGGCAAGGGCTTGAGTACACACATTTTTCAGTTCATATTGGAGAATATAAAACCCAGTAAACATCAGGGAGGAAAGACGGTTGCCTGATGTGGTTATGATCCGGACCATGACATGCACATTTCAAAATGTCCTCTTGGGAGAAAAAAAATCTGAAAATATTGCAGACAAGGGAGCAGAGAAGCGAAATGGTTCTGAGAGAGGGTAGGTAATTTGGGAAACAGCCTTGAGGCTATGATGAAATCTCTATAACTCAGATTACATAGGAGAGCAAAAGTTTGGGTTGATTTAGAGGTTTCTTGCCCTGTTCTCCTAACACTTTGAAAGGTAGGCTGCCTTCATGGGTGTGTGTGTTTTGTATACTGCTTTGTAAATCTATTCCAGGTCACAAGAGATAGGAAAGACATTTTGTAGCATGATGCATAGTGGAGGTAGTGGTGCTGTCTAGTGGACCTGCTCTGATTTTTCTTTTGCTGAAGATCACGATAGATTGATTTTGAAAGGACCAGTTGTTCAGATCAACTTAAGATCAAGCTATTCTCTGCTCTGTCCATATGTTATATCTGCTAGGCACTTCATTTGTTTATTTCTTTGCAAATTTCTTTGGAACATGGCTGCTGAAGATTTTCAAGACTCATATTTGGTGATATTCTGGGTGTCCAGTAAAGAGGGAAGTAATTTCCTGTGGTACCTTGCAGTATCATGTAATAGAGCTCCAGGGAAATTTACCCATTCCTTTTAAACACATCCCCTCCCAGAACAATGGTGAAAATGGAGTCATGATACTTAGCGATTTCCACCATTTAACTTCCTGAAATGGAAACCATAATGAAATACCATGCACGCTATAGTACCGTATGGTCAGGAAAACTAGACAAAGTCTTCCATTGTACCAGTCTGCTTGTTACAGGAGAGGATCTGCCTACTTTGGTGTAACAGGATGTACTGCATATTTTGTAGTTTTGCCCAGTGCTCCAATCCCTTTGGGCAAAACCTTTTCAACAACAGCAATAAAAGAAGAAAAAGACTGAGGCCCTTCTCTTATACCACTTTTATTTTAGGGGGATATTAAATACAAAGACTTTCGCTCTCAGTGGAAATTGTCCAACTGACTCCAGGATACTGTGTAATCATTAGGAACTGGAAAAACTCAAACTGCCTGTCTGTAGTGGCTTGGATAAGACCTGCTGGGTGCATTCCAGAAATGAATATTGCAGCTGTGATGAGACTTATGTTTGGTCTCTTATTTCAGGGTGAATTATGCCCTTATGCCCAAGGCCAGCATAAGCCTTATGCACTATTTGAGACCCATTTAAGCCCTTAAAATAAGACTAACATAGCATTTAAATGTTACATGGAGCTCCTGGCCCTTTTCACGGAAGTGCATGCATTACAAGATATGTGCTAATCATTAAAATGTATGCTTTCCACTGTTAAAGAAAGTAAAATATATTCAGAAAACTACCTCCCTGTCTTACATATGCATTCTCTTATCATTTCTTCATACAGCATCCTAGCCTGTAAAAGTGTCTAAAACATTTGCATCTGAAAAGGAGTATCATGTAGCCTTCAGCTGACACTGAAGCCTGTGTGTATCCTTCTGATGTTCCTCAACAGTACTAGCAGGACTCTCCACTCTAGGAAGTAGAGCAGCTGGATAGGAGGAGATCTGGACAGCAGAACAGTTGGTGCTAAGGACGCGACATCTACTCAGCATGCCTTTAGGTGGATTTATTTGGTCTAGCTCTAGTCTAGTCCTGTTCTTTGTATGCCCACAGGAACATATCTTCTGGCTTAGTTTCATCCCAAAGGAATCCCGCTTGTGTGCTCCATGACCCCCACCTTGTGCAAATCAAAGCACAGTAAGTGGAGATGATAGGGAGAGTCACTCAAAAGCACATGCATGATCCTACCCTAGATGCACCCTGTATGCACCTACATGCCTTCTTAGACAATGTACAAGACAAAGAAGTGCTCACAAAAAGACCCTACTTGTGGATTAATGTTACAGAAGTATCTGTGGCGAGAACAAGTTGCAGGGTCTCCACATTTCCCTTTCATGGCAAAGATTTCTACTTTACAAGCCAGACGAAGCTTTGTGCCAGGCAGTGGTGCCACCTGACAGCACTCCCCCTGGCTCCTGCCTCAGAGGACCTGCAAAGTTCTCTCTCCCTGAGTTTCAGGGCAACCTGGATTCAGATGGAAAAATCTGGCACACGGCAACCAGAACTTGATATCTTAAGTGGTACAGCGTGTGTATTAATGCCAGGTGAGATCTGGCAAGTGAATGTTTGTTTTAAATTTCTCTTTAATCACTCTTACAGTTTTAACTTTGAAGTCTAGGGAAGTACATTTTCTGGTTTATGCCTCAGATGACATGGAAAAAGATATTCCACCTACAGTACTGGAATATCATTTATAGATGTGTAAATTCATAAAGCTATGCCTCTAACAGTTTGCCCACATGGAACTATCCCAATTTGCATCAACTGAGAACTTGACTGAAGAAAAAAAAAAAAAAGAACAACATTTGAGGCGTTTCTTTCATTATAATTGCCCTGGTATTTCTGATCCAGCTATTCCAGAGTATATGCAAGAACATATATCCAGCCTATGTGCAAAAAAGAACAAACAAGATTTGGGTAGAAGTGAGGGGAGGCTAGTCGCCTGCTAAATCAGTATTGAATTAGTTTTTGTTTAGACATGGCTCATTAAAAATCTTAAGGCACATAGCTGGCTGAAAGGGTAGATTCACGAATAGAGCTGGGAGGACAGGGAGAAGCTGAACATACAAATTGTTGGAAAAATATTTAAAGCAATAATGATAAAAAGCGGTAAGGTTTGGAGGGGTACAAGAATACTTGGATTTATCCAAGTTCTGTTTTCCTACTACAGATGTTCTGCTAACTAGAGCAGAGATGTTCAGAGACCACATATTGGCTGTAAAATTCTAGGACTGAGATTAATTAAATGTCTGCTGCTCCTCATACAAACTAGACTCCAGAGTTTTTCAGGCCTTCTAGTCTTCTGGAAGAACAGCTGTAGAATACATCATGTGTGTATCTTGCACTCTTAAAATGTATTTTTATAACAAGTGTCATTTTTTTATAAGGAAAGTTTAACATCTTACCCTTCCTCTGATAATCTTGCTGCTGTTCAGGAAAAAAAAGGATAAGGGTCTGATACTTACTATACTAACATCTGATACTTCCTGCAGAGCGCTGCCTCCACCCAACATGTGTTTTTAAACAAAATTCATAGTAGGTTCAATGGTCACAATTATTCACCTATGTTATGGTTTATGTGAGTTCATTCCTTGCAACAGTTGTAGAAAGGTGAGGACCCCATTCTGGTCCATTCTCTAGGTCAATAGCGAGGAAACATAATTCGTCATTTGCGTCTCCTTTTCCTCCTGACTGGACAATGTCATAGCTTCTTTTGATCAGTAAACACCCCTCCTCTGGATACTGCTATGCAGGCAGGAGGTATATTTTCATTATGTGACATATTTTTATGTATGATTAATCTTGCAGAAATCTCTTTTCCTCCTCCATAAGTGGATACCCTAACAAATTGATTTCTAGCCAGGCCTCAGACAGTTTCCTATTTTAATTTGATACGGTACCCACAAATTCACAATATTCTTGTGTTGTTACACTGAAACAATACCGCTATTTCAACACTGCCCAACCCAGCTTTAACACTATAACCCTTGCGGCTGCCTCCTTAGCTCTTACAGAAAAATGAAGCTGATGTCAAATGTAAAATTTTCAGCCTGCTGGAACTGTTATATACTTGATACATTACTTACACATGCCACTTATAAAAACATAAACCCCAAGCCAAAGGCGTCTCCTTCACTCCCACATGGCTGTAGTTGAGGAAGATGTCATTGACCGTAAAGAAGCAAGCAAAATATTTTGCCTTAAAGCTACAGTGCTTCACACCAAAAAAAGACTTACATTTCTTACCAAATATGACTGCTTTAACTTCATGATTTTATTGTAACTGAAGATATTTTTATTCTAAACGTGGCCAATTACAACAGCTATGGGTGGTGGTCATATGCAGTGGTGGCCTGGGAGGGGCACAAAGGCACAACGTGACTAATGCCGTCCAGGAACTTGTGCACTGAGGAACACCAGCCTGTGTCTTCATTGTGAAAGTACTTTTTAATTGTTTTTCTGAGGTAGATGTTACTTGACCTTTAAATTCAGGGCCTACAAAAACTTTGCGCTGGACTCCTTAGAAATGCCAGCTGTGTGTGGAAGAAACGGCAGCGGTGGAAATGAGAGAACGTGCAGCGCACAGCAAGCTTCCCGCTACTGCGTTTGCTACATGCAATATGAGAAGGATGAAGAAGTTAGCTCAGTCTCCAGAAGCTCTCAGTTCCCAAAGCATCTGGTAAGACTGGCAGGAAGGATACACCAACAATGGCGATGTTGGCTTATTTATCAACCACAAACCCATTCAATATCAACAAGCCAGTTAGAGTCAGTCAAAACAACTGCCAGGAGGTCTCCATCTGAATGGGATTTCATAGCATTCAAGCTACGTAAAGACACATAGTCCAAATAAGGGACAATGTTGACTATGCCACTGTCCTAGGGTGGGAGTCAAAGGCTGCATAACTTCTTCCAAATGCCGGTATATCTAGTCCTTTCCAGAATGTTAACCAAAAATATTCACCTTTAAGAGTTCTTTGCAAAATTACTTATAATGAGTATTTTATTTAATAATGAGCACTTTAGAAATAAATGTCTTCAGTGATTTTAATGCATCACCATAGGAAAGCTTTAAAACCAATAGACTTGAACATTATAGTCATAAAATTGTATTGTTAAAATTGCTGACAAGACCAATAAACTACGGTGGATTTGAAAGGCAGCAAAGTATCACTGATAGATTTCTGGGGAATAAAGATTCAAACAGCCTCCTGTTGCAGGCAAACTTGATCTTGTTGATAAGCATATTAAAAATGTTCCATAAAGTTAACAGAGGCTTTCAATTCTCAGGAGGGACAAACCTGTCCCATGTTAAGAAGTGTGTTGCTACACGTAGATTCTTGGATAGGAACTTACCCAAACCTAAGTCGAGTTCCCAGCTATAGATAGGCCTGTGTTGATCACAAGTCTATCAAATGTTGTTTGGCTGATATTACTTTAGAACATGTTGAGCAGGCAATTTTCTTGGGTTTGACTGGATCTTCCTATAATTTTATAGAAAAAAACTAGTATCTCCCATAGTAATTGCTGTCTCCCCTGTGCAATTACATAGAAATGTCAGACAGTCCTAACACCAGAAAAATAAAAGCTGAACAGAATGTTTTTTAATTTCCAAGGAGGATGAGTTAATTTAATGGTGAAAAGACAGGCACTGTTGTGTAGGACATCTATGCTAGGCCTTGACTTCTATCAGGGAGCTGTAGGCAGACGCAGGACTCATTTGCTGACACCTTGGATTCAAGGTTTTCTACCCCTAGTAATGTGACTGAGAACTGAAAAAGAGGTGATGTAAAACAGGACCCTTCTATAAGACAGTTTGAAGGACACATGGATAAAATGACTAGCAACTTTGTCGGTATCTCTGTATCTCTCAAGCTATTCCTTCATATGAGTGTTTATAATGCTTAGAGCAATATTTCTTCTGTGGCTAAAATACTATTTAATCAGGACTCCCCAGCTACCGAGGCTGTTACTTGAAGGATCCTAAACGGTTTCAAGGACAAACCCAGGGGGTGAAACACAACCTTAATGAAAGGAGCTCGCAGTCCCCAGAGACTCAAGAGGATTGTGTCTTTTTACATCAGGGTTGAATTTGGTCCTAAGTGTACAAAACTTGTGTTGTGCCTTAAAGCTAATTGAGGATTTGTGGCTCTCTACCTCTCAGCTGGGAAAGGTCAGCTCTGAGATTTCCAGGTCAGAACTATTTGACAAGGATTTAGTGTCATCTACAACTTGGGACATGCTAACAGGCTTTCTTGTTTAAAGGCAATGCTGTTAACTGTAAAAAGAGGCTAAGAGGGCAAAACTGGGAGGAAAAAGATGATTTGTTTAAGTCATTTATCCTTACACTTCAAGACTCTCAGACTAGAAGAGGGTTCCTCTTGTTGCATGAGGCATGACTTACCTATCTTTCCATTACCACACTGCTGAGCTATTACAGTTTTGATATTTCCTATTTACAACAGGAAAGGCTTCATAATCCATGGGGTAATCTGCACGGGCTAATTTGTACCTTCCTGGAAAGCCAAGATCCTTGCTCAGTAAAACAGGGCATTGTGGAAGCTTAGCCAACTTTTCCTGTCATTTGGGAAATCAAAGACAAGACAAGAGACGAGCAGTGAGATGAACCACATAATTACCACTAACCTTTCTAAGCACTCCTGTTTTCCCTAGGCTGTATGGCTGGACAGTTGGGATTATACTGTAGCATGGGAGAACATTACACTGGCCTCTTGTGCACCATATGCCTTTTCATTGACTAACACTTTTTTAATGAGAGTTTCTGAGGTTGTTATCCAAACTACATTCCTTATCCCAGATCTCATCTTTAGCACCTCTCCCAGAGGTATCTGGGAGTTTGGACCCAGACATGTATGCAAATCCAGGGCTTGATCAGGTCACAGTGAAGTCAATAAAAATATTGTTGGTGCTGAACAGACATCTACTAGGCTCAAATGAAAAGTAAAAGCCATCCCAGAAAACGTGGGAGACAAATTACAGGTTCTTTTTTTAATCAAAATATGCCTTCTTCTTGCCTCTCCCTCCCTTTAAAATTTTGACTGTCTTTTTGACTTTGTAACTAGTTTAAAGTAACTGAGAAAGTGTTTAAATTTGAAAATGTTGACTAGTCCTGGACCAATGCCCAAAAAATGTCATGTGACCTTCCTGATACAGAACTCTTAATTTTGGAACTTACTGACTCCAGTCAAGAATTTTTGGTGATGATAACATACCGAAATGTAGAAAAAGAAATACCAGGAGTTTGAGAAATGAACTTTTGTTTGCAGGTATCACCATTTCCGGAAAAATGGAAGAAGAACACCTGCAAAACTTTGGCGCATAAGCATAACCTCAGGGTTATTTACGTTAATGTAATCGTTTACATGGGCATATTAATTTTTGAAACGTTTGTTGCGCTAGTTAACCTGTTCTTTGCAGAAGTGTTAGACTCCCGAAGCAGCTCCGGAAGCTACAGAGGCGGGTGCTGGTGTGCCGTGCTTTGCGCATCCCGCCACCACGGTGCTGGTTCTGCCAAGTATTACGGATGTGCACGTCGTTCCCTCGCAGACAGAGCGGTCGGGCTGCGACGCTGTTTGCAGGCTGGGACGGGACCGGAGAGCTGCATCCCCTTCGGAGTCGTGCAGCTAGAGAGCACCTGTTCCCGGCACCCGTCTGGGGACGCGGAGAGGAAACACGAGATAACCAGCAATTTCGTCACCCGTGCGCCCGCGCCCGCCCCGATGCGAGGCAGCGCACCCCGCCACGCCGGGTCGCGTACCGCAGCAGGGGGGAAGCCGGCGGGGTCGGACTCCTCCGGGGTCCCGCTCCTCTCGCCTTCCCGGACCCCAGGCTGCCTTCCAGCCCTCCATCTCGGCAGAGAGCGAGCTGCTTGCCTATCTCCCCCCACCCTCCGGGCAGCGCTAAGGTGGAAAGGACAGATGAGAAGTCAGCGCGGACATCTGCCCTTTGCGGTGTCCCCGGCGAGGCACGACGCGGGGGAAGGCAGACGAGGGGAGAGCGTGAGTGGACGTGCGTGTCAGTCAGCGGGGGGATGATCTAAGTATCTGAAGTCATTCGAAAGGTCAAAGCGAGCATTAACTCTTCCCCGCCCTCGTCCTCCTCGGGGGAAATCACAGTCCGCCCAAACGGGATGACAGCTTGCCGGCACTTAATGACAGGCTGGGTGCAGACGAGTCGCGGCCGCCCAGACAAAGGGAGGAAGTTTGGTGCTGCCGCCGGCCCGAGTCTAGAG
>NW_010972529.1:2456911-2458356 GCF_000737465.1 Haliaeetus leucocephalus
GGGGGCGCGCCCCCCCGCCCGGCGCAGCCCCCCCGCCCGCCCCACAGGCGCCGCGCAGCACCGGCGCTCGCGGAGAAGCCCCGGCCGCTTCCCTCCCCTCGGAGAGCCCGGCGAAAACCTGCCTCCTCCGCCGAGCGGGGCGAAATGAGCGGCGGCGGCAGGCGGCAGAGAGGGGGAAGCGGGCAGGACGTGAGGTAAGCGCAGCTTCGCCGTCCCCGGCCAGCGGTGACATCGCCAACCCCGGGCGGCTCTGTGTCTTTAAGCGATGCGAGGGAAATCTTGCGTTTTTCACACACAAACGTTGTTTCTCCCGGCCTCTCTCCCCTCCCCGGCTTCCTCCCGCTCTTCCCCTCTCCTGCCTTCCTCTCTCCCGCTCCCTCTCCCTCCTTTTCTCCCCCCCCCGCAGCCGCCCCCCCCCTTTCCCCCACCCCTCAAGTTTCTCCCTCTGTCTGATTAAATGAGAAGGAAGTGTGGGAGTGGTGGTTTTGAAGCTCTCCCTTTAAGAGGCAGCCTGCAGTGACGAATTGTTGAAATTGCCATTGCAGGATGGCATTCCGCTATAAATTCATTGTTCCACCTCCTCTCATCTTCACATTTCTCTCCCTTCTCCTCTTGTTCACATCGACAGACTGGGGATAACAACAACAACAACAGAAAAGATACAGGGAGGGGGCTTTGACAAAAATCCGGGACGTTTTCCGCTTCTTGGGCTTTTTTTTTTTTTTTTCCTTTTTAACCATCTCACCGGAGACGATCGAGGCGGGTTTTGGTGCCTGAATTTCTTCTCTCCCCTTCTCCTCCTTCTCTTCAAAACAAAAGGGGGCAAAAGAAGGAAAGGGAGCCCACCGGAGCCCGAGAAAGTGCCGAGTCGCAGCAGACCTGCCCCCTGCCCCTGCTGTTGCTGCTGCTGCTGCTGCTGCTGCTGCTGCTGCTGGTGATGATCCGGTGACTACAGCAGAGAAGTGGAAGAGGTGTGGGAAGTGCTCAAACTTCTCTACTTGCAGGGTCCGAGCCTCCTCTCCTCCTTTTTCTCTCTCCCCCCCTTGCCTCCCCAGCAGCAGCGATTTGGGATTTTTTGCCTCTCTCTCCTTCCATGTGCTCCCGGCTCTTCCCTGCAGAGAAACACAAAGTTCACACGCGAGCGGCTGTTGTTGACATTTTTTTCTCTCCCACTCACACTTGACTCGAGTTTGGGAGGGAGAACTTCTTTTTCTTTTTGTTTTTCTTTTTTTTGGTTTTGTCCCCCTCCTTCCCCCTTCTCTCCTTCCCTTCACTACGTCGCTGCACTCCGCCGACCGGCTCTTCCCACCCCCCTCCCCAACTCTCGCTGTTGTTATTATTACTACTATTAATTATCACCACCACCGTGGCCGCTCCTGACGGCGAGGCAAGCATGCTCCTCAAGCTGCTCTCCCTGCTGCTGGCCGCCGAGCTGCACCTCGCTC
>NW_010972529.1:2458366-2540761 GCF_000737465.1 Haliaeetus leucocephalus
CGGCGGCGGCGTCGCTCCGTCTCCCGGGCCCGGCAGGTGGAGCTGCTGCTGGTGGCCGACGCCTCCATGGTCCGCAAGTACGGGAAGGGGCTGCAGCACTACCTGCTCACCTTGGCCTCCATCGCCTCCCGGCTCTACGCCCACGCCAGCCTGGAGAACCACGTGCGGCTGGCCGTGGTGAAGGTGGTGGCCCTGGGGGAGAAGGAGAAGGGGCTGGAGGTCAACAGGAACGCCGCCACCACCCTCAAGAACTTCTGCAAGTGGCAGCACCAGCACAACCGCCTCGACGACGACCACGACGAGCACTACGACGCCGCCATCCTCTTCACCCGCGAGGTAGGCATCACCCCGACCGACGGCGACTTCGTGTCCCTCGAACGATGCGTGGTGGGGTGGCTGGGCTGCGGCGAGGCCAGCCCCGCGGCCCTCCAGCCACGTTGCCCCGCTTTGCCTGGCGGTTGCCTCCCCGCTCACGTCTTCGGCCTTCCCGTCGGGCTGCGCTGCGTCTCCGGGACTGGCACGCACGTGCGCAGCTGCCGGGGATGGAAGAGGGGTTGAAAACCCGTTTGCGTGTGCCCCCTCCCCTGCGAGGTCATCCCCACGGTGGGGACACACTCATTCGTGCCAGTACAGCGCTGGGACCCCTGCCAGGGTGGAGAGGTGGTAATTCGCCTGATCGGGGGACTCAGCTGGGGCCGCCTAACTTAGCTCTGCTTGAGAGATGACGCTGTTCCATCTTTCCCAGTGAGATGTTTCACGCACAGCCCCTCTCTTTCTGGGGAGGTGGTTCAGGCAAAAAAGGGCTGATAGCACTTCCCAGCCTAAATTAGTCCCCAAACAAACCTGCTAGTGAAAATGGTGGAGAACACCTTAAAAGTACACGCGACTTCCTTGTGGAGTGCGTTGAGATGCTATTTCCAGCAAGAATAGCTCCACCACACTGGAAGCCAGCAGCGCTTGTGGTTCAAGGGTAGGACGTAAATGCAAACCGCAGGTAAACAGAGCTGCAAATGTTGAGTGAGTTGGGCTGGTGGTAAGGGGATGCAGTCTCTTTCTCGTCCCCCAAGTGAAAAATGAGTGTCCTCATCAACTGTGGGTCAGATCCAGACGGTATTACCAATGCAGAGCTGTGCCTTGCTCCTTGCCTGGTTGTTAATTAGTTGCATTGCCAGAGGTCATTAAGGGACATTGCTGTAGTAGACATGTGGCCGAGTTTATGCAATGAAGTTCTGTAAGAATATCCCTTCAGCGGCTTGGGTTTGGTGTTTTCTTTTTTTCCCTTCCCCAAGTACGAAAAAAATAACTGCATGACTTTCCGTTCATTTGAGTTCTCCTGCTTTTCTACATCATAGGAGCCTGCCAAAAAGGATGCTTTGGATGGTTTGTGGAAGGAGTTGCTCCAGAAGGGGGGAAAAAAGCGCCTGGCTTGCTTTTATAGCTGTAAATAGTTGAAACATTAGGTTTTATGTCAGTCAGGCATCACTTGTACAGCAGGAGCCTTTTTTTGCAGTTTAAAGCCCATCGGTCCAATTTGCAAGCTTTCATTTTTTTATCAGTATAATCTGAATGAAAGCAGGTTACCTAGGCTGGGTCAGAATGCTCTTGCTTTTTGCTATAAACATCCTTTCTAATGGCTTATTAATTAAGCCTGGGCCAGAATCCATCACTTTTCACTAAAGAATGTTTTTTTCTCTGCCAGTATTCCCATGTATTTCCCTGGGATTTATTACAATTCAGAAACTCTTAGGGTGGCAGACTGTGAATCTTAACATCAATTATTAAGTTAATTTGGATTGAGATAGGATGTGAATTTAAAGTGCACTTGCTTCACAGATTCTTATCTGTAATTCTTTGCATGGATGACCTCCTGCCAGAATAAGAGTGTGCTGCTGCTAATCAGTAATCAACTTCCAAAGACTCCTGAGCAGTGCATCTTCCATGCATAGTGTTACTTCTTTTGGATGTAGGTAGTACCTAAACTAAACAAAATGTCACAGTTCCTGTGGTTTCCTTCCACTCTTAAGATGCAAATATTGCTTGCACTGTTACTTAGGGATGTAAATGCTTTGCAAGAAAAAAGCACAGGGTTCCGTTTTCTTGGTTTACATTTCAACACGTTTAACTATGGGATTAGCTCCTCAGTGCAGTTCAGTATAACTTAATCTGCTTTAATGATTTGCTGTGTGCACACGCACATTGTTTGGCATTACATTTCAGTATTTGACTGAATAGGAACAAGACTGTAGTTTCTTGCTACATGTGTTCATGATGTTCTTTGCAGGGACTGTGTGTCAGTCCACACGATTTTTATATGCTTACACTTGAAATGTCAACATGAATCTATTTACTCCTCTTGGAATGTAAACACAAAAAGGGTTAAAGGATGAAAAAGCAGTAGAGATGTTTCCTGGAGAAAACAGCCCCACTTTGAACTAAAGAGAGATTTTTTCCAGTTTAGCTTTTCAGTGAGAGTGGCAGCAATTGGCAGGAGGATCCAACTTTTACAACTGTGTTTTGAATGTATGAAGTACGTTGCTTAGCTACTAGACGCCAAGCCATGGCTGCATGTTTTGATGGGCTCTGAATACCGTCATGCTAATTTTTGAACATCCAGATGTCTTCTAAATGGCTTGTTTTTTAGGCATGGGGTAAATGTGTGAGGTACATTTTCCATCTTTGTTTACTAACTGAGGCCACCTTGAACTTTGTGTCTCTGCGTCAACAGAATAATATTTGCAAATCATTTGTCAGCTGAATGCATGTCCTCAGCCGTATGTAACTGTTTATGTGTAGTTAGAATCTAAATTATGCATGCCTGATGCCATACAAGTCTCTAATATAATAATTATCTTCGTTCTGGAGCGAAATTTACTTGGATGTTATTTTTGACACCAAAAGAGGCTCTCTGAAAACTCAAGCTTTACTTGAGTTCCTTATAAAGGAAGAATCCCATCAGAATTCAGCACCATTGCTTCCTCCTCTAATGTTGTCATTACTTGTTTGAAGATAAATTACTAACCACTGATGGACTAAGAGTGTGCTGGCAGCTCTTCCTTACTATAAAATTAGTACTGGCGGTTCAAATTATGATCATCATCGTCATTCATATTAGCAAGTACTTCCTATGCAAAAAGATTTTTAGAAGGAGATTTACTGATTCTGGATTAAAACATCCACTCACTTTCGGTCATAATCTGTATTTAATTTGATCAGGGCTTTAAAGCAATCATGCTGCAGAGCACAGTAAATAGTAGATAAATATGAACATGAGTTCAGTTTTGGGTGATACAGACAGCGTGTTAAAGCTGTTTTAAGGCTCTGTATTGCTTATCAGTGGTGGCAAGGACCACGTAACTATCCATTAGCTGCACTGAACCCTACTTTTACTCTGTAACTGCAAGGAAAACTACAGTAATGTGTCTGATCATTATTATCACCTATGTAGGAGATTGTGAAAACCTTTGGTGACACAGAAATTATCTGCCACTAAATATTGCAGAACCTTAGTTGGGTTCCACAGTGATTATTTAAATTCCCAACATCTAGTAAGTATATTTTCCCAGTGGTCTCAATCTCTCATTTTGACCCATGATGGCCAGTATCAAGCCTGACAGAGGTCTGACTTGTCAGTACCAAAAGGTGATCATTTTCTAATAAATCCCACGAAAGCTCTCATTAAGACGGTTTGGCCTTAACAACCTTAGAGAATACATGGGTCCCCTGCTGTTTGACTACTTTGTGGTTGAGTCCTTGACAGCAGCTATAAATTTTTGGGCTGCAGGCATCCTCAGAGCATCCTTCGTGGAGTATGGTGATGCAAGGATTCCATTATTTGGTGTCCAGGTGAGTCCTCTGCCCCATGCAGCAGTAGAGAAGTGGCTGTATGGTGGGAAGGAGGAAGAGCTTGTAAAGCCCTCTTCTCTTGGACGTTAGCTCATTTGGTTCTCAACGGCAGTGAAGTCAACAGCAAATTTAGAATTTCAGACTTTTTTATTGTGAACAGTTTTTGGAAGCTGGAAGCAGGTTATCTTCAGTCTTCAGGTTTTCATGGGTGCAACAAAATACTTGCCAGATTATTCGTCACAGTAGAAAAACATATCAGACGTGACTTGCAAACTGCACTTGAACTCAGGCTGTTCTTTTCCGAGGTCTAGCCTGCTCTGCAATTACCCTCTAGTATTCATCCAATCTGTTTCATTAGTGACCCTTAGTTAAATTTCAAGTGAACTATTGAATGCATTTGGACAAAATCCAGTTCTCTTCCTTTCCTTTCCCCCCAACTCTGAATCATGTGAAAATTAAAACAGATGCTTCTCACAGTAGATACAAGCAACAAGAGAAAGAAAAAATACTTTTCCTAAGTGCTTGTTAGCATCATCCATGATAGTACCATCATGCCTGGCTCTAACAAAAAGTTCATATTAGAGCCAAAGGCCACTGTCGTGCCTTTTTCCACACAGTAGTTATATGGGTCTTGTGTGTGTGATTTAGTTTAACTGTCAATCTGACAGTGCAGTTGAAATTTAACAGCAAGCTTTGGATTATCTTAGCTCTATAGATGATAATGTCATTGCATGGAGCACATGCTTTCTTTGGCTTTAGTTCCTTCTTTTTTTCTTTTCTGTATTACCATCCTCACACAATTATTATCCCATATTAGTAAAAAAGGTCACTGTACCAATGGTCAATAGAGTATATTTCACCAATGTTTATTATTATTATTTTGAAGAAATTATAATGTGATGTGTCTACCAGTTTTGTAGTGTTTTCACCAATTTTGTTGCAAATTAATACATTTAGATAATGTCCCTGGGGAAAATAAAGTGGGACATAATTTGTGCAGGAGAAGTAGCGTGATTCATGCTAATCTACAGATATGGCGTGGTTTCCCCACAGAGGAGCTATGGGTTAGGCAAGTTAAATCAAACATTTTCCCTTGTTCACCTATCACCAGTTTCATGACTGAAACTTTGCCCTTCCCCTCCTCATGCAGAATTCAAAAGCTTTATGTGCGTTTTTTCAATATTTTTAAATAACCTTTGGTTTGCATAATGCTGCATTTTTTTACGTGCTTTAGGAAAGAAAGCAGTTTTGTTAATATGTACGTTCAGAGTATAAAAGCTTAATCCAGTTTAGGCTCTGTTTCTAATAGTTTGTTGCAGAGTGTCCTGGGATAACGAGCTCCTATGGTCCTCATACCATATAAGGGGAGAATAAGAACATGCCTAAATATCCAGTCTGGTGAGGAGGTGGTTTCTGAAGCCAACAGGACATCACCCATGCATTGCGTTTTCTTGCATTTCACCTTACCTAGAATTCAGAGAGACAGCTCTGTACATTTGAGATTCAAATGCCCAAAACTCAGTCCTGAATTTAGCATATTAACCTGAAAGGAAGATGACCTCAATTTTTAAGTTAAACTACTGGAGTAAAATATGTGACTTTTGTTTTGGTCAGTATGGCAGGTATCACCACTCCTGTTTTCCCAGAAAGATAACCAGTCTTTGGTCTTTCCTCTCAAATTACAGCCATGGGAGGACAAAGCAGTAACCCAGTGAGTCTGATGGGGGTCCTTCCTCGCTTCAGAGCAATGGCAAGGCCCTCTCCCTGGTGCCCTAACCTGGACATCCCCATGAGCGAGACCCACCAGTGTCTCAGGAAGAGGACTTTTCACAGCAGTCTTCCTCCAGGGCAGCCTTCCACCGTTTTGGCTTGTAAAGTCTCTTTTTAAGTGTCGTAGTATCGGTTGAGGGGTAAAGTAGACAATTCTCTAATTACTTTGTTCACCAGTTAGCCCTTATTTTTAATACCTTTTGTGGTCTTTTGTCTTATGTCTTGTGCTCTTTTTGACTTCCAGACATCATGTGCTCCTGGGGTGATACCCATAATACTCACTGTTTGTGTCAACCTTACTTTTCTCCACATGTGCCATTCGGAGTTGCTGTGACATTAATAAACTTTCACCCACTTTGCAGAGTGGGGTGCGGGAAGGTGGATGTGTGGGTCCCAAATCGCACCTGACCCTGCCTTCCCTTCACAGGGCTGCAGTGGGAACGCTGCTGCAGGAAGTCAGAAAGTCATATTTAATTCCTTCCTCTGCTTGAGGGATTTTAGGTCTGTATCGCCCGCCTCCCAGGAGAGGTCCTTAACCGGTATGTTGTAAGCTGTTCCAGGTGTTAAGGAAACTTTCCACCCGTCTGACCAAAGCTATGTCACTGTTTAGCAAGTAATTTAAGATTCATATGGTGAGAAGGAGAGAAGTCGTGACCTGAAGCCACTGACTGGAGCACACCGCTTAGAGCAAGGCAGGCTGGGTTCCCAAAGCACGGAGAGAAGACTGTTTCTGTAATTTACTGAAGGACTGTTCAGTGTAAAATACGGAAGAGGCTGAGGAATAGAGACCAAGAATTAGGTCTCTTCATCAAGTGCCGTAAGCACTAACTGCAGCCTGGGCTCGGGAAACCTTTGGCAATGGGCTGCAACAGGAGGAGCCACAACTGCCTGCGTGCAAGGATACGGGCAGACCTTCATTGTAGACCATAGTCTGGCATAGACCGTAGGGAACTCTACTGAGAAACGTGCTTCTAAGTATCCTCGTCCCTGAAAGGAATTTGAAGCAGGATCACCTTCTTATTGGGCAAAGGCTTTAACTGATGAGCCATTGTAAAGAAACCAGAAAAGCAAGCAAATAAACACACAGAGATGTAAAAGCTGTTGGCTGTACTTTAAAAAGGTGATGTGCAGCTGAGCCTGATAGAAAGCCTATTCCTGTTGGTTTCTCGTACGTGTGATCTGAGAACGTCTGTAGGCTTAGCTTCCCTTAGGGGCAAAGATGGAGAAACATTAAGCATCTCAACCCCAATCAAGCTTTAGTATAAACTAAGTGCTAAGCTGCCTAGGACTGTAAAACTGTGGCACTTTGGAGCCCATAAGGTCACAAACTGCAAGCCCTGTGAAGGGTATGTAACTCAAAGACCAGAGGACGTGTGAGCCAATTTTGTTCTTCTGCCCTTACATTCCACCAAACTGTCTGTACTGGTGCTTAAATGCTGTTTTGGAATCAGTCCACGGGGTCTGGCCTAATATCAGGTTTCACTAAACAGTTTATTGTTGTTTTTAAGCCTACTGCACAAATCAAAGAATTTCAGGTAAAATAAGTTAACTGCTCCAGCAGGGAGCCGCGACAGTTATCTTCATTCACAACAATGCCACGTATACGTGGCAAACAGCCAGCTGCTCTTGATGTACTTATGAATGCCAAGAAAACTTGGCCTTTAATAAGCTGTCTAATTAACTACTAGTCTTATGATGTACAGCTCAGTTTTCCGAAGTCATTCCTTTGCCAAAGCCAAAGGCTTAACATCTATTGCCTCCTGTGTAGCAAATGAATTTCTTATTCATTCTTCTATTTTGAAACTACTGTAATGCAGATCAAGGGCCAGACTCTGCATTCCTTCTTTAGAAATATCAAGAAACACTTAGTCTTCAAAGCTTCTATTGCTATTTGGAGGCAATTACATGAGTATACAGATCTGAGTAAGCTATTAACTTTTTAAATAGAAGCCACACACCAGAGTGAAATAATCACTGGAAAGTGATTTTAAGTATCATGTGAGTCCCCGCTTTCTTAGTGCTTTAGTGGGAGTATGAAAAGTTGAGGAGACCCATGCAGATTTTTTAGATTGCATCATTCCATCAGGGCCTGTTTTTTAACAAAAAAAGATGATTTTCAAGGGAAATAAAAACTTTTAATGTATTCCCAGAAACTCTACTTCATAGAAGTCTGAGACTGCTTTCCAAGACTGCCCAGGAAACCTAAAAATATGGCTGTTGATGCTGGTAACAAATAATCCATGGCCAGTACTGCTACAGGAGGGTTAAGTCAAAAGAAATTTTGCCATAAAGACTTAAATCAGTGGAAGTGTAAACAGGCATGATTTTCAGTAACGTCACTCAAAATCATGCTGTTGGGAAGGTCCATGTAGCTAGGGAATGGTGAGTTGACCTGATAGCAAACTTTTCAGAATATTTGTCTCAGAGATGCCACTTGATAGGCTTCAATTATGTATATAGTATATACTATGTAATGCTATGAATAGAAATATATTAAAGTTCAAATCATGCAGAGGCAAGAGAATAAAGAATAAATGAGACTGTGAGTTGAGAACATAATGGAGCTGAGTCTTCAAGTAATCTGCCGAATTGACAATGTCAGCAGCTTAAAAAAAGCATCCTCATGCAGTCATGAGGACTGAACTCTGCAAGGAAAACCAGAAGGCTCAGCACATGCTCTCTCTTCAAAGCGTAGCCAACGCATGCCCTGCTCTAGCAGCAGACAGGCAACCTGTAGACATCCTTCCCCAATAACAGCTTCATACAAAGAAGCTAATGCCAGAAAATATTTCCTGTCCTTGTTTCCAAGACCCTTTACAAGCCTCCTCCACCGCTGCCCAGCTGGGATTTGGTAGGTGGCTGCAGGGCTCCCCACATCGCCTTGCGCAGACTGGGGAGGCAGCGCGGATGTGGTCGTGGAGCTGGCTGTAGGGAATGGGGCTTTACTGCATCACTGTCCACCGCCTTCTGACCACAGTGCGGTCGCTCTCCTCTCTTCTTTACAGGGACTGTTGGTCCCACACCATCTGAGGACAGCTGTTTTCCAGCTGTCCGTGGGGTGTTGGAGGAGCTTGGTAATTTTACAGAAAAGCAATTTTCTGTTTTCTGCTGTGGGATTTCCTAGGAGCAACCTTGAAGTAATACAGCCCTTCAAGAAATTCATTTTATCTGACCCGAAGTTAAGGTATTTCATAAAGAAAGCATAAAGCCTGCTTTGTTTTGTCTAGACAACTGTCATGCAAATGAGCACTGCCTTGAAAGTTACTAGTGGGCTGCTGAGATGTGTGGGTATGTGTCATACTCAGGGAAAGGAAGGAAGTGGAGGAACAGCGGTTTGATGAAGTGACTGGATTTCTGAGGAAAACCCAGGCGTGCACTGTGGTGCAATGTCAGTTACACGTAACGTATGAAAGATAACCAAACATTGCTATGTCCATTAGTGCTTGCATATGTACGTAGCTATTTTTTTGATGTCTAATGAAGGTTGTGTAACGCAGTCCCGTGCATAGCTTTCAAAATTTTGAGGGTGGGATTACTAACCAGCCAAGAGTCAGAAGAGCTGCTTACAGTTAACATCCCGGTCGTAATTTTCCATACTCGACGCATCCCATCAGAAGTAACTCTAAGGAAGTTTATGAGGTTGCCTGCTTAGGAAGATTGTATTCTTTTAATTATGCTTGCGTCATCAAGTCTGGAGAATCATTGTGAGGTCTGGTTGCGTCCGCTGGTATAGCTTCATAGCCATATCACTGGCGTAGCTTCCTCTTGTATGCAAATGGAAATAAATCATGCACTGGCATAAAACATCTGTGTGCTGATATAATTGTGCCCACACTGGGAGCAGTACTGATATAAGTATCTACGTAATAATGACAACCAAATACAAGAAAAGACCAAACGACGCAGAATCTGCATGCAGCAACAAGGCCTGAATTAATGCATTTCATACTACTAGTGGCACTGTCAACCTGAGAGTAATTTAGACCTCCTCCAGTAAGCTGCTTTCTGTCTGATTTATGTGCTTTTTGGTACTTGTGTAAGAATTTCAACTGCTCGTGTGGATTCAGTTCAAATTGCACTAGTATAAAGGTATCTTACTTCCTACACAGCTTATGATCATTTATTTAGACTGATTATATCACCAAGAAAAGGTATTTTTATTGGTACTACGCGCATGCATTTTTTCTGAGTTTTCTTACTCATGCTGCTGTAGGTAAACCACTTACAGTTACATTTATATAGAGTTTATGTAAAATGTACCCTTAGACTGAAAGGGTGAGATTCAGAAGTGATACATAAAGGGCTGAATGGATATGAACCCAAGCAAAAGTAATAGGTGTTTAAGGATTGTATCTTCCTCGTTGAATCTGCCCCAGATGTTGTTTGATGTTATAATAACATGACCTCACTTAGGGCCTCTTCCAACATTGGTCCAGAGATGCTGAAAATGATATAAAGTTTATTTGCCTAAATGCAACTGGAAAAAAATTTAATTTCTTTTACAGTACATGAAAATGAGCATCCTTATTCTGTACCTTCCTGTAAGCCATGCAGAGCCAGAAGCAAAGTCAGGAGAACTAATTGGATGTCAAGTGTGGGAGCCAGTGGGGTTAGAGAGAAAATTGTCTGCATAGTATCTGCATTACTACAGAACAGAAGTTTTTCTTAAACCATGGATTATACCTGTGAAAATCTGGGAATCAAAATACTTCTGAACTTTATTCCTTCTCTTCTTGTGAGGCTGTTTTGTTCATTGGTACTGTGGCATTTAAATCCTGACATTAAGTAGCACCAAGAGTGCGCTCACCAAAAAGAGTTCCCAGACACCTGGAAACCAGAACTGATCCCGAAATTCTTGCTCCATATATGTAATATTGCTATGTAATTTCAGCTTGAAAATTTCTTTATTTCATCTTGGGGAAAAAAAAATACACTTTTTTTTGTAAAGAGATGCTCTGTCACATTATCTGTGAACTCCGTGTGTTTTTCTTTGACTTCAGTGGGATTTGAATCCTGTGCATTTTCAAGTTTGCCTAAATTTGAAACTATCATAATCAATGAACATTGTTGACCTGAAGCTTCATATGGGATATCTGTTATTCAGATGGATTAATCATGAAAGGCTTCATAAAAGAAAGTCATTATAAAAGGGGATCTGAAGGGAAGAAAAGTCTTGAAAATGAAAGGAGAAAAGGTACTCTTTGATCATTTTGATAATAACATTTGATAATACTGTCATGCCTTGCAAATGACGATTTCATTCAACCACAATGAAATGTTGAAATGTTCCAAATAGCATGGTACCTACTTTTCCTTCTCAACCACAAGATCATATATATGCACATTCAGACTAGTATTCTTCCCTCTACTTCAGCAGAAGCACTGAAAAGTTACTGCTGATGATTAAAACACTATGTCTGACCAAAGCTGCCTTCATCGTTATCATCATTATCATTATCATTCTGGAATGGAAAGAAAAAACCTGACAATACCTGCATGGTTTTTGGAGACACCCCATATCTACAAGTAGGAAACATGGTCAAGTTGTTGCACTAGTAAGACTAGGAATCAAGGGATTTTACACTCTGTCATATCACTGACTTTTTAAGCAACCTCTGAGAATTGCTTAAATACTTGGTATATTGGGTAATAATCATTGTACTACTTGACAGATGTGACATGAGGTTTAATATATAACAATCTCATTTCTTTAAGAGCAAGTATAAGACTTGCCTTTGGAAAAGGAAGGTGATCTCTGGTTCAAGGACTGATCAGGAATCTGAAGCTTTCTCTCTGTGCCTTGGTTCACCTGTAGATAAAGACAGTATTCTGTTTTTGTTGTCAGTGAAGAAATGCTTCTACAGCATGTGTTTTGAGTACCTAACTCAATGCAAGTTTGAGCCTCTATGCATTGCAGAAATACAAATTGAAAAATAATTAATTACAGAATGTATCCAAATCCTGTTAAAGTCAATGAAAATACTCCCACTGACTTTACCAGGGTGGGATTGGGCCATTGTGCTTTTAAACTGCATTGTCATCTTTAGATGGAAACTTATACTGATGTTTTTATGCAGGTTCTCCTGTTTGTAAAGGGCTGGTGACTTTAACCTGTTGTTACCTATGGGTGTAAAAATTTATTTTAATGATTTTTTTTTTCTTTCCTTCCTGGGCAGGATTTATGTGGGCATCATTCATGTGATACTCTGGGAATGGCAGACGTTGGGACCATATGCTCTCCTGAGCGCAGCTGTGCAGTGATTGAAGATGACGGCCTCCATGCAGCTTTTACAGTGGCTCACGAAATTGGTATGCAGTGCCTTTTCTGTTCCCTTGCCAAATCAAACACTTGTAACAGCTGCATTAGTAACCAAAATACTTCGCAATTAATTCCAGATTTCCCCTGGTCCAGATACTCACTTGGGGATTAAGGCTGTATACATATGCACTTCAGGGTTAACTAATAAGGGATCAGAAGGCAAGTGAAGGCGCACAGTAGGTGTTTCCTTTCTGACAATGTCGTTTCTAAGCAGTAGTTGAAGTGAAAATTCAAAGGCTACTGCTACTGTCCAAAGATGTTAATATGTGTCCCTCCTGAGAAAGCATTTGGCCCATCTATTGTAATTCATATGCATTTAGTGCATACACAGTGGAAAATAACTCACCTTTTTGAACTACTTGCATGCTCTACTTTTACAAAACTTTTTCTTGGGAGAATGTATTACCTGCAGAGGAAGGCTTTTGTGGAAAAAAACAGAATTCTGATCTTTTTCTAAGTATATGGAAATTCCACCTTTATGGTAAAATATTGTACTAATGTGAATCCTGAAATAAGTGAAATAGTGTTTAGGTGATAAAGGTTTGATCAAAAAAACACTAACTGTGTTTCAGTTTCCACCTCAGTGGACAGCAATTTAATGTAGGACCCTTACATGTACCCTTTTCAAGATTTAAGGATTTAAGGTAGAATTAGTGACAGAAAAAAGTCCGTATTCTGGGAGATTACGTCTGTCATGATATATTCCTTCAGAGAGACTGCTGCGATCTTGATTGTTTTTAATTTACTAATGTTTTGTGAGCTGTGTTCACTGGAAATACATTTGGTATGAGGGCTATTCACTTTGGTGAGTGAACAGCAATTTAAAAGTGGAGAACATGCCTTTTTTTTTTTTCCTTAACATTCTTGGAAGGCAATAACAAGGAAAGGGGAACATTCAGAGAGAGCCAATTGCTGAATTGCCTTGTATCTCATGCCAAACCAAAGTAAAGTTTGCTTTGGGAGTATCGTTGCAGTAGTTCAATTTTCAAGTAGCTAGCAGGTACAGCCCAAGAGTTGTGTGCCTTATATATACATCTGGCTCAGCAGCCAGAGGTCACCAAGTGTGAAAAAGCTGCTGGCATGTCAGTGACCTGACCCTTCAATGATTAGTGAACCTAACCCTACTGCTCTTATGGTGCTACAAATAAATGAAATCAGTAGTGGCTGGAGAGGAATCGTGTTGCATGGAAACATAAAATGTTGTGGCAGAATGAGTCCCCAAAACAGAAGTTTTATTTTAATAAACAAGAATATAATTATAAAAGAAAAAGCCCTCTGAAATCACTAATTCAGAGCATTTGGAGATAAGTACAGCAATACATCAAATACAACTTTACATCAGATGAATTTAGTGGCATCAAACTTGGATGCTGTGAAGCTAATGACCCATCACGAACCTAGAAATGGGACAAGCAGATAGATTGGCAAACTTAGCCTGTCACTCAAAGGCCAGTCTGCCAGAGGGGCTGTTTGTCTCTTCTTGCATCCAGAAGTGATGCTTACTGCTGAAGGTTAGTGGGCATTGGTGAGGTTGGATGAGGGAGCTTCTTGTGATGCCAGTGTTAATATGTCTGGTGTGTGAAGAGGTAAGTAATGTGTCTTGACTACCATTTATCAGCAATAAATACATGTTTAGATAGGTTAAAAATGAAAGAACATAGACTAGTAAAGATAGGGATGAACAGTAAATATAGATATTATTACCTTAAATTCCACACAAAGAAAATGTAAACAAAAGTGAATTATTTTTAGTGATCTAGAAGCACATTTTTGAAAAAGAGCCACTTTCATACCTAGACGTTTACAGGAATCTGTAAAAGCTATAATTTTCAATGTAAAAAAGGCATGAATTGAAATGAATAAATAAGTACCCTAATGGACAAAAAAACCTCTAGTTTGAGGTTGTTTAAAATAACATCCCTTTTTTTTCTCCTCACCATAAGATTTTAGGAAAGGAGGGGTGTCAAGTCACAGAAAGATCTTTGTGTGTGTGGCCTGAAGTGGGAAAAGTTGAGAAGAAAACACAGCTAAAATTGCTTGAGTACTTACATTAAATTAAAGGTCAAAAAAGGATGAAAAATAAAAGTGTGGCATGGGTACCCTTTAGTTAAGCACTTTGGGGAAAACCTTGCTTTATTTTATTTGGAGACCAGATCTCTTCCTACAATTCAGAAGTCTTAAAGTTCCCCCTGTCCTGTGGGTAGGGTATAGCTTTAATTTTACAGCGGCTTGGTTATTTGGCGGAATTCACCTGGCAACAGAGGAGATGCCCTGCAAGACAGAGGGGATGCTAAGGGCTCTAAGCCTAAGATGCTCCTTTCTGTCAGTAGGAAGAGCAAGGTGAGCCACTAAGTGAATCAGAGTCACCATCTGCAGTTTTTTAAAATAACCCTGCTGCATGTGCATGGGTAGCAGATGCAGCATCATTAACATGGACTTGATCTGGAGAATGGCTGTGTCCTCACTTTGACTTCCAAGGGGATCTGAATGCTCTTGTTTCCTCCCTGAAGGATCCAAGAGCATTTTTGAGGATCAGATTCTTTCTCTGGAAGGCAACCAAAGTAAATAGAACTGCAGCTCAACCAAACAGGACGATGCATGACCCAGGGGCTCAGGTTGGATATGTGCATAGGAAGCTAAAAAGCAGCCTGCTACAGAATAAAGCCTGCCACTTCTGTTGCCAGGTTTCTACTACATTATGTCTTAGATGTTTATTTTATTTCTTTCAGATAAAATAGATGGATTTTGACCAGTGGTTTTTGAGGGGGAGGGTATGAATGAGCAGCAATAACAGGCAAAATCTCCAAAGAGCTGTAAACGAGAGCACAGAAAGAAATAGATGCAACCAAATTCTTAGTACAACTGATGAGCTGACAATAAGAAGTGGAGATCCGTATGTAAAGATTGATGAGGTAGGACCTGAATCTTGTCCTACTTGTATGCAGGAAAATCAGGAATCATTTGTCTCCAATGTCAAATGCAGAAAATTAGGATAAAGCAACAAAAAACAGGAGGAAACCTTTTAAATTTGAATGTGATAATCCAGTTTCTCCTCAGAATAAAGGGAAGCAGTGCTAATAGCATAAATGTTATTTTTAAATCATAGCCTGTCAAGATATCCAGCAGCTAATGGTAAATCCATATATGGTTATTTTCTAGCAGGGAAATGTTGCTATCAGTTTGGATAGCAGTAGCTTTGCTGTCATAAAAATAGCCTGCTGGATTCTTGCCTGAAATCATCAGTTCAGCTCCATGTTGTGGCATACGGGTGTCTTTTTTGACTTTAAGCAACTCCTTCAGCTATGCCTCCATAGCTTTGCAGGGATATCTGAGCTAGTTTAGGCACAGTATGTGGACATTCTTTAAGTCTTTGTTATTATCAGCCTACTGTTGGTAAAAAAATGATGTTTCCTTACTTCATGCACTGCTTCACAGAGATATCTGGAGAAAAGCATTGAAGAACCTATGATTGCTCATAATCTCAACGTTTATTTAATGTTTTTCATAGGTCAGCACTAACATATTGCTTCTCCATATATCTTTATTAAAATAACCATCAGGAAACAAAAATAACTAGATTCTTACTCTAATACTCTGTACTTTTGGGTTGGAGATTTGTTGCTTTTACAGTGTTGAATTATAAGCCAACCTGTGCATCCCATGAAGATAAGCATGATCCAACATCACCAGCAGAGTCAATTAATTTGAGGTTACGTTTAACATCTCTTGCAATGGGATACATCCAGTACATGACAATTCCTTGGTTAGTAGCCTGGTGTTACATTTTGTGATGCAGTCATGGTCAGAAATTTCTGCTGTCTTTGGCTCCTCCTATGCTGGAGTCCCGCATGCTTCAGTACAGACAGCCCACCATCCTAAAGGGTTTGTCATCTACAAAAACAAAATGAGGAGAGATCAAGAGGAAATAAGTGGAGGTACTACTCGTTTTATCAATAGGTAATTTCCCCAAATCACAAAGGAAGTCTCAGGGAAAGCCAAGGATTAAACTTGTCTCTTGAGTTTCGATCTAGTCCTTAAATACAAAAGCATCCTACCTGCAGTCTTAAGCAGTCAAAGCTCCAGTTTAGTTCAGTGAGAGTTACATGGGTCTAATAACTTAAATTATATGTATCTTTATTCTTTCCATCAATCTTGAAGAACTTTTTTTTAAGAGGAGGTGCAGAGAACACGCTGCCTTTTTGCTCAGTGGTAATGTTCATTTGACCTTTTGCAAAGTTCTTAGTTCTCTGTTATGCAGCCATGCTGGCATGCTATTACTCTTTCTGTCCTCCTGAGTAATATGGTTTACTGATGTTCTTTCCAAGTATTTTATTTTTAGAATATAGCTTTAAAATTGCTACATGGAACTAATTAAAATTCTGTTCATTAGTTTTCTTTTATCTTTTACATGTGACTTTAGAGAAGGGAAGGCCAAAGTGGGGCATAAAAGCAGTCTTCAAATATATTAAAATATCGTTGCAAAAATTTACGTAATAAATCATTCTCCATGTCCACCTGGGACAGCACAAGGGGCGATGGCCTTAAATTGCAGCAAGGGAGATTTACTTTAAGCATTAGCCAAGATCATCTAACCAGAAGGACAGTTAAGGGCAGGAATGAATTGCTTGGGGAGGCTGTGAAATCTCCATTACTGGAGGTTCGCAGGACCTGGCTTGCTAAAACAGCTGTGGCTTAGGGGATGCTGATCCTACCCTAGGGCAGAGGGATGCACAAGATGGCTTTTCAAGGTCTCCTCTCAGCCTCATTTTCTATGGTTATGTGAAGTTATCAGAACTTCTTCCACAGCTATACTGTGTAACACCTGAAATCAAGGAACTGTACAGAAAACAAAACTAGAAAATAGCGTGTTTAATACTGAATCTTTTTCAGCATGCCATCATTCAGTGGCATCTGCCACCACTGAGGACAAAAATATCACATGGGCTGTCAGCCAAGTGTAGTGCTTTATTAGAGAGCATAATTTTATGTAAAGAAGCCATTTTAGAAGTAAGGTACCACTCCTGGGGTCCCTACTCAGGTGGTTCACTGAAATACGTCAAAATACAATTTTGCTGAATTCTGAGTGGACTGAAAGTATTTATTCAGAGCCTGAGCCTGTATTTGAGTTGTAGACCTCTGTAGAAAGAGGGCCATGTCTACCAGGTCTAACCTGTGTAACCTGTATAGCAAACTGTATGATTCTGACCCTTCTTCAGAAAAAACTGAAACCAAGAGCAGTGTGTATGATATTTAAACGGTAGTCTTGCTTTTGATGTCCATAGAAGAGTAAAAAAATACTCTCATTCCATATTTTACCACATATTCATTTTGTATACACTCGAAGGTAACTAATAGTCATCTTTTCTTTTCCACTGCTGAACATGTAGCCCTTTGATTTCAAGGCTGTCAAGATAAAGCAGATAAAGACAAGCTTCAGACTTGACAGGTACAAATCTCTTGTAGCCTTTCATTTAAAGGGGGATACATTGCCAAGGGCACAGAATCTCATAGGCACATCAAAAAATGGTGAACGTTGTCTGACTTTCATATTATGTTTCCCTCATGACAGACAAAGTTTAGGCAAATATCCAGGTAATCATAATTAGGCAGATTTGCTTTCTTAAAACAACAAAAAAGAGAGAGAGACAGTACACTCATCCAAGTCTTCTCTGATGACATACATTTGCAAAATTGCTTGATTCCTTCTCTTTGAACCTTTTTCAAAGTTCTATCTAAACTTCCTCTTGCAAAAGCTCTTAAATTAAGCTCTCTTGAACGTAATTCCCTTTGGTTAAGAGAAAAGATGGGCAGTCAAAGCTAAGCCTTCACAAGAGGTGAAGCGTGGGGCAGAAAATTTAACTGATGCTTCAAAAAACAAATGTCAGCTGTACAAAAGGTTGCTGGTTAAAATTTTGGGTAAAAATTCTTGGCTTGTCCAACAATATTTTTATTAATTTATAATGTTATGAGTAATATGTAATTTTTCCACCTGCAGCACAGATGGTGCTTAAAACAAACCTTTTTTATTGAAGCCAAGACAGTTAGTATGGAAGAGTGGAGAGATGGAGGTGGGAAATTGATATGATGTAGAAAAATTGAATCCTCAGTTTCTGAACATGCTTGAGCTTTTCTTTATCTACCACGTACTTTTGAGTAGACTGGGCATCTTTGCCTTCTTAACATGAAGTGATTCTGACAGAGCAGTGAGGAGATGGAGGGCTGAATTCTCAACCAGAGAATTCAGGAAGTGACTCAGACACAGCCTGAATTTTCAGAAGTTTTCTGGAGTTGTGCTGATCTTTGTGTACATGTAACCTTGTGAAGAATTAGATTAAACAAGCGCTATACTTTGAAAAACTGCTATGGATCCTGAAATATCATAACAAAGCCAAATACATAGAGTGAAATATCAATATCTCTGCAACCGTAAGGGAATTGAGAATGAAATTGTGTTTTGCCTTTGTTTCAGAACAATCATTATCAAAAATTATTTTAGGGACATGGTTTAGTGGTGGACTTGGCAATGTTAGGTTTACAGTTGGACTCAAGATCTTTAAGGTCTTTTCCAACCTAAATGATTCTATGATTCTAAAAGAAGTCCACTTCAGCTGTGTGTGCCTGAACCCCCAGTCTTCTATATCACAGGGGAAAGTAGGGATTACTTTTCCACCTTGGCAGGTAAATACTACCGATACGATCATGTAGTTTTTGTGTGGAAAGTACTTGCGGTACAGAGAGGAAGGCAGAATTACCCAATAAACAGGCAGCAGGCAATGCAATTTTTCATTCTTGCTCTATCCTCCCAGAGTTCGTTCATTTACCATGAGCTGCCATGAACTCTGTTCTTCGCAAGTTCCTCTGAGTTGGACAGATGTGAAATGGGTGTCACCATCTCCCACTTTTTCATTAAAATTAATATTTATCTTCTACATGCCCCATTAATTAGCACAGCAGATGTAGCGTGGACCTCCAAGACCACATCTTTTTAATGATTATTTGAGTCTATGTAGACATAGTGGTTTCTGATTGCCTAGTCCGCATTGCCTGGACAGAATCTTGCCTGCAAATTGTCTGTCTGACGGGGGTTGATGTATCTGTGATCTCCCACAGAAGTCTGTTATAACAAGCTGTTTCAGCAGAAGTTTGTTTTGTGTAAAGTCTGCAGGACTGGTGTATGAATGTCTGATTGTGGCTTTTTTTAATGTCTGCTTCTGAAAAGAAGCTGCACTTCAGACTATTGTTTCATTCAGTCTGAAGAACTCTTTTAAGCCAGAAATATTAAAAACAGCCTCTGGGCTGGAGATTGAGAAGAGAGAGTGATTTTTTTTTTCCCTTTTTCTTTCATAAGTGATGGATAGCAGTCAAAGAAAAGAAAATTGGAAGGAAAGTTCAAGTATGTAGAAAGAGGAATAGCCAGTTTTATATTCTATGCACGTTTTTTGTAAGCTTGTGTGTTTCAAAACACTTCTGTTTTATAAAAAAACAATCATTATTGCTTAGGTCCATCATTTTTTATGCAAAATTCCCATGACTTCAAGAGGATTTCTGAGTGATATCAGTATGCAGTTCTTAACAAGGAGTCAAGTACTCTCACAAGTTAGAAAAACAGTACATGCAGAAAGAAACGGTTTTATTTTAAAAGAGTTACTGCATGCAATCTTTGTTTAGCAAAGGAGAGACTGAGAGGCTCATGCAGAAGGTATGGGCTAGTGATTAGACCAAGGAATGTTGAGCCATTCAGGAGCTTCGTGAATCCTGATCCTGTGAGAGCCAGTGACTCACTGGGTAACCTTGGGCAACTCACTTGACCTTCTTTTGTACCCCAGTGATCCCCACTGGAAATTAGGTGAAAAGCATGACCTCACTGAAAAACACATGCTTCATCGGAGCTCAGCTTTTCTGAGAAAACAAATTACAATGCTTGCAGCATTTTTAGCATGCTGTGTCACTTTGCACGTGTCCTGTGGTCAAACTCAGTGCAAGAGCTGTACTTTGATGTGCTCTTCAGTTCAAGCACTAGACATCTGTCCATAAACACGGTTGTTGGGGTTTTTTCCAGAATAGCCACCACAATTTGTGTTTTAGCAAAAGCTGGGTTTTACTTGCTGTACACTGGGGATGCTTTTTGTTTTCTTTATTCCTATGCTTGAGATACCAGTGGAAAATAAATTATATTAGAGTAATTTTTGCATGCTGTTCACTCAGAGAACCTCTACAGATAGTCTGGCAACATATTTTAAGAAAATCCAGAAATATCCAAACTTTTGTTTTACTTCCCAGCGCTCCTGGGGAGAAAGTAGCTGCAGTGCAGTGTGCTTCACCACACATCCGACATAGCTCTGATGCACTCCTGATTTGCCTTCAGATCTCTTTGTGTCCTGATATTTAGAGAGGATGTAAATTTTAGCTGACTTGTCATAATTGCTTTGGAGTATTCCCACCTTGTATTAGGAATATTCACCCCATTTCTACAAGGTGTAGGAATTCTTTTTTAATCCATTTGGGGTATTATTTCCTGTTGGGCTGTAACGGGGTGTTGGCCTTCAGTAGTTGTTGGGGTAGGGAAGCTTGTGCATTGCAAGGTCCACTCTCAGGAATGCAGACAGTGCAGGTGAGCTGGGATCCAGGGGCTGATGACTGCTGTTGACTCCTTCATTTCTTGCTTCAGCATCTAAAGAGACTGAGCTGTGCTGAGAGCCCCTTGTAGATGATGTTCCAAAATATACTAGGGTCCAAAGTCTGCAGGTTGCTTTCATACTGCTTTCAACAGTTTACTGATGTAATCATGCTTTATCTCACCTCAAGGGGAGAAGCAAGGCTGTGAGAAAAGGCTGTCAGTCCATTTGGGTGGTTGGTCTTTTTGCTGTTTGGGAAGGAACCAATTTACAAGAAGGCTAGCTCCTCTTCACTTGCATGAGGGTAAACCCTGCCTCCTCGCCATCTGTTTCTTTTACCATTTTGTGCATTCCTACAGCATAACTTAACTAAACACCATCCTGCTGGTAAAATTATATTATGTCATTTTCACTCAGTAGGAACTGTCAACACCAGTAAGATGCTTCATTAAGCAGAAAACATCAGATGATCTACTAACCCATTCTCAATCAGTCATCATTTACACAGCTGCTGGGAGCCTTTTTTTTTTCTTTTTTCAATAGCCTGGTTTGAAGTTCATAGTACTACAAAATGGTGTGGTGCTAAAATTGGCATTGTTTCTAAAAGCCTTCTTTATAAGATTTGTGTTCCTTAAGTCTTTGCTTTTCCCAAAGCTTTCTCTGGAATTACGCTTACATACAGGATGTATGTACATACCTCACCAGTAAATGCCAGAAACCACCTTAATGTCCTGAGCAATATGTGATAATACCAGCATGTTCATGCATGCGAGGGGGGGAGCAGACTTTTCAAGTAGGAAGGGAAGTGTTTTAATTCTTTAAATTTAATTTTGTTATTAATTCTTTTTATTAATTCTTTTTATTAACTCTTTAATTCCTTCTTTAATTCTTGATGCAAAAGGACAAAGGCCACAGGTGTAGAAGTACTTTGTTGTTCTCACTTCTGTGCTAAAAAAGAGCATACCTTAGCTAGGCAGTACTTAGAGACTACAGATTGCTGTGATATTTTAAATTTTTATTATTTTTAATGAAATGCAAAACCAGTTGTAAAAGTCATTGGAAGTTTCTCATATGCTTTTATCTGTTTTAAGTCTGGTCAGAATGCCTTAAAAGGCAAAGTTAGGACAGAGAGAGATTTAGGTTGTGATAAGAATTAGGAATTTTAGTTCCATAAAATTCTTTGAAAGTTGTATTCGCAGTGTTTGTAAGCACGCATACAAAGTTAACTGGCAAATCGGTATAACTGGCAAATCGGTATGGAGACCTAGAATCCATATATTTAATGCTATAAACAGCTATTATCCTCACTAACATCCCTGGTGGCTAATTTAGAAGCTCAGATACCAATAATCAGAACTATATGTTTTGGAAATTATTTGCTACTTACTAGTTCTTTCCTTGTCATGACTTTTTAAAATTATTTTTGAAAAATTTAAAAATAACAAGAGATTCACAAATACTTGGGGAAGCTTCTCCTCAAAAACCTGAAGGCTGCCAAGTAAGTGACTTAGTTCTCATCATGCATTAGAACAATGGCCTGATTAATATGACAAAGTAGACACTGTTAATGGAGTATGTCCTCAGTTCACCCCATTTATCACTGGAAAGTATAGAAGTTATGCTGCACTCTAATTAAAGGTGAAGCCAGTAGCTTGACACTTTCCAGAAGATGACCCTGTTTCAGTTTCCTGTGCTTTTGCCAAAGCATTTGGGATGAAATGTTCTGTGCTGAATAGTTGTCTGAGAAGCATTTCATTTATTTACTCTGAACTTCTCCAGAGACTGTCCAGCCATTTCTGAGAGGGAGAGTAATTTGCAATCATCTTATGGAAAAACTTTTCAGTCAATGTGCTCAAAGTGAAGAGCTTGAAATTTGTCTGCAAGCTTTCTCATATCTGAAGGATATTTTTTTTTTTTTTGGTCTATATGAAGGAGGAAAAAGGAAGGAAGAAGAACAATTTCAGTCCACAGTTCAGCGGTTACATTCTCTGCGGAGTCAGCGTGTCTGTCAGAGTAGAGAGGGAAGGAAACTACACCGTCTTTAGGCAGGGAAGCCAGGAGCAAGCTAAAGCACAATATACTCCCTGGACTGCTCCAGGGGCATTCACATTGCTTGGCTGTAGGATTTCCGTAGTTTGATGTGGTGTGACCACATTGCTCTGACAGTAGGTAGTCTAAGCTCAGGTTGCTTACAGATTGCACTGCAGGAGGAGCCAGGGCTGAAAAACACACGTAGGAAACGCAGAGAAGTCTTTCCAAATCCAGGGTCGATGAAGTTGGTGCAAGTTGGAACTTAGACACACAAAACCTGTGTTAAAAAAAAGTCATAGGTAGCAGAGAAACTCAGAAGTGTCCAAGTTGCACATTCAGAAGCATCAGAGTTAACGGGACCTGTACGTATCTACACTGTATTAAGTCTTCTATTACGTGCTCACATGGGATGTCTGTCAAGTAAGATGAAAAAGTTGCGAAAGGTGAAGTATGGTTACGCAAGAAAGGGATTGTATAGAGAGCAAAGTTGCGTCCTAAATGGGTGGAGTGTTGCAGAGCGGTATCAGAGGGTGTTAAGGTTAAGAAACCTGAATTCTGAACTACAGGACTGAATCCTTCATATGACAAGAGTTTTGGGTAGTTCTGAATGGTGCTATAAAACGTTGACCAGTCTGAAAAATTAAGTTCTCAAATTGCTGGTTTGCACCCAACGATTATTCTTACCCTGCACTGAACGTGCATTGTGTGCCATGTGATGTTATTCAACCAAACTTTTTGACCAATTCTCCAGCTTTTATTATTTACCCAGAGCTGTTTAGTACCAAGTCCAATGACTTAGAAATGAAACTACTTTTTCACTGACAGAACCTCATTACCTTATTTCACAAGCATGCTGCAGTGAAGTAATTTCTTGCAGTGTTGCAACTATGAGCAGTCTTGGGACATTGAATACAAAAGCATTCTTCCTGCAACCTTTAAGTGTACAAGTCGTCTCAGAGAAGATTGCTATAGTGAGGCTTAGGTCTAACCAGCATGCTGTTTTCTTGTTTGCTGGGCTAATTTTTTGCAAATATTTCTGTTTGATTGATTGGTAGTATATGCATATTCAAGTGCACAGATACAAGTAAAATAGAAGAAACTGGCTGAAACTCCTGAACAGCTCCGCAAAGCAGAGTGTGTGCAGTCCTGATTTAAATGGGGAGCTGAGCCGCATATTGAGGGGTCCATCAACAAAAGCTAGAGGAAAGGCCTTAAGCCCTCTCTAGTAAATGTTTGCTTAAGTTAGCAGAACACTGGTGAAACATGCTACAATGAGTTATTTAATGTCAGCAGAAAATTATTCTAGTTATATTACTACTAGGCGTGTGTTGAGGTTCATTAACCTGTCAGCTCTGCTCATAGTTGTCAGACACGAGGTGTGACCTGGTGCCATTCAGTGCTTAGCATGAATACAAGCTTAGCAATAACACTGTATAGAGCGGCAGCCAAAAATAACATCATCTTTGCTTTTCCTGAAGACACTCATCATCGGTGTCTAGGACTTTGGCAAAGTCAGAGGTAGTCCTCATTGGCACAGTAGCTGCTGATTTATTAAACGCTTAGCCTGTGACACTTCCACAGAATTTGCTCTATAGGTTAGAAGTGATGCATTGATTATTTGGTTACTCCGTCAGAGAAATGTGTCTGTTTGAAATAATAATCTTACTAGTGAATTATTTTGCTCAACACCAGCATTGGCTTAAATAAAACAAAGATGTTGTCATCTCTTCAGAGCAAGTATTTATGCAGTGCTATATCAGATTGAAACTTGACATGTCCCTACTGATACTCAGCTGTGTCTCAGTGCAGAGTAGGAATAACATTACTGGCCCATATATAATAAGTATTGCCAAAGGAAAGTGGTTTTACCTATCAGAAAAAAATAAGCCCAAATCATGAATGTAAAACACACCAGTAATTTAGACATGACTTCAATAAGAAAGTTTGATTCATTATGTTTTTGCAGCAATGTGCTTTTGATATAGCATTGCAATAGCAATTAGCAACAGTAGTAAGACGGAAAGGAGTATTAACTCCCATCACTGTTAAATCAGCTTCCTTGAATAAATTCTTACTAGCATTTATAATACTTATAAATATAAGGCCTTATACAGGGCCTTTTATTCAAATAGTAGCTGTATTTGAATGATGTTGGTAAATGTGTGCACATCAGGGGAAGAGAGGAAAAAAGAGAAGTGCCCTCTTCCCGCCTCTCCTCCCGTGGAGATTCAGTATCTGCAGAAGACAGACTGGCTGTTGTCAGTCATCACTGGTACAACTAGAAGTGACAGATCAAGGTCCCCTTGTCACTTTTACTGTAGCTCCATCCCTAGGCCAGGAACCCAGCATGTGAGTAAGGCTGCCAGGTGATACCTTGGCTTCTCTCACAGGACAGAAATCCTGATTTCTGATCTCCTGCAGCCTTAACACAGACTTCTGGTCAGATAGCTGCTTTTCTAATCTCAGATGCAGCTCGGCAGTGAGTGCTGCGATGAAAACAACGTAACAGCAAGTTTATATAAGGCAAATAGGTAAAAGCTGCTGATTTTCTTCTTTCCCAGCCTGTATTGTAGGTATTATTATTGTTATTGCTGTTGTCATGCCTATTACTATGGATATCAGACTATGATATCCTGCCATCGGTGTCCCTACTTGTGTCACTTTACACACCTTACTGCTAGTCTACAGCAGTTATACCAAAACATGAAGCCAATAGTACATAGAAGGCTTTTAGTTATTGCAGAATAATACAATGTGTCTCTTCAGCTGCTATTTGAGGGCATCCGGTTTATTTCTCTGCAGTGGCTTTGATGGGTGGTCTTTGTCCTTATCATTAAAACACTCTTGGTCTAGCCCTGGATGTCTGATTAATCATGTTCTGGCCTAGGATGAAGATGGTGAGTGTTAAGTTCAGGCTTGAGCTCCCTGCAGGTTTGGTTCCCATTCAGTCTTCTCCTCTTGCATAGGAAGTTGGCTGTGAAATAATCCAGTGTGGGCATGGAAATTAAAGTTAAACCTGATGTTTACAGAGGGAACAAAGTGTGTTGCCTGCAATCTATTATTGTTGCCCGGAGACTAGAGAAGATGGGGATCACTGATCTACAGAAAAAGTTGCTGTTGCATTTAAAAGAACTCATCTAGCACTGGACTGAACTCCCCTGGTCATTAAGGATTTTTACAAGTTCCATCATGTGCTGCTTTGTGTGTGCATTATTTTGTGTTCTGGAGTATAAATATCCAATACCATATACATTTAAAAATAAAACCCAGGAAAACTAAAATCCTAACCAAAACCATACTAAAAAGCATCCTCCCACAAAACAAGACTCTTTACATGGAAGAGAAATATTTGAAAACATTATTCAGATTGTTTGATGTATTGTAGAGGGTACTTGCACTTCAGTGAGGAGTGCACCTTAAGAATTTACATACAGTTTGTTTAGTTGCTCCATAAATGCTAGCATTTTTGTCCATTTAGAAAGACATTATAGCACCTTTCTCGACAGTTGCAGAACATCTTTAAAGTATTAGTCTTTCTTGCTGAAGATGATTTGGAAAAACAGTAAGAACTAAATTGTTGACTAACACAAATGAGTACAGTTCACTTTAATCTTCATCAGGTTTCAGTTAGCACATTTCAATGACATGTCAGCTGATGGCATTACTTCCTTCCTATGTGTAATGGTGTAAACTGTCACAGCTTTTTTGCCTGCAAGCAGAGATACCATGTTTCAAGTGGCCTGCTTTAGGCTACTGTTCAAAATTTGAGAGTGAATTATACAATTCATTTATCTTGACTGTGAGCTCCAGCTGGTAAACTCTGTTGTGGATAGTCATATAATTTCATTTATTTGTTTCATTTCTATAGGGCACTTGCTTGGGCTTTCCCATGATGACTCCAAATTTTGTGAGGAGAACTTTGGCTCCATGGAAGATAAGCGCCTGATGTCCTCCATTCTGACTAGCATCGATGCTTCAAAACCCTGGTCCAAATGCACTTCAGCAACTATAACAGAATTTTTCGATGATGGTCATGGTATGTATTATCACACCTTGTGTCAGCTACATGTTAGTTTTTGCAGTGATCTGGTTTTTTTAATAAGAACATTTCATACCAGTTTGTTCATTCATTGCTCATCTTCAGGACTATCTTGGAAGTGCTTGCAAAAAATGGCAAAGGTCTAAAAAGCTGGCAGTCTCACCCTCCCTTTGCATGGGTCAGATGCAAGAGAAAAGAGTTGATGGAGAGTGTGTTGGCATTAATTTGGTTTGGAACATGGAGAGGTTTTTTTAAAAGCATGAAATTAGTCTTGTCTTCCCAAATGTCACAGATATGAGCTCAGAGAGTACTTTAAACAGAGGACACAAGGAAATGGCTTTTCCTCACAGAAATTAGAATGGATGATATGGTCTACTTAACGTTAGACTACAGATGTAAGCAGAGTATATGTGTTCTTGTTACTATTAATGACATTTATTATGTTTATAATGCCATTATATTTATTGTGTTTATGTAGAGGGGCTGTAAGCAAGAATTAAGACTCCTCTGTGCTGTATATAATAAAAGATTACTTCTGCCCCAGGAGCTTATCTTCCAAGTCACGTAATTAATATTTGTTAAATATGTTATTTACCCTTTGGAGAATAAGTGCAAAACTTGCATTTTCCAAAAGTAATAATAAAAAACCATAGTCTTCACTCTTTAATGAATTTTAAAGTCTTCATTATGCTCCCAAAGCAACTGCAGTTCTTAAACAAACCATTCAAATTCCAAAATGCTGAGATAAAAATGACATAATTGAGTGAATGGATCAAGTTGTTATGGTAACCGAAATGCTTATGGATAAAAAGTATGGTATGTCTGCTGAATGTAAAGGTTTTTTTGCTTTTAAATGTTTTGTTGCCTAATTTCAGTGCGCTCTGAAGTATTTTCTCCTGTTTTCCTCTATTGGAGAATGACTTCATTTTTTCTCTCAACTTTATTAGATCCATTAATCTGTACTGTCGTGTTTTATGGTCCATATTGCTCTGGCATTGACTGAATATTACCAAGTTAGTTTCCACATATGAAGAGAACTTTCCTTTTTGAGTTTAGTTACTTAGGTACAGTACAGTTCACTGGGGTAAAAAAAAGGGACCTCCCTCGCCATCCATGAGTGACCTCTTAGAGAGTGCAAGGAACTCTGAACTATGTTTCTTCTTCTGTTCCTCTCCTGCTGCAGGCAAGTAGAAAGGTCATTCTCATTTTCTCCCTTTTTTGTAACCCAACTTCTTCTCTTTACTATGCATCCAGCTAGCTACTTCCTCCAACAATAAAGAAAGAAAAAAGATAATTTCTCCCACCCACCTCACCTTTGGCTTGATTGTACATGGGGGGATGCTTGAAATTTGGAACCTTATCCATGAGCTGGACCCAGTCTCAATGTGGAAGTGATGGGGGGCTGTGACAGTCAGTCCTACAGGTCTAAGAATATAACTCTGCCAGGTTTTTTTCAGTAAAAGTGGGTAGGAGCTTCGCATCACTCAGAGCTGCATTATGGTCTCCTTGTTCATCATGAGTGCTGACTTCCTGTACAAGAAGTCTGGCAATCCTCAACTGCAGATACTTTTCACAAAGTCATGTATTTTTTGCTGCATGTAAAGGGCTTAGGTTCTGTCAGTCTGTTAATGCAGGGGTTAGGGTATATTGTTCTTTCTGATACTCATGAGTAGCTATCACTCAGGCATGTAGTCTCAACGAATTATTGATATGATGAAATAATTCATAGAAGATTTGAACCTCTCATCATAGAGGTCCATAGTCCTCTGGGAATTAATTTTTTACTGGTGCTATTCGTATGATTTCAAATATACAATGTTTAGGGAATCTCTTTTCCTGATAGATCAGGCCTTCATAGACCTTTTCTAAGTAACAGTCTTCTTTTTGTGTTGAAGTTTATAATTTTTCAGTTATTTATTTTTAATCAAAGATTTGTCTTAACACAAACACTATCTATGAAGTAAAAATGGAAGTGAATGATTTAAACTGCAGTTTCTTCAAATTACTGTGCTGAAAGGACATGTGTTATTTTGGGAAGGGAACTTCTGGTTTTATTTTCTTCTTCCAGCCAGTGAATGAATCCATAGCTCCATAATTCCCATTTGTAATGTACTCTGAGTGTACCAGAAACCACAGGATCCTAGTAGGGCATGATGCTGCTTGTCAGACTGCTTTGGGCTGATGATAAAGCCGTGCAAACATGCCATATTTCTGTGTTTCCTTCAGAATAAGCATGTGTCTGCTTTTTGGGTTGCTCATTTTTTTCCTTAGCTGGGGCAGATGTACTGTCATGCAGTTGCGGTGTTTTCCCTCCCTTTTTGTTTTCAAGAAGGAGCTCTCCTGCAATCTTCCCATAGAAAGAAGAAAATCCTCTCTCTCAGGTGCTGCTAGGCAGAGGAAAAAAACCTTAACCATTCAGGTGTAATTTTGAGCAGTGCTGCAGGCATAATGTAGATAAGGAAGGCACAAAATAGCAGTTGCAACAAAAGAATACAGTTATTCAGATATCAGGCTTTCTTTTAGGCTGTTTGTGACCAGTCTTTGCATAGTCACAGGAAGGTTATGTGGGAAACACTGAACAAGAGGGCACTCTCCCATTCTCTGATAGGCAGTGTAAGCAGTTTGCACTGGGCTTTTGGTCTGAATGGGCATAAGCATATGAATTCTGCTTTGTGACAAACAGGGCATGGCAGCATTGGTGTGAGGAAATAAATAAAGTGCTTCATCTGCTGCTCCTTATGGGTAAGCATAATGAAATGTGAATGAAGTCCAGAAGTTTGGATCTGTGAGCAGTATTCCATTACAAAAGAATAGTCAATGTCTTATCAAAGCTCTAAGTAACTTTCCCATATAGATTTAGATATTCACCCCATGCTGCTGTAATAGAAAACATCACAGTCTTGACTCTCTAATTCCTTAACATCACTTTGTCAGGTACTAATGTTCCTATTTTCTACATTTGGAAAGTGATGTTGGGGAGCAGACTCATCTTATAAAATGTGGGTATTTACTATGTAGGTAGTTACTCCTAAACTGGGTATTTAAGTTCCCATCATAGCGCAGAGGGGTCTAATCAATGGCATCAGTGGTTTGACTGATCTCATCAGTTGCATTAGTGGTGCTGAATTAAACCATAAACTCATTTGCCTGAGTAGTGAAACATCTGACAGCTGACTGAATTGCAGATACCAGCATTACATACAGTTAAAGTCAGCTAAATAAATCCCCATATAAATGTCTTGTCCAAGGTCAACCAGGAGGTCTGGGGAGGATCAAGGTGCTGATTCCCTGTCTCCTGAGGCCCACGCTAAGAATTGTAAGCATATATTGTCAGGATATCACCATTTGTTTTACACCGATGAGATGACCCCAGACAGCAGTTTGACATTTAGGAAGAAAAGGCTCAGTTAGTGTCCAGAAGACAGTGACATTTATTTCCATCTGCTTTTAGCCAACCCTCTCCTAAGGTACTAATTGCCTTTATTGTCATGCCAACCACTAGGCTGTGGTATGATTGCTTGCGATTTATTGTGTTTAGTCAGAGTGCTTGGTGCTCTGTGCGACCTGAAACAAGGACTATTTCTATTTTAATTAATTTATATCCTGGTTATCTGCTTCCTGCACAGATCTTATTCTGCCTTTTCTTTTTCCAAGATAGATTACACATAGCATTGAGGAGAGAGAATGAGATGGCTTAATTAACACTGTCACCAGCCAACAATGTTGCTCTGTTCCAGGACACACAGATGTTCTTTGGTACTCAGGACAAAAAATGAGAATAGCAGTATATAAGTGCTCTGTATGTTGCAATGTAATGTAGTGAATTGAAGCCCTCTTGGCCCTCTCAGCCAGGGGGCCCAGGGCAAACCATTCTCCAACTTCTTAACTCTGTCTTTTCTGACTATTGCAAGTAGGAGATTGGAGCAGCTGGTGCTAAAAACTTCATTGCACTGCACTTCATTGCAACCTGTCTAAACATAGACACTGCTACTATCTATAAATGTAAAGACTTTTTTTTTTTTTTCCTGTGGGGAATCCTTAGGGGCCTTTGCTATCTTCAGTTTTGGATATATCATGTGAGATCTGCTGGAACACCTGGCTTTATAGAAATTTTATGTGTTTCCTCAGAGCAGTATTGGTTAAGGAGAAGTTTGGATCTCATTCCCCTGTGTTCTCAAGGGGAAAAAATGCTATATTTTCTGGGTAAGCTTGTGAAACCTGTTTGTTATTCACATGTGAAAGGTATTCAAATGGGTGTTAACTAAAATGATTGACAGATCAAGTATATGCAAGGATGTGACTTTTTTTTTTTTCTTTTTTCTCTAAATTTATATTTCCAGTCATGTCAGTCATGGTAGACCTCAGTGATGGGCAGCAGTGTATGTCATGGTGAAATTAAGTGTTATTACCATGTTTTAAAATACTGAATAACAGTTCTACTTGGGAGTTTGATAAACTGCAGTATATACACAACAGTAGTGTATACTAGTGACTGTTGACATGCTAGTACCTTCCCATCACTGCCCTAACACTGTACTAGCTTCCTCCCTCATCACAAGGTATATGAAGTAGGGCTTCCACTGTTGTTTCCTTTTACAAAGGGTATTTTTGACAGCAACTTTTGCCAATTACGTCCTTTTCAGAAACTCCAGGAAAAAAATCTGTGCTTCCTCAATCCTCACCATGTCTCTAATTTTTTACACTACAACAGGCTTCGAACGCTAGGGTACTTTTAATTATCTTTATCTCATGGCACTCAGCTCCTCAGTTAGCATTGGCACACCTTGTCTGCATTTAAAAAGTCAGCATAATCCAGATTAAAGATAAGGCTAGGGTAAATCAGGGTCAGCAAAGGACAAATAGAACAGGTTTAACGAGACAGAGAATTTTTTGGTAGTAAGTGATGATGCAGAAAGAATTTTTGGCTGTTTTGGCTAATTGGCCTTAGTCTTTAGAGAAAAAAAACAACAGTTGCAGTAAGTGTGTGTTCTGGAGGGAAAACCCAAGCCATTGGGAGATGAGGTATTTGGTTTATTTAAATTTACTGCCATAGCTTGAAATTCTATTCCATTTTGTGTAAATAGTGAGCTTTTTATAGATAGCCTTTTTTCACCTGTGATCCAGCTGAAGAATACTGGTGTAGGTTCCAAAGTGAGGTAAAATTGCGGTAAGCTATTTTGGCCAAGGATAAGTGAGGCTTGCCCAGACCACATATCCCTTTCATGAAGTGTAAAAGAGGTTACACTGAATAAATAGTTCTGCATGTCAACAAGAGAGGTTTTCAATAGTTAAAAATAAAAACCTATCAGCAGATCCTCTAGAACCTAAATGTGAATTCTCATTTTTTGTGTGCCAGACAAATCTTGACCTCTGCAATATGTCTCAAAACACATATACAATTATTTATGTTTATGCTACTTTTTTCTTTTCTTTCTGTTACTTACGTATTTTTCATAAAATGGATAGCCCTCTTCAAACTAATTCCAGAAGCGGCCAAGTGTCATTCCTTACAAGGAAAGCCCAGTCCAGATTTACCACCAACATTAAGTTTGATGTACAGCTTATATTTTTCCCTTGATCTGTTGGGGGTTTTTTTTCTTTTTTTTTTTTTTTTCCAAGTGCCTCATTGGCTACATGTCTGGTTATTGTGATTTTTCTGGCACCCCTTTAGAAGCTTTACCATTTCCGACGTTCTGTCTCAAAATTCAAATGACAACTTTGCTTACTTTGCTGAGTGAGTCTTGGTCATTCCTTAAATCACAAACTGATAAATAGAGTGGAATGTGTTCAGAGTCAATTCAAATAAAGGAAACCATTTACACCCTCAGACTGGAAATAGGCAGCTCAACACCTGGTGCGCTGTGAGGTGAGAACACAGTTGCGATAGTATGACCTTGTCCAAAACCCGATGATGCCTCAGACAGCCTTTCCATTCACATCAGCATCCTTTGAGGTTCGCTGTCATTATCGCTCTGCCTAACTTGAACGACAGATTTGCAGCACTGCACAGAAAACTAGGAAATGAGTAGTAATAGGTTGGTTTGCTCTTTTAGGTAACTGTTTGCTGGACCAACCGAGAAAGCAGATCCTGGGCCCTGAGGAGCTTCCGGGACAAACCTACGATGCCATTCGTCAGTGCAAACTGGCGTTTGGACCTGAATACACAGTGTGTCCCGGTATGGATGTGTGCTCTCGCCTCTGGTGTGCAGTTGTGCGCCAAGGTCAGATGGTTTGTCTGACTAAGAAGCTGCCTGCTGTGGAGGGAACACCATGTGGGAAAGGGAGGATCTGCCTCCAGGGAAAATGTGTTGACAAAACCAAGAAGAAATACTACTCAGTAAGTTACCAGCTGTGACCCTAGGGAATTTTAGAAGGCATGACCCTCAAAGGCGCTGATTTTTGTGGGAGTGAAAGGGACTTTATGGAAGTCAGATTGAAAGCTGCCTTATTTTTAAGATGTAATTGGAGTGTTATTGGTGAGGGATATAGGAAAAATACTGCTGAGTTTCAGGAAGCATGTTTTCTTCTGAAGTATGAAAGCCTTCATTCCTGGAAAACTGGGAACATCCCTTCAGAGTAGAGGATTTGCCCCTTCAGTAAGTCAGGTCTCAGGACATACGGAAAGATTGTCAAGGACCTATTCTTAGCTTCCTGACTTCTTGGCAATGGACTGTGAGCTAAATTAAATCTATGAATTTAATTTACAGCCCTCATCTGAAATGCCCCAGGGCCCTAACTCTAGTGAAGAGAAAGGTGGATGAAGTTCATCCAGAATATAATTTCTGGAGCAGAAAGGTTTGTACCTCCAGTGACAGAGTCCCCTTTGTCAACTTTATACAGCTGAAGAGTCCCCAGGCTCATGAGAACTGTCAGCTGCAGAGTTCAGATACTTCTAAATTTACTGGGTAGACAGTAGCACTGCCCCTTCTGTTATACCCACAGAAGAGATATGGACTTGTAGAGCTTTGTGAAGGTATTTGCAAACTATGAGTCATTCAAATCAAGCTGCAGTCCTTATAATGCCCTTTTTTATGGAACTATACACTTCTACATGCTGTTGCAATACTTCTTCTAGGTAGCCAATTTAGCAGAGTTGCACACTATATCTGACAACTCCATCTCTTGCCAGTAATTCAGAGCAATACCTACACATCACAATATTTGCATTTAATTAACCATAGATTAGCCTTATGAACATATTCTGGGAGCCAAATCCCCTGGAGCTGGTTTAAGGGGCCTTATTGGTAGGAATAGCAAAAAATAAGAGACCAGGACATGAGACTGTGGGTGCTATTTCTGGTGCATGGGTGTCTTCCATGAAACAGGCTGAAGGCAGCTGTGCAGAGCAAGGCCTAGTATTGCCTTTGCATGTGCAGTGCCAAATGAGATGACAGCAATGTGCAGATAAAAAACAGAAATTAACTCTGTTGGGAGAAAGAAGGCTCCTAAGACCAGTTATCCCTGATTGAAAGGACCAAGGAATTGCCTTCAATTGAGGAAAACATTAGCAGTGTCTTTGAGACGTAGCACCTTTATTTACAGTTGGATGATGTCCTCACCTCGCACTGTTCCATATATTTCAGGCTTCAAGCCATGGTAACTGGGGGTCCTGGGGTCCTTGGGGACAGTGCTCCCGTACCTGTGGTGGAGGAGTGCAGTTTGCTTATCGTCACTGCAATAACCCAGCTCCTAGAAACAACGGCCGGTACTGCACCGGCAAGAGGGCCATCTACCGCTCCTGCAACGTCGCACCCTGCCCAGCAAATGGTAAGTGCCTTCGTGCCAAAGTGCCTTCATGCTCCAGCCTCTGTGTTCATAGATAGTAAATATTGAACATCTACTGTGAAAGGAAACAACAAAGGTTTCTCCAAAATGTACTTACCAAGGCAAGACATTCATCATTAACACAGTACTGTAATTCTTCCCCCATCCCCACCCTGCTGCCATACAGAAAGGACACTTGAATGAAAAGAAATTTCAGTCCTGGAAAATGAACTGTAATGCAAACTTTAGTCCTTTAATGCTTATTATGTCATGGGAAGATTTCCAAGCTAAAACAGTTGAAGGATTTGAAGGCCAGTTCTAAGTAAAGAGGTGAAGTGACGTAACTTAAAAATTATGTAAAAAAGAAATTGGAATAATAGATGTGCATAATGATATTTGCAGCGTGGTCTGAAATAGTCACTAATGATGTGAATAATTCTACAGCTAAATCTTTTCGACAAGAGCAGTGTGAAGCAAGGAATGGCTATCAGTCCGATGCAAAGGGTGTCAAGACATTTGTTGAATGGGTCCCCAAGTATGCTGGAGTACTTCCTGGAGATGTTTGCAAGCTCACCTGCCGAGCCAAAGGAACTGGCTATTACGTGGTATTTTCACAGAAGGTAATGGCATCTCCAGTCATGATTTCATGCTCCAGTTTAGAAGGGCCCTGTATCTTAGAAATCTTTCCCTACAACAAGGGAAAAGAAGTAAATCATTTGGTTCAAAGATTTAACTGTGTGATTACATTTAATGGTTTGATCCACTGGTTAAACATTAGGACCAGAACTGACCTCTAAAATGTGGTAAGTTTTTCCACATCTCAGTATATGGATTCATTAAAAATATGGGCCTCTTAGTGCACTCTGCACTAGTTTGTTTTCAGTAGTGGATAAAGGGGTTTCTGCCTGGAGAGTTGTCTGTCATTGTGGGGTTTTCTGGAGGAGAAAGAGTACTATGAGTAACAGAGTAAGTTTTACCCTGAATTATGTTAAGGGAGTCCAGAGTAACTCTTATGGAGCCAATTAATACAGAATAATTAGACAATTAGTATAGATGTGACTTGTAGTCGGTTTGTTATATCAGATGCAGTTTGAACTGAAAAGTCTCCCACGCTTATACTTGCAGTTTTCTGCCTCTAAATGTTATGAAGGTAACATTTAGATGTAGATAGCTCAAATGGAAGGATATCTACAAGTACTATTAATAAGTTGTGAGATCATCATTAAAGCCAGGGTCATTTTAGTGTCTTATGGTGGAGTTATCTGTCACTGCTTTCAGCCCTTTGCTAAATTTCATCTGCTTTTGTGCTGGGAATATTAGAGTAACTCAGTCTGGTCTGTCAGGGTAGGCACTCTGTTCTGAGTAGGTGACATAAATAAGTAACTGGGTTTTGCCAGTCAGATTCACAAAAGCACATCTTTTCCCTGGTAGTTTTAACTAACGGTCATTTGATTGCCTAGGTAACTGATGGTACTGAATGTCGACCGTACAGTAATTCAGTCTGTGTCCGGGGAAAATGCATCCGAACTGGTTGTGATGGCATCATCGGTTCAAAGCTCCAGTATGACAAATGTGGGGTGTGTGGAGGAGACAATTCCAGCTGCACAAAAGTCATGGGAACCTTTACCAAAAAGAGGTATTGATCTTGAGTATTAGTAAGTGTATCTTGTTGTGCAAATGGTAACTCTGCTATGTGCTTGCTTTCTTTCCGTCTCTAAATGCAATTTACTTTCATATGAAGACTGAGAAAAAAAGTACATTGCTTGTGCTTTATTGCACTTTCCAGATGTTTACAGCTGGCCTTTTAACATTAACCCTAAACTGGCAAATAATCAACTGGCAAAACACTGTACCCAGTTCATTTCTGACACAAAGTGCCAGTGATACAGGTGAACACCCCATTAATAGGAAGTCTGCCTAGAATAAGGCATAGCATCTTGTGCTACTTGCTAATCTTGCTGTGTCAGATGGCTTGTGATTTCTAGAGGAGAGAGGAAAGGGAAGAGAGGAGTGAATCAGAAAGTTGTTGGGGTCAGAATAATCTGGCTATCTCTGAAACTGCATTCCCCAGATGATGCTGTGTTAGCAAGTTACATGCTGAGAATGTGTTTCATCTCATCTAACTTCAAATGACAATGAGGACATCCCACCTGATTTAGTGACACAGATTCCTTGTGTAGTTGGTCGAGAGAAGCAGACAGCATTAGAGCACACCTGTAAAAGTCTTCCTTAATAGCTGAGAGGGATTGTACCCTAAAAATATCTTTTCACACTGCTGAATATTTGTGGAGCTTAGATGACTAGATGAGATGTTAGAAGTAAACATAGGCTTAAGCATGGCATTTGCTATATCCCTTCATGTCCATTGGCATAATATCGATCTCCAGATGGATTTTTTTTTTAAGTCAAAATATTTATAGCAGTTATCCATAAGACATTTTTCTGTCAGAGTTCAGCTTTTAACTATAATAAAACTTAATACAAGTAAAATAAAAGGAACCGTCCCTGTGGTTTTCCCTGACCACACTGAGGGCAGCAGGAAGCTTTGTACTGAGATACCAATGTCAAGTAAGTCTGCTTTCTGTCTGAACTCATTTGCCTCCCTCTTCAAGTCTTAAGATTCATAGAAAAACAAGGATTTTTAATTATCATTTATATATATTCCAAGGTCCCAAAGGACTGCTGTAGTGATCTACGCTTTCAGTTGACAGTTTCTACTCAGTATCTTTGACTGCATTAGTGTACCATCTTTTAAAAAGTTCATACTTGATTTTGGTTTATATCTTCCAAATTCTTACATAGCATATTGAAAGCTACCAGAAGTTGAAATCTGACTCCTGGAACGACCTTTTATTTCTATACATTTTGACATACTGATTAATAGCAGTCAAAAATGGCTTTGAGAGTGAATTTATTCTAAAAATAAACATAACTAATGTTCTTCCTGGTAAACCAATGATTACTCACCTAAGGATGCCAAAACACCTCTGGTCAAAAAGAATGACTTTCCATCCAAATTAGAAATTATATAAACCAAATCTTTTCCAATTTGTAAATATTGAAATGTCTGGGATGTCTAAATGAAGACGACAGTGTGAGATATAGTTCCTGTGATTCAGTAATGAACCTTGTGCTGTAATCCAGGCTCCAGCAAAAATGTTAAAGGGACTCCATGAATTTCAGCGAGGCCAGATTTGTAGCATAGATATACTTGGAAATTGAGAGATTCTATTATAATTATTCCTATGAAGTTACCATCTTACTCCTCAAATCATGCCTTTAACTGAAATGAGACTGGTCAGAGAGTAAAATATTAATTCAACCTCAATGCATTCAAAAAGTTGCCCCATTTAGAAAGTAATAGTCAACCTGTCAGTAACAAGTATGTTCTAACTTGATTTTGATTGAATTTTGGATTGGCGAGGATTTGTTTTTTACTGGACATATTTTTTAAGACAATTCCCTTATGCAAGTAGTTGACTTTAAAATAAACCCCTCATTAAAATGGTGAAATCTAAATTGTCTGTAAACTGTTTTACATATGAAGGGGCAGTGGCTATAGTAACATTACCTTTCCTCCACTGAAAAACAGCAGCTCCTGCGTTGCTGTCCATTGTAAGCCAAACTGTAGCAATCTGTACATTGAATGTACAGGGAAACTATTACATGTACAAGGGGAAACTAGTATTTCCCATTGCAGACAATTGCCATAACAACATTTGTTTGTACTTTTTTCTTTTAAGGCAGTCAAAACATGATCTTCTGGAAAACTTGCTGCTTAAGAACTTTTTTTAAAAGGCTGTAAAGCCAAATTGTCAGAAATTGGGAAAGAGGAGAATTAAGGCTGCATGTGCTTCTTTGTGCACATGGAGTGTTACAGCTCTTTGTGCAGGAAGACTTGAATTCTCCAGCATTGCTTTTAGTTTTTGAACAAGTGATTTTGTAACTTTAATAACATGTTTTAACAGAGTTACTCTGGCAACTGTAACGTAAAAATATTTGTGCAGTGCTGTAGAGCAGAGTCCCCCACAGCCTGTTTTTCGCACCATATTCCTTCGGCTTTATGGAGGTGCTAAATCAATAGAGTTTTAGTTGTTGTCCCATAACTGCTGGAAATAGCAGGGGAATAGCACAAGCGTTTAATCTGTAGTCTGTGCAGTCTCTACTTGTGCAGCCAAAAATTCTCAAAATTAGCAGTCTGTTCTTTAAACAATCCCAAAGGAGACCCCTTCACTTTTATAAATTTTTAGTATATTTTCTCATTCTTTTTTTCCTAGAAGTTTCAGCACTAAACTTTTCAGATATGAGATATTTGCAGAATGGTTTTGTCAAAGGTTTAGAAATGAAAATACATGTCTCCAGAGTCCAGCTGGTAGCTTATAGCTATGTATAGTCTTTAGATTTTTTCTATATATCAGTAAAGTTAAAATAAATAACATTCTTGAGATAGTGATAAGTTTCAGCACACTTGCAGGTTTTGAATGCTTGTCACTTTCAGTAGAAGACTTAAATATCTTTTACTAAATCTGAATTAAGATACTTCATAAGTAGCAACAGAGAGAACTCTGTGATGGTACAAATTAAAACATTTGGGTGCACCTCGTATTAGACACTTGACAATTAATCTTCGGCTTTGTGAATTTCAAAGTAAACAAATTTTTTCTCGGTGATTAAGATTATTTTTAAATGTTCCCAAGGTACCTCTGCCCAGCTGTTACTCCACTCATGCTTTCCTTAATCATCATTATAGCAAAGACAGCAAGAAACAGCTGTAACCAATGCGTATCTCATTATCTTTTCCTTGGCAGGCAAAGCATGCATCATATTTCATATCTCCCACCCTTTGCTGAAAAATATAAGTTATCTGTTATTTTTCATTCCTTTTGTATGTGACTCACGTTAAAGTAATTACTAAAGCTAAAGATTAAGCAATTTGAAATAAGTGCAGTAGAAATTTCTTCAAGAACATAAAGAACAATACAATAGACAAACAGTGGAACCTGGTTAAATTAATCTTAGATGAGCCTTAAGCCAGATGGATGCAGGGCCTGAACAAAAACGGAGCAAGATGTGTCATGCCAGTGACTTCATTAGGTGTTGCTAAGACTTGAGGCTTATTTCACGCTAGCTACTGAGTACTCTGGCGTTTTTTTCCCTTCATTCAGCAAAGGCTACACAGATGTAGTGAAAATCCCAGAAGGGGCAACCCACATCAAAGTTCGGCAGTTCAAGACTAAGGACCAGAGCAGGTTCACTGCCTACCTGGCCCTGAAAAAGAAAAACGGTGAGTACCTTGTCAATGGAAAATATATGATCTCCACTTCAGAAACAATCATTGACATCAATGGGACTGTCATGAACTACAGCGGCTGGAGTCACAAAGATGATTTCTTGCACGCAATGGGACACTCTGCCACAAAAGAGGTTCTTATTGTGCAGATACTTGCGACTGATCCAACTCAACCAGTGGATGTCCGCTATAGTTTCTTCGTCCCAAAGAAGCAAGGGCAAATGACTAACTCTGTCACCAGCAGTGGCAGCAGCAGCAGCAGCAAAGTAACTCCACAGCTCATGGAACCCCGCTGGGTTACGGGGCCGTGGCTTTCTTGTTCTCGAACATGCGACACAGGATGGCACACCAGGACTGTCCAGTGCAAAGACGGGCATGGAAAATTAGCTAAGGGATGTCTTCTCTCTCAGAGACCGTCAGCATTTAAACAGTGCTTGTTGAAAAAGTGTTAACCTGTGGTTGTGATCTTCTTTAAAAGAGGTCAAATAAGCCATTGTTGACATACTGGTATTAGGTCTCCCCAGACAGAGAGAAGCAAAGGCTTCAATGTACTTACATACAGTCTCAAATTATGGGCAGAATCTGCCTATTTGGACCAAATGAAGATGTGCACTGCTTTAAATAATAGTAGGGTGATCTTAATATGTCAAAAAACTAAGCATTAAAGTTGTTATCAGCCCTCTGTGTCTGCAAAAATATAAAATAAAATAATGCAAAAGAAGAAAAACTAGTGAATGGAGGATCCTGGGATATTTGAAGGTTACAGAGTCATCTCCCCTTTTTCACCTACCTCTAATACAGTATGTCCTTAGAAAACGTCATGTGTATCCATGATACCACAGTAGCTTATTTTATACTGTTTTGTAAATATCTTTCATTTGATATGTCACTTTATATCACTTGGTTCTATTAAAAAATCAAAAGACAAACTACATAAGCAAAGTGATCGACCAAAGTATATCTGCAGCCCTTGTGGACTTGGTCCATTCTTCAGAAAGGGCCGCAGATGTTTTACTGGAAAATGAAGAGCTTGCTGCTGGTTTTAAAAAGTAATACCTTTTGGTTTTGACAAAAGGAAACACATTTTCATGCTAGGAATTTCCTGACAGCAGATCATTATTCTATGACAAATACTGTGTTTCCACCAAGACTTCTCAGGAGCATTGCAGCAGCTTGCAGACCAAGGATCCCCACATGTACATTGCTCAAATACCAGCACCATCGGCAACTCCTCAACATGTGTATGTCAGACACACACAGAAGGAGGATTTGGCTGCTAGGAGGAATTTGTGTACACTTTGTAAACCTTCCACGATTTCCAGCTGTGTCACAGCTTGGGGTCCTTGTTTTCGATGGAACAATAGCTGCTAGCGTCTTCCTTCCATAAAACAAAGGCATACTGTATTTTGTAGAAACTAGTTAGAAAACCAAAAATTACAGGTAAGATAATCAAGTGTCTTCTAACTCAGATATTCTGAGGCTGTGTACAACTGCTTTCTCTGTTATTTTCTCTATAGCTTCCACTTTGAATCTAACAATGTGTAATGTACCTACATCTTCTAAAGAGGCTATAAAGGTCAAAAAAACACAGCAAGCAGTTAATATTTTATCACTGTTTTGTCCATCATGCCTAACTCTGGTATTCATCTTACCAGCAAAAGTTTGTAACTATTTGTCTTTTTTGGTTGTTTTGTGTGTGTTTTGGGGTTTTTTTAAAGCTATAGAAGGCATTCATGTTTTGTATATCTACCACATTTGGGAGGAAGAGGGGTCACTAGGAAGTCAAACCACATCAGGATGTGGAGGACTTGCCCAATATCAATAAGACTGTTTCCACAGTACAGGCAGTAGCTGCTAATAGTTTTCATTGGCAGCAACTTCTGAATCCCGTTTTTGTCTGGTAGAAGTTCTGTGACGGAGGATGGGCATTTCACCTTATGCAGGTAACAGGTGGAGGCCTGATAGCAACCCTGTTAAAATTGCTTCATTTCATATCAGCAAACTTTGAATTAAGCCCTAGGAAAACAGGTACCGAAAGAAATGGTTAGAATACACTGATGAAAATAGAATCCCAGCTGTCTTTTATTCCCTCATTCATCCACACAGGAGAGTATGAGACTGCAGGAGAATTTTCAGACAAGCCTTACAGCTGTAAGTCAGTGGTACTCAAGCACTGAAATAGCCCAGGCTCTTCTGAAAATCCCAATGATGAAATCAGTAGAGAAAACTTGTTGGCATGTGTCGCAAGAAGGGCAGGTCTCACTCCGGGCTGACACAAACATGTTTTTGCAACTGTGGCATGTTTGTGTGTACTCTTAGAAAGCATGTGATGATTTCAAAACAGCATAGAATTGCTACATCTACAAGTGTGAAACCTGGAGAAGTACCTGTTTTTGTACCCTGTTCTAAATAAACAGTAAGAGGGGCAGGGCCTCCTCCTCTGTCAAAATGAATTACCAATGAATGTTACTAGTCATCTTCAGCTCTCAAAAATGGTGTGGCCTTCGTATTAGGAGTAGTCCTATGCAAGACTGTGGATCTTGAGGAAAATTCCCCACTTAATCTGTGATCCCACTCTAAGAACTGAGATCAAGGCTCTGAATATTTGCAGAATTCTGGAAAGTTATGATTTATGCCTTCTCTGCCTATTAACATAAGATCACTTTGAAGTGTCTTAATTTTTATACTTATATATGTATTGCAGGTGTTCTAGAACCTCTCAAAAAAGTTCATAATATAGAACACTTCATGAGAGGAAAAATGAGACTTAACAATTGTCTCAGCATACAGTTGCTGTATTAAGTGGCATTTGTTTTTCCTGTGTTTTATCATAATAGAGACAGAATGTGCGAGTATTTGTGTTTGCATCATAGTAATAATTTATTATATATTCAGCAGGATGAGTAAGGCTTTTGGATGCTATTCAGGCTCCAGAAGAGCAATACATACGCGGGTATAAATTTAAAGCTTCCTTAGATCAAGAGTGTCTTTTTCATAGAAAAAGTTTATTTATAAAAAGTAAATAAATATGAGAACAAACCACTATAGTGATTTTTCCCTTTTCACTAGTGTAGTAATGGAGCAAATTAACATGTGAAAAAAGCAGTTGCCTTTATATGGTGAGAGAGCAAAGGAGGGTGTAAGATAAACTAGGTCAGCCTGCTCTAGTTAACACTTGCTTTTTAGCTGCTTTTTGTAATCAGACTCCAATTGCAAACCTTACTTTTGTCAGTCGTAGCTATTTCATGTAGCTGCTGAATGAAAAGTTGATGCAAGGTATGTGACTGCATCATTTCAACTTCTGTTCTCAACTAAATTCCTTGTCTCTCACACTGTTATGTCATTGTTTACATTACCACCAGTCGTTGGCAAACAGGATTCATAAAACGCATCTAGGGGATAGAAACCTGGACTATTGCTCTTTTGATAGAAATCAGCAATCCTCAGTGTTAAATTCACTGATGACTTTTTGGGACACATCTCCAGTGCCATTAGGTGGAGTTGCACCCCTAAGCGTTAGTGGGTTTTAGAGCATCTGCTTCTCAGATAAGACAGTCTCACTAGGAAAAAGCCTGTCATCATTGGTTTGACTGTGTACAAGAAATTAAATTTAGCTGCCCTCCTGTGGAAACAGTTTTATCACAAGGGGGAGAGGGAATAATCTTGTGGATTAATCACAATGGTAAAAAAAAAAAAAAGCAACACAGCACTGAAAAAATAAAATAATTTATTGTTTTTACAACTGGTATGTGAACGGATGTAATGAATTTATTTATTCTTATTTAACAAAAATACCAATTGTGCAAATTCTATATTTAAAATGTTTTGCTATCGTCTCTGTCTCTCTCTTTCTCGCTCTCTTAATTTATGCTTCAAATTTATGTTGAAAGTACGCCTTGTGAGTTTACATAATGTATGGCACTGGTTATTTTTTTATATGTTTTTATTTAGAAAGCTTTCTGCATGAAACAGGGGTGTATGTGTATACATGTGTGCACACTGTATAGATGTATATCCTTTTTCTGCTCCTATCTTTTTCTTAGAGAAGTTGTAGATTTTTAATTTTGTGACACCTCATGCTCAAAGCTCCTTGTTATGCTTTACTTCTAAAATCTCTCAACTAGCAAGTCATAAAGGTCTCTGGACCAAAAAACCCCATACCAGCTCCTAAAGAACTCAGACAATAGACTCGCTTCGCACAGGTGCATGCAGTTCATGCTGCATGCCTCAGTGATTTACCACCAAAGCTGGTAGGAGTCTTACCCTTCGCTTCAATGGGAGCAAGTTCAGGCTTCTAGTAAATGGGAGTCCTCTATGCAAATGAAGTTTCTCTGAGTTGTCAGGGTGGCAAGTGAGTCTTCTGTCATGCAGCTTCTTGTGTTTAGGTGAAATCACTACAGAGAAACTCTTGTATGCCTCTTTAAAACATAGCTGAAACAATGTATGATTTGGTTTATTAAGACTGAAACATTAAAAAAGCTACTTTTTCATTCTTTCCACCATTTATATACATATATCAATATGTATATATGGCTATAAAAAGTCAAAAGCCCAATTTGGAAGGCTTAGCAATATTTTACTTCATTGTATTTTAGCTCTTTGCACCACATCAGGCAAAGTTAGACACAGAAAAGACAGCAAAGCATGCATTCCCAGTGTTCCCTTGAAATAACAATACCTGTTTGCTTCTGCTTTTCATCCAGTCCAACTACTGCTGAATTCAAGGGAACTTCTATTGGGCCCAGTGTAAGGAAAAAAATGCAATATAGACAAACCTACAACTTTTCTACAGTCAGTTTATTTAACAATTCTGTACACTTCAGCATAAGGGCAGTACTACAGACCACAAATAATCTATTTCCAACTGTTGAGTTATCTTACTTATCAGGGCCCACATTCACACAAGTTAAATTCCAGCTCAGCCTCTCTGCTCAGTGCTTGCTGCCGTCCAGGCACTCCTGAAGACCCAGAGCCAGCCACAAGGCTTTAGATGAAATTGTAATGGCCAGTGGGTGATGTTTGCTCACTTAAGACCCACTCCAAAATGCCAGGAAGTTGCTATAAGCCTTGACTTTGACAATCTTTAGGGCAGGCTTTATACAGGATTTTTAAGGACGAAGCATTAATAATTATGGGGTTTCAGCAAGGTGTTCAGGTGAGTGTTTCTCTTCCCACTCATGAATGCTGTGGCATTCTTTGTCACTGAGGAAGACGGAGCCTCTGTCAAGAGCCAAAATTAGATTCTCTGAGCATAGGCTGCAATTTTCAGAAAAACAGTTGCTGGCTTGGAGGGGTTTGTTCTTCTTTTTAATTAACTGATTAGTTTTTATAGAGTGGCCAAAGTGCATCATTGCAGTCATACTTGTCATAGGTAACATTTTCAAGAGGGTTTTTTTACTGTGGGTACACTGCTGCTAGCTTGTATAGTAAAGCTAGTTCAACATTCTTGTTTCGAATAACGTTGCAAATGCAGATATTTCTGGTTTATCATGTGTACTGGTAATGACTCTTAACGTAAGAGAAATTGTCAGGACCTCAGCTGGCACTACAAAATGTAGCTTTGGGGTTTAGAAGGTTCTATTACAAGTGCAAGTTTTCAGTGATAAAGTACAAAATTTGATGCCCCAAACATATTCTTAGTCTTCCCAGTGAGTGGTGTAAGAACTTCTCTCCAGACACACTGTACCAAACATCTTGATACTGTCCTGCTGCTCTGCACACTGCAGAGCTGCAGGTCAAAAACAAAACTCACAATGTCGTTTGCCCTGGAAGTTGTCTGTAGAGGCTCACGGTCACTGTAAGGACACTAAAGTCATTTCCATGTACATCAGCCTTGCATAGTCCATGTTGAAACAAACACATACATGGACACATGCATAATTTAACTGTGGTTAAATGCAAATGCATATTTTTCGTGTGTGCATGTGTATACTTGTGTATATATGAACACATACTTGTACATATATACACAAATGAGTATTTGGGTCTCCATTACTCCCACTCACTGGGTGAAATAGTTACACTGATTTAGTTATACCTATGTAAATTCAGAGTAACTTCATTACATCATTTGGCTTTGCAGGAGCTGCTTCAGCCTTATACCACTTTAAGTGACAGCATAATTTGTCTTTTAATTTATAGGAACTGGTTTATACAATTTATCATATGAACTGTGAAATTTTCAGATAGTTTATCATATGAAACATACTCATAGACAGTCAAGCCTATATGCGTTGCTAAAACCCCATCAGATACAGGAAATAATATAATGAATTCAAATAAGTTGGAGACAGCGTAATACTCCTGTATAGCAGTAAATACATTTAATTTTTATTGTCAGGTCATCTGCCTAACAGATAAAATAAAACAAGAGGCATTGTAGGGAAGACTAACAGGAAAGTGCAGTGTTTGGTTTTGCTTAGTTTATGTCATTGTGCCACTTTATATCCTCTGTTGGTGTCAGCGTATTCTGGAAAGTGTCACTTTGTGCATTACAGATAACTCAGCTGAAATACCAGTACCCTTTGAAAAACCAAGATGTGTCACAAAATTTTTTTCATCCTAGTATGTGTCTAATCGAACAGAGTTAACATTTTTAGAGCACTACTATGTCAGCCAGTTTACATCATAATGTTATGCGAAATATAAATTCATTCAAACAGAATTGTACAAGGTCTACACTGTACTATGACACATTGAAGGCCAATATTTTGTTTTGTAAACCATTACATATGTATAATTTACCAGTTGTAATCTTAAAACATTTGATTCTGTGATTTCAGTAAAAGTAATAAATATAAACTGTATCATAGGTCCAAAATATTTGTTCTTGATGGTATATTTGTGGGCTACTGTTTGCCATTTGTGCCCTGCTAGAGACAGATGAGCAAAAGAGATTGAGCTGATCCCTACATTAAGACATCAATATTCTTGCTATATGTAAACACTGCACTTCAGTTGTGGTGGGGTGGAGTTCTGTCAAAGTGGTTTTGAGAGTCATGAAATAGAACAGGAAAGTGCAGAAAGCAGCATTCAGTGCCTCTCCAGAGCCTTAGACAAAGTTCCTGTTTGCTGCAGTTCAGAAAGATGGTATGTACCAGTGATCTCCTGAGCCTTCCCAAAGCTCCTGTGAAGTCCATGGGTTCTGTCCAAAAGCCACATCTTGCAGAATTAGTGGATTAAGATATTCAGAATATAGTTAGCCATAGAAACCAATGTAAAAGTAGTAAAAACCTACCAGAATGGGTAATGGCAGCGTACGATGTGTGCAGAAGTGGTGGTACAGCTTATGTGTCAAAGGAACAATAAGAGCAGTAACTAGGGATTGGGCTGGTGAGACAGTTGTATACACACTCCAACTGAAGTGTGGCTCTTAAGATGAGTTACTACCAAGATTTACTTTTCTAACAAACAGGACTGTATTATTATGCATTATAATTCAATTTTCGTGCTGATTTCTTTCTTATCCTTTCTGATTCCACAACACTAAGTTGGAGTTTTTCTTGTTCCTGAAAATGATGCTTTCTTTCCAAAAGTGAAAGCAAACTCATCCTGTCTAAATCTTACCCCATGTGCCTGTCTAATCTATTGATTGCTGGCATTTTTATGAAATTTGAATTTTGCCTTTTTTTAATGTGGAGGTTTTGTTTTACGAATTGTAAATTAAATTGATTCTTACTTACAGAAATTTTATATGCCTAGGAATAACTTTTCTTCCTAGGTTGTTCGGAGAACGGCAGCAAAGCTTTACAGAGCTGCCAGTACCTATAGAGAGGCCCAAGGTCTTCAGAAAAATGTGTCTAGTAATCTGTTACACTGCATATAAATCAGCTTGAACCACATTACAAGAGAGCTGTCCTGCTAGTGCTTGGTACAGTATATGTGGCACAGTATATGTCTATATATGTGCAGTATTACATATTTGTAATATTACTATTACCTAGTCTGTATGTATATAAAGTCTTGCTTATACATTTACAGTAGATGGTTATAAGACAGGTCACTGCCCATCAGAAAGAATGCAGTGGTCAACATCAGTGAAGGGTGCAGTGGAAAACCTGTGCTAGAAGGCAGTTTTACCATTTACCCTGCCTAAGGGGTTTAGGGAGATGAGTCATCTGCTACACTCATCAGTAAAAATTGACTAACAGGTTTTCATCCCTCTCTGCATCTTTCCTTAGCCAGGATGCTGGGGCAGAGCAAAATTTCCACCAACTCCTTGTCTCCTGCCCACCTGCAGGTAGAAATGGCAGATATGCAAACTATGCCACAACTTTGTCCTCTACTGTTAGATAGTTTTTGTCTCTTGGAGCGCTCCACAAGTGTTACCACCCAGTACATCCTCTGTATTTTTGTCTGCATAGCAAGCTGCAATGTCACCGAGTGATTATGGCAGGTCCTATCTTCCCCAAATTCCATTTTTATTTCCCATTTTAGAGTTTGCAGTAGCTCAGAAAAAGCCATTACTGGGAACGGAAATCCATTCGTATACAAATCAACTAGAGCAGAGACAGCAGTATAGATGTTCTCAAATGTCCAACGCTGTCATAATCCCATTACCGTGCAGGGACTGTTCTGTATCAGGAACATGAACTCATTCTCTCTTAATGTATTTTCCATCTCTTCATAATGTGACATTTCACCTCTTCAGAAACTATATGTAATTATGTATGAGGAGGGAGACTTCTATCCCCAAGACTCTGAACTTGTAGACCCAATTCTCATTTATAGGTGGGGATGCAAGATGGATTTGATCCAATTTCAGTCCTCTAGCCAAACTGATCCTTTTTAAAAAAACATAAGTTTTGGAAACCTCAAAATATATCCAATAATTAAACTAGAAAATGTTCAAGTCTTTCCACATTGCTTACACCATTACCTCACTTTCCTTATGCTGTGCTCTGCAAAGTTTAAAGTAATAAATTCATCATGCTTAGACCACTCGACATTCTAAGCTGACTCAAGGATAGGGTTGAAGAGTAAATGCATGGGAAAAGTAATTTAACAACAGTCAAGGAAAAACTATTATTTTCCATGCTTGGAGGACCAGGGTGGCAATCTCTTTGCTTTCCCTTGATTGTTCTGGGAAAGTACGCACGGACATTTTCTTAAGCAGTTGCTCAAGAAAGCTTTTTTGTTGTAGCAATCATGTGCAACCTAAGGATGAGCTTATTAAAACAGCCATTGTGGCCATTGCCACCATAGCCTCACTGCTCCAAGTGTTGCTAAACAAATGCAGTATGACAGGATAGTTGGATGAAATTCTGGGGGATGCATGTGCATATAGGTATGGGGGAGAGGGGTGCCTCAGAAGGCAGAAGGGGTAAGAAGTGTTGCATTCTGTAATCTTTATCAGCTTTAATGCATTTTTCCACAGGAAGCTCATAAGCATGTGTTTTTGCCTACCTGTAATTTGGTTCCCTGGTGTGTCTATATTTTACTTCTTCCATCTATTCTTCTGTCTCAGTAAGACTTTATCTAAAGGACCCAAACCTGCCAAACCCTCCCGCACATCTCTGACTGCATAAGCCTGAGTTCCACTAAACAGACTCATGTTAGCAGCAACGCTTCCCAGTAAGTCGTGACTGCGGCCAGATGGGCACTGAAGGAATGGTCCCCTGCCCTTGCAGCTGCCAGGAGAAGAGGAGGGCAGGGGCGTGAGCCCAGCAGCGCCGCAAGGGAGCCCTGCTGGCATCAGTTCATCTGGACTGTCTCGAGACAGCCGAACTTCAGATCCTGTGTATGCGCAAGGACGTGCCTATCTCTAGCTCATCTGAGTGCTTCGCACAGGTTCGCATCATAAATTAATTCTTTTGATAGCGCTGGCTCTGCTAGTCGCCTTTTATCCCCCTTACACATTTGTGGTGTTATTTTGAGAGACCATAGTGAAAATGGATTTTAGATCTTTTTGCTCTGGAGGCACTCACTCCTTTTAAGCTGCTACGGTAGCAGGTGTTGTGCCCAGGCCCTCTGCTGATGGGAGCTGGGTGTTGATAATTTTGCTTATCATCTGCTGTAATGATCGAAGGCCATACACCCTGGTGAGGTTTGCAGATGTAAATTCTGCTCTAGCCGTGCCGGTAACCACAGAAGGGCCGTACGCATGTGTTAGTGCATATCCTTACCAAAAAAAAATACGCAAATTGCACTCCACTGGCAATCCAGCAGAGAGGCCCGTTGGAAACCGACCCCGTGCAGCCATAAAGCCGTGAAGGTACCACAGAGAAACATCTGCTTGGTAAGCAGGAAGGCACCAGTGCAGTGAACATTGCTATGGTCCCGTAGTGCCTGAGAGCATCAGGTAACTCCCATCTTGAAATAGTTGAAAGCTGGCAGGAGGCCACCTCGGCAATTGCTTAGATGGCAGCTGCCCAACGGGTTGGCAAACAAGCTTAGTTACCTAGTAAAGGTGGTCTGTAACTAAAGGGTAACGAAAATGATACTGGAAACTTTGAGAGCACTTTAAAGTGGTCAATTTAAGACAGGGCCCTGCCCACTGGAAGTGGTCCTTTGCTGAAGGCCTCGCTGTACTAGGGCTGGTTTTGTCCAGAAAAAACAGTGTTGCATGCTGTGTGGTCTGGGAGGAATGTTTTCACACTGATATTTATGTGGCATGCTAAGATCTGACAGCCATCCAGAGGGGTTTCAGCCAATATTTCATTTTAAATATATGCTGCCCACAACTGAAGAAAAGCACGTGAAATGGCATTGCTTCTGAGGGGTAAACCGAATGGCAGAGTCGCCGCAGATAGCAGAGACAGACTCCGTATGGTAAACCAGCGGCTACAGAGATATAGGTTCTTTTGACAGGAATTTGAGCTATGAAAGGATTTAAGGGGAAATTACCAACCAGTCTGGTATTCAAATGCCAAAATACACAGTCAGACTCTTGGCCGTACAGGCACACTGTAATGCTCTTCAGCTTCACTTCAAAGAGAGAAGGAAAGTTGCAGGACTTCTCTGTGTAAACCTCAGCCTCTTCATGTATGCAGGAAATCACCACCAAAATGCTAGCCCTTCATCAGGTTAAAATGAAACGGTGAACTGAAGTATTATATACGAAGAACTTTTCCTCCAGAGGAGAGGAGAAAGAAGCAAAGGATGTTTTGTTTCCCTCTCCATCAAAATAATTATTATTTTGGGATGAGTTCATTGTGTATTTTTAGCTATTTTTTTTCCCCAAGATAGTTTCTTAAGGCAAGGCAGAGACAGAGTCAGTACCTAAGACAAGTTGGGAGGTTACTGTGGAACAACTTTGCCTCCAAAAGGTCTCTGCCTGCCTCAGCCTGCTGAAGGCCTTTCCAGTATGGCTCCAGTCTTAGGCTCCTGTTCCCCAGAGTCTGCACCTTCCACACCAGGAGCCATTCTCTTTGGCTGCATTCATAATGTTTATTTAAATCATCACCTGGTTTGTTTTCAGAGCTAGTCAAGTTTCTAGAAATATGTAAAAGAGGATGTTAAAGACCTAGTAGATTAAGAACAAAAAAAAAGACATTGGCAAAAAAAATTAGGAGAAGTAGTTACTTTTCATTTACAACTACAAAAGAAAAAAGAAGGGGAAAAGCTCCAGGAAGGAAGATTATCTATGAACAGTATGTCTTCTATCTTGAATCTGGATGTAAGCCATAACCAAGCAGCATCCAAAAACTCTGGAAAATTCGGGGAGTTAATTTAGATGTCATAGCAATCCATATATTGGGGTAAACTTTAAAATACAAAGCAGAATAGCTAAAATAAGAGAATGGAGTAGCGATAGAGGAAAAAATGCTTTACTCTTCCTACCTAGCTCTAGTTAGGTACAGCAAGGGACAAGAAGTAACTAAGAAGGGAGCTTGGACAGTTTAAGATAATTTCATACAAGATTAAATTTATCAGATAAATGTAAAGAACAAAAAATTTTTATTCTATAAGGATAAATATGGATTTCCATTAGAAGTAGTAGCTGAAGACTTCATAGTCCAATTATTTATGAGAATGTGGATATTATTACTAAAAAACCTGAAGACTACAGCCCAGATGGGTTTATCATTTTAAGCCTTTTTAAAGCTTGAAATAAAGCCTTAGTTGATATATTTAATTAGATATGCCAGGAAGTTACTACTCTTGCATGGAAGCAATTGTAGCTATAATACACATTACAACTCACAAAGGGGTGGGAGTGAATCAGTCATTCCTAATGTACTTCCTAATGTAACACTTGCTTTTAAAGCAAAGGGTTAGTAGGTAGACTAGAAAGTTTCTTCGATATATGTGCTCAGACCATTAAAATGTACCATAGGAAAAGCATCTCACAGACAAGAGATTTAGACTTCATCTTGATTAAGGAATACTGCAAGGGCTCTTGGTGTCATTGCACAAGAGAAAGCCGCTAGCTGAATGAAATGGGAACATGGGAGCACATCTCCTTTCCGTGGGACCAGAGTAACGGTCCTGGCTGAAGGTGCACCATGAACGTGGGTTGCAAAGGGTCGTTGAGGGATAGTCTCATAGGTGCTGACCCCAGAAATTTGTGAGAATGAAGGGATAAAGCCTGCCTGGGAGCCAGTGTTTAAGCAGGGGTATGAGTCCAATTCACCTGACTAGTTCAGTAAATGTCCCGTGAGTAAATAAATAGCTTGGTCATTTGGAACATATCTCAAAGCACTGCAGGAAAGTAGCTAGAGGACCACAAAAACTATGTTGGTATCCATATGGCAATAGACAGAGGTTATTTTAGCAGTGTGAAATGTTTTCTGATTCCAACAGCACACAAAAAAAAGTGCCAAAGCAATTTGCCAGTGACAATAATGTGTGGTGTAATGTTGAGGATGAAAAACCTTCAGCTGGGCTTGACCCAGTGTAAATCATCCCTGGGTCTACTCCAGTAATATTCAGTGTTAACCAACTGTATCTGGGCTTTCTATCTGAGTAGTATCTGTCACTTGAATATAGATAAATATTAAATTATGTCTACACTTAAGGCAGAGTCCTTAGTGTTGACTTAAAATGTAACTCATGTTTCTAAATCATTTCAGTGAATTTGTAAATCCCATCCTTAAAGTTTTTGAAAACCATATATTATTTTTTTTTAGTCTGCTATTTAACACCATAGTGTGATTCTAGCCAAGCCCTGAAATCCCACGCAAGGCAGATTATGTTCGGTTCTCTGGCTGTCTACATATTTTCCTCCCCTGTGTGCCTTACGAGCCAATGCCTGAATATAGCCCTAAAAGCATATCCGTAGCATACACCCAAGAGACCACATTCAGTATCCTGTCACCCATCATATTGAACTGATTGATTCTACCAGGATTGTTAATAAAAGCATAATTTCAAAAATGTCTCTTTACTTAAAGCCTTTTTTTTTTTTAATAGTATAGTAGTTATGGCAACTGCTTCCTGCCACCTCTGCTGCCAAAAGCCACAATCCATCCATGAAAAAGAGCTCCTCCATCCAAACACATTTTTCAGTGGACAGCAGCATTCCCTGGCTGGAGCACACTCTTCCCTTCCCTTCTGGCAAATTGGAAGCCAAACAAAATCTGTAATAAATGTGAGCTGAGAGTGAGGAATTAAGTGAACTTCTTACAAATGACTTTATTTTTACACGTACATGCAAGAAAAAAGGGAAAAAAAACCTCTGGGGGGGGGGTGGAGGGGAGAAAAAGCCAGCCACCCCCCAAGGCTGTTCAATGAAAGAAAATGTTTTCCTTTCTTAGAATGCACGTTTGGGATTCAGACTCTCTTAAAAGTCTTGGTATAATAGTAATTAAAAAAATGGTGAGTTATTTCCCCTTCTCTCTTAGTTTTATTCTACCATAGAGGTCAGTGGCATGTTTTCTTAAGTCTAGTGTATTTCCTGCATGATGATCAAAGTTTGCTTTATGAATTTGAAAATAAACTGTTCATATTCTTTGCTAGTACCAAAATTCTGCTTCTATGAGCAGGCCTTTCTGGTCTTGACACAAAATAATTCTTAAATTTTCTGTTTGACAACATGATAAAGCTTTTAGAAAAGCTTTACAATTATTTTTATAGACTGTATTTATAAATATTATTTTCCCTCCCTAGGCATAATTCCAATGCACAGTTATGTGGAGCTTGCTTTTCTTTCCCTTGCCCTGTTGGCTGTGACCTTTTACTCACTCAGAAAACAATTAGTACGTTTTCCAGCAGATAGTTGGATGATTTCATGCTCTCTTATTATAAGAAAACATTGTAACAGACCACTTGAGCAAACAGTTTAATGTGCTTTCTTTGAAGCCCCTGTATAGTGAACAAATACAAATGTACAAGAATGTCAAAAAATTGAATGAATCAAGAATAATGATAACAATGAGATGAACAGCCACTTATAAAGCAGGAATTCTCTTATAGACTGAATTTGAAAGTTTTATTAAAATACACCACCACCATGATACAAGTCACTTTGAGATTTTTGGCTGTGTGTGAGAAGAAGATAAGGCTCGAGTTCCAGTACTAATTAGGCATTGCACACATTGTGATCATTAATAATTTCCACCACAGTAACTTCAGCCTACAAGGTATTTTGCAAACAAATTGCAGAAACACAGTGTAGACAATGTAAGCACTCAAAAGCACATACAGTATACAAGCCTGAAATTATGAAAAAAGGAGAGGAAGGAAAAGTAACAGCAGAGACACAGGTCCAATCCAAAATTGTGAGGCCAGCATTACTACAGTTTTGTTTCCAAGCTCAGCAACAGGATGGCATTGCCTGGTGTTCTGTGTTAATGACATGCTCACTTGATTAAAACCCTTTTTCTCCCCATGAAGTACCTACCTTACTGAGATTTTTGCCTTCAAAATTATTTTCACTGCCTCCATGCAAGTGATGTATTCTATAGCTACGTTGGGCATTTTAGCTTCTTTTATATAATAAACATACAGAACTATTGCAGTAGGACTTCAGGGTATTTAGAAATCCCTCCCCACTGGTCAGCTTAATGGCAGGACTCATGGAGTGGCCCCCTCATGCGTGTTCTTAGTGTGCAAGTAATGGTGGAGTTACACGAGCCGTCTCTGTGGAGTAGTTCCAAAAAAGAAGGCGGCTGTACACCAACAGGGATGTCTATTCCCTGCTTTGTCTCCAGTTCCCAAACTTGAGCCAGCATGCATTGCATCAACAGGAGAATGAAAACAAATGAGAAGAAAAGGCAAAGCGTATGCATACGATGCCACAAAATAAAAGGAAGTTTGTTATCTCCAAGGATTCACTAATTCATTGCTTGGATTTTCTCCCAAATAAATTATGCTGGATTAAGCCAGGACTAAGCTAGCTAAAAGGAAGTGTCACCATTCGAAGCACAACCCTAATCAAATATCCCCAAGTTTCGCTTAACACGAAGTTGAGCTGCAAAATTTCAGAATTTGCCTATGCTTACACAGGTCAAATGAAGTGGTGACAAACAAAGAGGCACCAGAAGATATCCTTACCCCTGTTTTCCCAGCTGAAGCAACTGGAAGACATAAAAGGCATAATTATCCTGTTTTAAGTCACACAGTAAGCAGAAGCACAGCCAGGAATGTACCGTGGGCTTCTACGCTCCAAAATAGCGATATAAAACAACCGTTCCTCTTTTACCAGGATTTTTTACAGCTGCTTTCGGCATCAGGTTGATATTCTCAGTTTTTTTTTTCATTCAAGTCCCATCTTGCAGCTGCATCCACAGAAGCAGTTCTCCACTGAAGACAGGAGCACTGGTCTTGCCTACAGCAACTCTTGAAGCACCTTTAATGAGTCAACCCAGGCACCTTTGCTAGTTGACAAAGTAGGCACCTGAAAGGTACAAGACTTGTGGCTTTTGCCACTGACCTTAGGATAAGACGAATGGCACCCCCCAGGCTCTTGTTTCTCTCCATTGGTCTGGGTTATTAGATGTGGAGAAGGCTTCCACCTTTCACCAGACAAATCCATGCCTGGCCTGCGACTGCTCTACGGTCTGCTTTAGGGTACAATGGTTGACTTCTATGCAAGTTGGTCTATGAAGAGAAACACTGCTGTCATAAATTATTCCAGTGGCATGTTGTCTGCCAAGACTGTATTACACTATTCCTCTTATTAATTTTTTTTAAGTCTAAATACATAAAACTGTAGCAACTGTTACATAGTCTTTCAAAAATTTTAAAAAAATATTTTGACACTGGGGAGGGGCTTCCTCTCATGGACTTTCGAATCTCCATCTGAAACACTCTTTATAGGTGCCTTTTAGATTCAACAGAGAAAAAATGGGCACTTCACACATGCTACTCATTTCACCCAACAGCAGACGTCCATAATAGGTTAGATGAATTGCACATTACAAATGTGTATTTCTTTCCAGCGACAAAGGGACATAGGGTTCAGATGTAGACAGCTACAGTGCAGATGTCTGAAGCTGAGTGAGATGAATCTCATTCCAGGTCTCAAAAGGGCTAAAAGTGCTTGGGAGCAGTATCCTGTTTCCAAAGAGTTTTCAAGTAAAAACTCAGTTCCAAATGGCTATAATTCTTTCAAAAAAATTGACTAGATGAAGGCAGGTTTGTTCTGCACCATTTTTTTCACTGAGCTACCACTGGGAGAATTAGTAATGTTCTAGTTCAGACTCTCTCCCTCCCTATCATCCCTCCCCCTTACGTCCTCCAGCTCTTACTTCATTGCAAAGTTCTCTTTAAGCTTGTGTAAGAAACTACACATCCTTTTCGATATAGAAAAATATCTGCAGTGAATTCAAAACCCCTCAGAATGTGAAGGTTATACGTATTGCAATGATTGTCAGAAAAATGCTTTTCTCCTCTCCCCCTGCCTAAAATATATTCCTGTGGAGCGATCTAATTTTTATGCTAAGACTTATTTGCAGATTTTTTTACTGATATGAAGTTGTTTAAAATCAAATTATGAAGGCCTTGGAGAGATGCAAAAGTATTTGTTTCACTTAGCCTTGATATACAATATTAAAATTGGATGTTACTACAGAGCTTTTAAAGTCAATTATTGAATTATCTATTGGTACGGGTTATTACAGCTCAGTATCCCTATTACACATCTAATATTGGTAAGCCTTTAGCTTCAACAAGCTGTGACGATGAGATCCAAAATGTAACCAGGAAATATATGATGGCTTTGAATGCTATGTGTTGTGCAGAATTTCTCAATGAGTAGATCTCGTTGCTGTGCTACAAGCACAAAAGAGAACCAAGCTCCTCGCCCCTTCATTGTGTGTATACTTCCACTATCTCTTTTGGCTTCTTTACCCCATGGTGAATAAATGTAATAAAACAGCTGCTGCTTCCATGTCTGTGCGCAGTTTTTCCACAAGTGCCACTAAATTCTCTTGAATATGCTCCAGCTTATTCCCTGAAGAAAACCCTGACATTCAAGTTTCTTTTTTTTTGTTATAACCAAATAGTGGTTCTAATTTAACCATATTAGAAACAAATTATTAATGAGCCAAATGCCTGACCTGAGCTATCAAAAAAAAAAAACCCAAAACAAAAAACCCTCCCCAAATGTAAAACCTTGACTCCCTTATCTGAGCTGATACAGTTGATTTCAATGCCTTTAATTTCATGAGTGCACAGAGCTATGGAGAGCTCAACACTCCCGCGTGCATCCATGCTGACTGTGGCAGTAAGAAAGGCAGAAGTAAGCAAAATACTAGACTTGTTGGGGGAGCAAGTTTTGGAGAAAGTGGTTGTCCTGGTTTCAGCTGGGATAGAGTTAATTGTCTTCCTCGTAGCTGGTACGGTGCTATGTTTTGAGTTCAGTATGGAAGAATGTTGACAACACTGACGTTTTCAGTTGTTGCTAAGTAGTGTTTAGACTAAAGTCAAGGATTTTTCAGCTTCTCATCCCCAGCCAGCGCGAAAGCTGGAGGGGCACAAGAAGTTGGCACAGGACACAGCCAGGGCACCTGACCCAAACTGGCCAACAGTGTATTCCATACCATGGGACGTCCCATCTAGTATAGGAACTGGGGGGAGTGGGAGCGGGGAATCGCCGCTCGGGGACTAGCTGGGTGTCGATCGGCGGGTGGTGAGCAATTACACTGTGCATCAATTGTACATTCCAATCCTTTTATTATTGCTGTTGTCATTTTATTAGTGTTATCATTATCATTATTAGTTTCTTCTTCTCTGATCTATTAAACTGTTCTTATCTCAACCCATGAGTTTTACTTCTTTTCCCGATTTTCTCCCCCACCCCACTGGGTGGGGGGGGGAGTGAGTGAGCGGCTGCGTGGTGCTTAGTTGCTGGCTGGGGTTAAACCACGACAGTCCATTTTGGCGCCCAATGTGGGGCACGAAGGGTTGAGATAATGACAAACCTGACCAGAGCTTGTTAAAACAAATTTGTTATAAGCATTCATTATATTGGTCTAATAGTCGCTGGTCATTATGTTGATTTATGTGTTCTTAGAGTTGTTGCTCTGGTTTTTAAAGTTCTGTTATGTATCACCTCGCTTGCTGTATGTAGTTCCTCTTCTGCTGCTTATCATCCGTGGGAGGTGGATTAAGGTTTTTGCTTTGATGTATGGTATAACACTGGTTTATGGTATGATAAAGTCATCAGCTGTGGGATTAATCCAGTACTTGCACTCAGCATTGTCACCTTTATACTCTGGGAGCCATGTGTGGGAAACTATTAATAATTACACCATTTACCTTTCCTCCTTGGAAAACCAGTCTATGGGTGGGGTACCTTTCTTCCCCTCTCCTTTCTCCTTCAGTCCAGTTACAATGGTGTTTGAGAATTTTGAAAAATTTGAATACTCTTGGGATGTTGAGACCAGCACGGTCCTAGCCCTACTGCTAGGAATTAGCATGCTTCTGAATGTGGTTCAGCTCTTGTTTAAGGTTAAACAACTATTTAAGAAGATCACCCAGAGATCTGCCCCGAGGCTGGATAATTATGAGTGGCAGGGTGTGTGGGGTAGTATGGGCAAGTACCTAGAAAAGTGGGCACCTCCAGTGTTTTGGAAATTCACCCCTGAACAAGTGCAGAATCCAGAAGAACTAGTAAAATATTTGGAAAAGGTATGCTGTCACCCCAGCAGCTCCAGAGAGATACAAATCACTGCAACGTGCTGGGGCCTGGCCCATGCCTATCGAGCCCTGTTCGACACCACTCAGTACCCTCAAGGGGAAGAGAAGGTCTCTGGACCTAACAACAAAACGATGAGCACCGCGGCCACTCAAACCTCCGCAATGGGCGCTGCGGCCCCTCCAGCCCCGGCGACGAGCACTGTGGCTACCCAAACTTCAGTGACAGGCACTGCAGCCCCTCCAGCCCCGGCAACGAGCACTGCTGCTACCCAAACCTTGGTGATGGGCACTGAGGTCCCTCCAGCCCCGGCGATGAGCACTGCTGCTACCCAAACCTCGGCAACAGACACTGCGGTTATCCAAAACCCGGCAAGCGGTACTGCAACTGAACCAGCGGAACAACCTGCACCAGCATCAGTTGCCCCCGTACAGAAAAAGAAATATACAAAAAAATCAGTTCGCTTAGCAAAGGATGAAGGTGAGCCAGGGTCATCACAGGAACAGGAGGAAGAGGCAGAACCCGAGGTAATAACCAGGTCCCTATCCTTGACTGAGCTGCAGGATATGCGAAAAGATTTTGGCCGCCGTATAGGTGAGCATATTATCACCTGGCTCCTCCGATGCTGGGACAATGGGGCTAATAGCTTGGAATTAGAAGGTAGGGAAGCCAAGCAGCTGGGATCGCTTGCCAGGGAAGGTGGCATTGACAAGGCAATTGGAAGAGGGACACAAGCCATCAGCCTCTGGAGGCGACTCCTGTCAAGTGTGAAGGAAAGGTACCCCTTTAAGGAAGATGTTATATGTCAATCAAGCAAGTGGACCACCATGGAAAGAGGTATCCAATATCTGAGGGAATTAGCCATGCTAGAGACGATTCATTATGACCCGGACAACCCACAATTACCCAAAGATCCAGACGAAGTCCAATGCACACGACCCATGTGGCAGAAGTTTGTACGGAGCGCACCATCGTCCTATGCCAACTCACTGGCGATAATGACCTGGAAAGGTGAAGAGGCACCGACAGTGGATGAAGTGGCTCGCCAACTCCGTCAATACGAAGAAAATCTCTCCTCCTCCCTACAAGCCTGCATTTTGGCTGTGGAGAAGCTGCGCGAGGATTTCCAGCAATTCAAAGAGGATATGTCCTGTTCCCCACCTGTAAGGACCAATGTCTCAGCTATTAGGAGTGAGCGCTCCTCTGCCCAAGAGAGAGAATATAGAAGGTACACACCATGAGGTGCCCTGTGGTTTTACCTATGTGATCATGGAGAGGACATGAGGAAATGGGATGGAAAACCTACCTCGGTCCTAAATGCACGGGTACGTGAGCTGAGAGGAAAAACCACCACAAAAGGGGATTCTACCAGGAAAAATGCTGCTCCAGTCTCCAGAGTAGAAGGGCTGATCTTATTTCTGATCCTCTTGAAGGGAATTCTGAGCCAATTTTACGAGAAGTGAGTACTGGATACTCTGACCAGAATTAGAGGGGCCCTGCCTCCAGCCAGGTGGAGGAAAGGGATAACTGGGTCTATTGGACTGTGTGGATTCGATGGCCTGGCACGTTAGACCCACAGGAGTATAAGGCTCTAGTAGACACCGGCACACAGTGTACTCTAATGCCATCAAGTTATAAAGGGGCAGAACCCATTTGTATTTCTGGTGTGACAGGGGGATCCCAAGAGTTAACTGTATTGGAAGCTGAAGTAAGCCTAACTGGAAATGAATGGCAGAAACACCCCATTGTGACTGGTCCAGAGGCTCTATGTATCCTTGGCATAGACTATCTCAGGAGGGGGTATTTTAAGGACCCGAAGGGGTATTGATGGGCTTTCGGCATAGCTGCCTTGGAGACGGAGGGCACTGAACAGCTGTCTACCCTGCCTGGTCTCTCTCAAGACCCTTCGATTGTGGGGTTGCTCAAGGTTGAAGAACAACAAGTGCCAATTGCTACCACGACGGTGCACCGGCGGCAATATCGCACCAACCGAGACTCTCTGATTCCCATCCACAAGTTGATTCGCCAACTGGAGAGCCAAGGAGTGATCAGCAAAACCCACTCACCCTTTAATAGTCCCATATGGCCAGTGCAGAAGTCTAATGGGGAATGGAGACTAACAGTTGACTATCGCAGCCTGAATGAAGTTACACCACCACTGAGTGCTGCCGTTCCACATATGCTAGAACTTCAATACAAGCTAGAGTCAAAGGCAGCCAAGTGGTATGCCACAATTGACATTGCTAATGCGTTTTTCTCAATCCCTCTGGCAGCAGAGTGTCATCCACAATTTGCCTTTACTTGGAGGGGTGTCCAGTACACTTGGAATCGATTGCCCCAGGGGTGGAAACACAGCCCCACCATTTGCCATGGACTAATCCAGACTGCACTGGAAAAAGGTGAAGCTCCGGAACACCTGCAATACATTGATGACATCATCGTATGGGGCAACACAGCAGAAGAAGTCTTTGAGAAAGGGAAGAAAATAATCCAAATCCTTCTGAAAGCCGGTTTTGCCATAAAAGAAAGTAAGGTCAAGGGACCTGCACAGGAGATCCAGTTTTTAGGAATAAAATGGCAAGATGGATGTCATCAGATCCCAATGGATGTGATCAACAAAATAGCAGCTATGTCTCCACCAACTAATAAAAAGGAAACACAGGCTTTCTTAGGTGTCATGGGTTTTTGGAGAATGCATATTCCAAATTGCAGTCTGATTGTAAGCCCTCTCTATCAAGTGACCCGGAAGAAGAACGATTTTAAATGGGGTCCTGAGCAACAACAAGCCTTTGAACAAATTAAACATGAGATTGTTCATGCAGTAGCCCTTGGAGCAGTCCGAGCAGGACAAGATGTTAAAAATGTGCTCTATGCTGCAGCTGGGGAGAATGGCCCTGCCTGGAGCCTCTGGCAGAAAGCACCTGGGGAGACCCGGGGCCGACCCCTGGGGTTTTGGAGTCGAGGATATCGAGGATCCGAGGCTCGCTATACTCCAACTGAAAAAGAGATATTGGCAGCGTATGAAGGAGTTCGAGCTGCCTCAGAAGTGGTTGGTACTGAGACACAGCTCCTCTTAGCACCCCGACTACCAGTGCTGGGCTGGATGTTCAAAGGGAGGGTCTCCTCTACACATCACGCAACTGATGCCACATGGAGTAAGTGGATTGCACTGATCACACAACGGGCTCACATAGGAAACCCCAGTCACCCAGGAATTTTAGAAGTGATCACGGACTGGCCAGAAGGCAAAGATTTTGGAATGTCGCCAGAGGAGGAGGTGACACGGGCTGAAGAAGTCCCACTGCCAGAAAATGAGAGGCAATATGCCCTGTTCACTGATGGGTCCTGTCGCATTTTGGGAAAGCATCAAAAGTGGAAAGCTGCTGTATGGAGTCCTACACAACAAGTTGCAGAAACTGCTGAAGGAGAGGGTGAATCGAGTCAGTTTGCAGAGGTGAAAGCCATCCAGCTAGCATTAGATATTGCTGAAAGAGAAAAGTGGCCAGTGCTCTATCTCTATACTGACTCATGGATGGTGGCAAATGCCCTGTGGGGGTGGTTACAGCAATGGAAGCAGAGCAACTGGCAGCGCAGAGGTAAACCCATTTGGGCTGCCACACTGTGGCAAGATATTGCATCCCGGCTAGAGAATCTGGTTGTAAAAGTACGTCATGTAGATGCTCACGTACCCAAGGGTCGGGCCACTGAAGAACATCAAAATAACCAACAGGTGGATCAGGCTGCCAAGATTCAGGTGGACCTGGACTGGCAATATAAGGGTGAGCTATTTATGGCTCAGTGGGCCCATAATACTTCAGGCCATCAGGGAAGAGATGCAACATATAGATGGGCTCGTGATCAAGGGGTGGGCTTGACCATGGACACTATCGCGCAGGTCATCCATGAATGTGAAACACGTGCTGCAATTAAGCAAGCCAAGCGGTTAAAGCCCCTGTGGTATGGAGGGCGATGGCTGAAATATAAATTTGGGGAAGCCTGGCAGATTGACTATATCACACTCCCACAAACTCGCCAAGGCAAGCGCTATGTGCTTACAATGGTGGAAGCAACCACCGGATGGCTGGAAACATATTCTGTACCCCATGCCACCACCTGGAACACTACCCTGGGCCTTGAAAAGCAAGTCTTGTGGTGACACGGCACCCCAGAAAGAATTGAGTCAGACAATGGGACTCATTTCCGAAACAACCTCATAGACACCTGGGCCAAAGAGCATGGCATTGAGTGGGTGTATCATATCCCCTATCATGCACCAGCCTCTGGGAAAATTGAGCGATACAATGGACTGTTAAAGACTACATTGAGAGCAATGGGGGGCGGAACTTTCAAACATTGGGATACACATTTAGCAAAAGCCACCTGGTTAGTCAACACCAGAGGATCTGCCAGTCGGAGTGGCCCTGCCCAATCAGACCTTTTACATACTGTAGAGGGGGATAAAGTCCCTGTAGTGCACATGAAAAACATGTTAGGAAAACAGTCTGGGTTACTCCTGCCTCAGGCAAAGGTAAACCCATTCGTGGGATTGCTTTTGCTCAGGGGCCTGGGTGCACTTGGTGGGTGATGCGAAAAGATGGAGAAGTCCGATGTGTGCCTCAAGGGGATTTGATTTTAGGTGAAAACAGCCAGAATTAAACTGTATGATATTAGTTGCTATATAACCCTGCTACTGTATGTTATCATTACTATAATTGTTATATGCTATATCCATAGTACTATAGTAAGAATCACTTAGATCAAGCAAGAAAGAACTGTGATAAAACTGAGCAAAGTGCAGTAGTGATGGAACCAGAAGTGACTCCAGCATGCAACAATCCAACGGTGCACACCATGCTCCTGCTGCTTCAAATGTCACCTGCTCATCACACTGCACTGAAGCCCAATCCTGCTCTACTGACTGAGAGGACTTTGCACCATCCCTCCTGCCCAGACAGACTGGTATGACAGATGGAGCCCAGAGTTGGGAACTAAATGAACTCAATGCACATTTTATGAATATAACCCATAAACTAAAGGAATGATATCTCTCTGTGTGTATACATATATACATACATATATATATCTCATTGTTCATATGTCTCAAAGGGACGGAAAAGGTGATGATGATTGACCAGGATGTAACTAAAGGTAGGGGAACTGAGCATGACGTCAATGGTATAGGATAAGGGGTGGATACTGTCCTGGTTTCAGCTGGGATAGAGTTAATTGTCTTCCTCGTAGCTGGTACGGTGCTATGTTTTGAGTTCAGTATGTAAAGAATGTTGACAACACTGATGTTTGCAGTTGTTGCTAAGTAGTGTTTAGACTAAAGTCAAGGATTTTTCAGCTTCTCATCCCCAGCCAGCGAGAAAGCTGGAGGGGCACAAGAAGTTGGCACAGGACACAGCCAGGGCACCTGACCCAAACTGGCCAACGGTGTATTCCATACCATGGGACGTCACATCTAGTATAGGAACTGGGGGGAGTGGGGGCGGGGAATCACCGCTCGGGGACTGGCTGGGTGTCGATCGGCAGGTGGTGAGCAATTACACTGTGCATCATTTGTACATTCCAATCCTTTTATTATTACTGTTGTCATTTTATTAGTGTTATCATTATCATTATTAGTTTCTTCTTCTCTGATCTATTAAACCGTTCTTATCTCAACCCATGAGTTTTACTTCTTTTCCCGATTTTCTCCCCCATCCCACTGGGTTGGGGGGGGAGCGAGTGAGCAGCTGCGTGGTGTTTAGTTGCTGGCTGGGGTTAAACCATGACAGTGGTGGAAGAAGTGTTTGTATCTGTGCAGACTTTACGCTGCTCAATTCCCACTACATCTCTCCTGGTTCCTGGGAAGTTTCTTTTTATCCTTCTAATTTAGCTGTAGGTTTACAGGCAACCACATTCAAAAGAGAAGCCTCATAATACAGGAGAATCAAACATTTGTGGACGGCATCGGATCTCTCAACTCCTTTTGCTACCCAAATGATTTCTGCTCTAAGCAAAGGTGGTGTTCTTTCATTGGTATCATTTATTATTAACGTGGTACTTGATTAAAATCATGAAACTGAAGTCATAGTAAAATAGTACTCCTACAGGATGTGAGGATTCCTCCTCCAGCACTTTTTGTGAATACTCTCATCTTTAGGGTTTATTATAAATTATGTCCCATTACCAAGTTTTCAGAGTTTATAAATATGAAAGGGAATTTTTTTCTTCCTTCAACTATTCCATCACAAAATGTCAGGTGACTAGTGGAAACATGTCTTGTTCTTCCCATCACAGACAACTAAGCTAATTTAAAAGTCAAAATAATCAGCCCTACCTATTAAAAAAAGGTAGTGTCAATAGGCTGGAGGTTCCCCTTGCTAACACTTGTCATTCCATGTAGATCTGTGGGCATTAGTGGAATGACTCCACATTGCACCCACATAAATGAAAGCACTTTTGGCCCAATAACCACAGATTTACAAAGGTCAATGTACAGCAATGGCATCAGTAGCTTCTAAAGAAACAAATATTTTAAGTGCACTGCCTAACTCCTGAGTAATTTTAACACAGTTGCGCTGTTCACCAAATGTCACATTGTCATGTTTACAAAAATATGAATGCTTTCATGTGGGTCTAGAAAAGTAATATTTACAGTACAAAGTTTATCTGCTTATATAAAAGTGTTTGTCCTCAATTTTCCCTTTGGTCTAACACAGAATTATCTAAGATGACTTCTACTTTTGCACACAACATTACAGAATTAAGTGAATAGTGAGCTATTTCTTTGAGTGTTATTAGCAAATTTCATGTGTGTGTGACTAAAGGTTGTTTAGTGCCATCTTTTGGGTGGTCCTAATACTACAGAACAGCTTCATCAAATCAATTACACATTTGCCATCATTCACATGGCTAGGAAGCCATGTGTTACTAGTTCCCTAAACTTGCTTCTAGAGAGTTTGAGGGTTTTATCCTAGATTACAGCTCTCTGTAAGATTTTGCTTTCTAATGTGTATGAGCTCTCTAAAGAACAAATGGGCAGAGATGAAGGAGCCTGCACTGGTTTCAGGCAGTGCTAGTGGGGGCTGCGGGAGCAGGGGCACTATTTGCCACCATGGGACCAACCTGGCAGAATCAGTGAAATGAAGGCAAGGAGGTACAACCCATCACAGCAGGTGTAATTACACCATAGATGCAGACGGATGCTCAACAGCTGGGTGAGAAAATAGATGTTTAGGCCTCTTGCTTGGCTCAAGGCTGTTGTGGAGCTGCAGGGGATAGGAAGTGCCTGTAGCAATCTCACACCTGCTTTGAGAATTGAAGAGAAAATGGCTCAGAGAAGCCTCCCTCGCAGTAGCTCTTTGAAACAGGGCAGACACTGCAGTTTCTACAAGCTTCTTTAGGGCACTCCTATGGTGTGGGAGTTCTGTGCACCCTTGTAAAATCAAATTTCACTCCCTGCTTACACTGTTCGGTTCATGGTAAATGCAAATTACCTTGATTGATAGGCAGGAGACACCTATGTAACAGCTCAAGTCTGCTGCATGTTTTTTAATTATTTGGGGGGGAGGGGGGGTAAAAAAGTATGTGCCTTTAATTATGAAATTTCAGTCTTCTTCCAGCATCAGAATACCTCCAGCCCTCCCCACAGCCACAGTTACATGAAGACCATACACGGCTGAGTGGCAGTAGTCAGATGACAAAGAAACTCAATGTGAGGATGAATTGCTGGGAGTGTTTCCATGCTGCATAAAGAAATCCCCCAGCCCTTTCTTAGCACACAAATCCCCAACAGCAAAATATTTTCCTATTTAGAAACACTGGTTTTTTCCAACTTTGGCCGATGTTCATGCTATTTTATAAGATAATTATCTATGTATCCCAGTCACACCCTATATCACCAAATTTCTTTCTTCTGACTCCTAACATAAGACCAACAGTAAACTCATTACATTAATTGGTTTTATTCTGTCTTTATTCCGTATTCCCTGCTAGCTCTAAAAACAGATCATATGTCAAAAATAAAAAAACACACAAGCATCCAAAAATCTAGCTTAACATCTACAGTGATGCCACAGAATTAAAAGCATACATGAACTATTATGCCCATGGTACTTGGTATGTGGTAACTAATAACCAAATCTAGCCATAAAACACCGCCTTTTCCACAGATGGTCTAAAATAGGATTAGATGACAATGTCCCTTTGAAAAGGTCAGCGGTCAACTGGTTTCCTCTTAGGCAAGAACAAATTCAGGGTAGTGAAGTAGATAACACTTTCAGCAGGGTTTCCTTTTCCCTTAATAAGATGAGAGGCCTTTCTACCTTATCCCATCCTACCCCAGGACAAACGAGCTATTTCCCATAGCAAAGCCTAATGTCACATGTGATAGGGAGAGTACAGTGCTTGGAGGTAGCTGGGCTTTGGATATCCCCTTGCCAGCAATATAGGCCCACAAAGAGCAGGTCAAGGTTCATACTGTGCTCCCTGACTCATGGTCCCAGAGACAGCACAGATAGAGCCAAAGGAATTACTCATGTGTGGAACAGCATTTATTGTAGATATTTACAGCATTTGGCCTTGGAGTCTCGAGCACCAGCTGATCCCTTTTTGCTAGCTGTTAGGATTGAAATGACATATGCACACAAAGCAAAATTTTGGACAAGGCAGCCTCCCCAACACAAAATGCTGATGTTTGCAGTTAAACTTATCTCTGTGTGGAAATGTTCCCCAGGCACCACTTCCTAGTCCAAGTGCTTGTTGGAGGCTTTTTGGAGGTGTCAAAATGTTTGCATTCTCCTACTTTTGGATAATCAAACACTGCTCACAAGCTTGTTTGGATGTTGAAATAAGCCCAAACTTAGGGAGTTTATGCACATATGGTTAGTAGCATTTTAAGGACATGAGTCTGGAAGGTACTTCTTTCATCGGTGTATCCCTTGCTCTGCTGTGGTAGGAGATAGATAGATATGTGTAATTCAGTTCAGAAATTCATCAAGTTCAATTTTACAACCATTGTGCCCTTTGTCTCCATCCCTCCTGTTGGAAGGCAGGTCTACCCATGGGCATCTACAGCAGGCCTTATCATGAAACTGCACCCATGAAAGGCCACATAGGCTGTGGATGGAGCAGTCTCCAACATCAATAATCTGGTGTCTTTTCACTGGCACTAATAATTAAATGTCTGTCTTGTGGACAACCACCACTTATATTGCTCACAGCTAGAGCTTTTCGTATTTCTCACATCATAACTGTATAATCAAATGATCTAATGGAAGTTAAAATAACGCACAACGTATTTCCATAGTTCTTTGCAGAGTTGCAGTAGACAAGAAGAATTTCACTGTGCTAAGAAAGTGGTGGGTGTGTGCTGGGACACTGCTGTAGATGGAAGCTAAGAAGAGACTTCCAGCCACACAGGTCAAAGCCCTCGAATGTAAAAGAGATGCTCAAATGACATGAAGTCAATGGGCCTCTGTTCAAGCGCAGCTGTCCACCAATATTTGAAAACTACTGTGGGATTGGGGCCACAGAGATTAACATAAAGCAACAAATGCTGGCAGTTTTAGCAGTGGATGCCCTCACCTTAATTGACTTTTGCTTTTCTGCCCTCCCTGAAGCAAACAGCACGAGTCAATGTTGTCACTTCTTACAGTTTCCAAGCTTTTTAGTGTCTTATGTCATAGCTTGAGTGTTTATAGTTTTTCAGCTTGTTTCCGATACTATGTTTGAGTTTGAACTCTTTTGAAAAGGTAAAAAAAGAACATTTTTTTCTTGGACAGCTTTGAAATCCAAATCAATAAAGCTGGCAGGACCCTCTCAGTTAAATTTGGTTTCGCCTTTTTGTCTTATTAGCAATTTCTTTACACAACCTATTTTAGCTCATGTATTTACCATATAAAGCAATGACAGCTCAGTTGGCATCACTAGAATTATATAAATGTATGGTTTTATAAAGTGGAAATTTTTTACCTCTCTGCTAAAATACCTGATGATGCTTTGGTTTTAAAAGGTGTATTACATGTGACAGCTGTGCATATTTGCACCGTAGCTCGGATTTTTGTACTACACCCAGTTCATAAATGTTATTGAGCAACAACCTGTGAGATTTTAAAATAATTAAGAAAGAAAATGTTGGTGAGAGAAGCAGCACAGAATAACACTGATTTTCTTCTTCCCAGCTGATTAGGAATTGTGCTGTTCTACTTTGTAAGTGTAAGAACAAGTCCAGGCTCAGGGAGCGCTCCTAGGGGACCTTGGAGGTCTCAGGAAAAGGGTTTCCCTGGCTGCTTTCATTTATGCCTTTGAAGCTACATAGTACGTAACCAGACCATGCTTCCCCTTGGGACGTCAGCCTCAGAAGCCCAAAAAGTCTCTTCCAGTCCATATCCCTCATCAACTCCCATGGGATTATCCCAGGCTGCCCGTGGACCAGCTCAGCGCTGCCCTGCTCTTGCCAACGCACCACTGACGAGCAGCCCACCAGTGGTCATGTGACTTTGGCCAGCAGCTCCACCCAGCCTGAAACAGCCTGGATCGGCCACAAGCAGCCAGAGGACAGTCTTGCGCCTCTTCACCCACTTGCATTTCGCAAGGGGCATGCAGATGTCCCTCTGCCCGGGCTTCAGCATACAGCTGAGGCAGGCAGAGGCGACTGCAACCCAAAGAATTTGGGGTGGCCTCAGCTATGCTCCCTGTGGATCCTAGGGAGCCGGTGGCCAAACTAGGCATCAGACCCAGGCCTCTTTCACAACAGGAGAGGGCACTGCCAGCGGGTAAGAACATATGACACCTGCCTTCCAGTTATGCCTGGCTTATGAGCAGAAATTAAAGCTGAGTTTGTGTAGGCAATAAAATTAATTATTCTGCTAAAAAAAAATATTCCATGTGAAACTATAATGCATTTTTCTGTCCGCAATACTTTAATCACATATTTAAATACATTTTGAAATAAAACTTATAATCCTCTAAACAAACAGAAGGTGGAACTCAACAATAAGAGAATGAGACAAAATACTGAGATTAATTGGTAGATATAATAATATCGGGAAAAGCTTTCTCCATGCCTACTTTACCCCTTCCCTCTCTACTTAGGCCCACACACTCCTGAAAGTCTTGAGACATTTCAAAACCTGTGATTTTTTTTTTTCCTTGATCAACCTTGATCATATATCCAAACCTCTACTTTTGCCTTAACTATAGCTTTTAACTTTAAAGCATGCATTTGGCAATCTGAACCATTCAGTCAAATAATGCTGTGACGTCCCCATGGCACTCATGGAAATAAGACTGAATGAAAAGGTTTCATGAACATCCCATGTTCCCCGATTTTAGTTTTGTACCACCCAAAACAATAACATATCTTGTGCCACGCTATGCAAAAAAGAGTTGGTGGCATAACGAAGGCAGCACATCAACAGGCCTCCCAAGCACCTCTTGCAAACATGTGTTCACATGCTTAGCTTTATACCCACTGGAAATCAAGGAGCCTGTCTACACCACAACAATGAAGGCTTTGCATAAGGGTTTGTATGTTAAAGCCATGAGGAGAAATTTAGCAATGCTAAATGGAAGTTAAAAGAGAAAGTTTTGTTCACTGGCTTTTTGGTGTTTGGTCTTAAGCAGGAATGGTTTTTCCAGCAGACCTACTGGTAACAACAGTAAAAATACAAATCTGGGTACTGGTTTACTAGTGTCTGTTTATTTCTTGCTGTGCTCATCTATGGTATAAACTGACACAGAGGATGGACGGAAGGGTGGTTTGTTTTAAAAACTTCATTTCTTGTATAAGCCATTGCACATGCTTCCTCTTGATATCATTTGTAAACAGAATATTTTAGCCAACATTTTATTAAGTTTCAATCCTGCGAACACTCAAGGGGTTAGCAAGATGCTAGAAGTTAAGTCTAACCATAAATATTTCCAGGATTGGGGTCTACGTGTCTGCTCCAGTTCTCTTTGTTAACATTATGTGTTTGAGCTACGTGTTGCATTGCTGCAACGAGGATTGCTCACGTGGGCAAAGTGTATTAATAGTTTTAATATGGAGTTGTGCAAGCGAGGTTATATGCCAGAGGAGTTGCTCACATGAGCTGCTCCAGATCGGTCAGGGAGCGCAACTCTGCAGTGAACTACAACAGCGATTTAAAACCTTCCAAAAACTGGAAGGAGCAGCAAAGGGAGGCCCACTCTACCCCCCGCACTCACTCCTCCTGCTGATGGCTACGGGTCTGATGCAGCCCCTTGGTGGCGGAAAGCAGCAGATGCATATGCAGGGAGGGAAGCAGAGGGCAGCAAGAGGCCTCCTCACCTTCTCTTCCCTCCTCAGAGAGGAGCAAAGGAAGGATCAGCAAGGGACAGCCAAAAATGAGATATCATCAATCCAAGTCTAGTAAAAACGGTTTGATCTATTTTGTCAAGCATTTAATTCCTGAACAGAGAGCCTGGTATTAGATTTTTGCATGGCTTGGGAAAGTCTTACACTGTGAATAGGCATACAAGAAAAGCTGAGGATATTAGTTTCTGTGACAGTGGCAGACATGACACCATTGCAGTGATCTTTCTCCTTGTTTCTGCTGCCCGCTCTCTGGTGCCCCGCGCTAGAAGGGGACTTGTCAGAGGGAAAAGGCGAAGGGGAAGGGCAGCAGGTGACAGTGACAGTGAAGTCAGGCAAAAAGACAGTGGGTTAGAAAGTGAAAACTACAGGGTATCGTTCTGCATTGCCTTTCTGCAGTGGTTTTAATCCGAGTACCTGTACCAGGTGCAGGTGCCCAGGCGCTGGCAGGGGGGCTGCAGGGCGGCCTCTGTGAGGAGAGGCCGGGGCTGCTTTGAGCCGGACACAACCGGTTCCAGCCGGCTCCGACCCACCCCCCGCAGGGCACGGCTCAGCCCCGCAGCCACCACGGCGGAGCCTCCAAAAAGCCTGTGTAAGAAAGGGCAAAACGCTGCCCGGCTGTGAGGGGAAAAGGGTGAGAAACAGCCCTGTGGGCACCGAGGGGAGAGGGGGAGGAGGGGAAGGGGGTGCTCCAGTCACCCCAGCAGGGATCCCCTGCAGCCCCTGGAGAGACCACGCTGGAGCCCGGACAGTATCTGAGCAGGAAGAAGCAACAGAGAGCAGCTGTCATGGACTTACCACAACTTCCCATTCCCCATGCTCCTGTGCTGCTTAGGGGGGTGGCAGAGAAGTTGGGAATTAAGGAGTGACATTGAGCCTAGGAAAAAAACGGGGGGGCGGGGGAGTAGGTTTTGTGTTTGTTTCTCACCATCCAACTCTATTTTAACTGGCAATAAATTAAATTAATTTTTGCCAAGTCAAGTCTGTTTTGCCCATGACAATAACTTACAAGTAATCTGCCTGTCTTTATCTCAACCCACGAGTTTTCAATCTTATTTTCTTCCCCCTGTCCTGTTGAGGAGGAGGAATGAGGGAGCAGCTGGGTGGGCATCTGGTAGCCAGCCAAGGTCAACCCACCAAAATACCCTGTAGTTATTTGCCTAAGATTAGTGTTACAACCTTGTATTTTAGCCATTTCATTGATAAAAGGAGCATCCCAATGTGTTAGACAAAATCTGTGACAAAGTCTTGCCTCCAGTTCAGCTGAGATTGTGATTAAAACAGCATGTAAGCATCGACATATAGATATATCCAGAACTGAAGGAGACCTTTTAGGTGTGTGTTCTATCCCAAGACATCTAAACAAGTCTTACTGACTTACGTGCCCTTGTACCTGAGAGCAAACAAGGATTTCTGGTTTACTCTTTCGCTAACATTAAAGAAGTGTAAAGAAGCATCTGAAGCTCCAGTCTAATACTAGAAAACAAAGGGGACTGAAAGCAGAAAAAAATAAGAGGTAGCTATCCCCTGTCCTGTTCAAATAAGGATAAAACTGTCAAAAAGCAAGAAGAGATTAGCAACACCATGAGCCCTGTCCTGAAATAGCTGGAACAGGTTATGTCAAAGCTAGAGGCTCTGCAAATGTCTGTGAATTGCACTGATGTACCAAAGGTATCTTGTCTTATTGCTAATGAATTGCTGAATGTCTTTGTACCTCAGTTTTCTACCTGTTAAATAAAGATAATGCTCACTGGGGGCTTTTGAGGAGATACTCCTTAATGACTGTGAATTCTCCATTTGAGAGCCATATAAGCACAATGAAGGAGTCAAAAATACAACATTTAGAAGGAGGTAGTTAATGAGGGCTCCTGAAAGCCAACAAGCTTTTAAAAATCAGAGTTGACCCAGCTACTGGATTCAGTAACTGACTCTTACACATTTACGGCTTTTGTTGGACTAAGCTTAGGTGATTTGCTCCTCATTTTAAAAGGAGACTGTAGCACAGCTAGGTCTCCCAAAAGCTACAAAGATATCTGTCCTGGTTTCAGCTGGGATGTAGTTAGCTGTCTTCCTAGTAGCTGGTACAGTGCTATGTTTTGAGTTCAGTATGTGAAGAATGTTGATAACACTGATGTTTTCAGTTGTTGCTCAGTAGTGTTTAGACTACAGTCAAGGATTTTTCAGCTTCTCATGCCCAGCCAGGGCACCTGACCCATACTGGCCAACAGTGTATTCCATACCATGGGACGTCCCATCTAGTTTAGATACTGGGAAGGGGCGGGGGGCAGGGATTCGCCACTTGGGGACTGGCTGGGTGTCGGTCGGCGGGTGGTGAGCAATTGCACTGCGCATCGTTTGTACATTCCAATCCTTTTATTATTGCTGTTGTCATTTTATTAGTGTTATCATTATCATTATTAGTCTCTTCTTTTCTGTTCTATTAAATCGTTCTTATCTCAACCCAGGAGTTTTACTTCTTTTCCTGATTTTCTCCCCCATCCCACTGGATGGGGGGGGAGTGAGTGAGAGGCTGCGTGGTGCTTAGTTGCTGGCTGGGGTTAAACCACGACGATATCTTACCCTATTTTGGTATAGAGCAAACATTAAAGAAAGACACAGAACTGTACTTAAACCCATGAATTTGCATTATAATCTCTTGGAGCATTTCTGAAATATTTGCTTAGGTCACAGTATAAATTGATGAATGCCTGGATTAAAGCATCTAAATAAAGATCCTGATGCAAATCCCCAAATTTGCTGTAAAGTGAAGCTGCTGCCTTTTAAAGTTCTCTCCCTTGAGGTATGTGTTGCTGTGATTTTTACTTGCTTACATGTTACTTCCATCAGTTCTGAATAAAAGAGATGCAGGTGAGTATTTCATGCTTGGCTGGCTAGAACTTTCTCCACTTGTGATACAGGTCCAGCTTGGCAGCAAGATAGAAGCTAAGAGATGATCTCCATTACAACTGCTTGCAGGTAGTGCAGAGATTAGTGAAAACACTGGAACTAGCAACTCTTTCGGCATTAAAAAAGTTGCACTGACGTATCAAAGTTCCTCTCATTACAAGAGGAAAGCTCAGAGCTGTTGAGGCTTATTATTCAACTGCTGGATGCAGAAATGCGTAACTGTTGCTCAATTCTGTCCCTTTTTTCCCCAAAGTTTCACTCTACTTTCTGAGTAATAAAGGCATTTCCCCATTTACCTCTCAAATGGCTACTGTTGCATGTTGGTTTGAAGCCTCAGACTTAAGAGAAAGAACCCCAACAGTAAGCTGAGGAGACTATAAATGTTGTTTTCTATTTGTGATGCAAGTCTCACGGAAGTCGGTGGCTGCTCAGCCAATACAGACTCTTATTTAAAATTAAAACAGGATTTAAGATAGAAAATACCAACCATGACCTAATATGTAAGAGTAGGTACTAAAATACATGTAAAAAAAGGTTAAAACTGCTCATAACATCCACCTCTGTGCCAATGCTGACAGAAAGAGAAGCATCTTCTGGTCCCACACAGTCTACAGATATTCTGGTCTTAGCGATCCAGATGTCAGACCACTGACAGGAAGACGTTGTCATTTTACCAAAAGGCAAAGGAAGCAAGCTTAGTACCTCAATAAATTCAAGGACTGTGTCCTCAGCATACCAAGGACCACAAAGGTGGCTCACATATTTGAAACAACTGAAATTCTTCTTCTTTTTCACCCTTTCCAGAAGGTGGTGGAGGGCTTCTGGCCTGCTCATATAGCAAAATCTACTCTTGGCTGTACTGAGCAGGGCTTTAACTGTGTGTCAGACTTCAATGTGGCATAAATTGGGCATTATTTAGTATCAGCAAAGGTGACAGAGTGATCTAATGTACTTGGAGGTTAAAATGCAAGATATCTAATTATAAAGGATACCAAATACCCCTAGGACTGGTGTCTGGGAATTCCCTTTCATTATATTAGGTGCAACAGAAGATTTCACAAGGTGTAGAAAGCCAAGACCCATGTCTAAAGAAAAAGAAAAGGGGGAAAATTGCAATCTAACATTTTGAACACTACCTTGATTATTTCAATTAGTGTAATATCTCATCTCCATCATAGGTGATGGAGAAACTGACAATGAATACAAGTCTGTACTTGAAACTGTGTTTTTAGGTAACCTCAAGCAGTCTGTTGGACTACAATAGAGAGCAGACAATACAGTGACCCGCCCATACATGAATTTATAACCACAGTTAGAAAGGGTCTAACTTTCTTCCCTAGATGTCATGGTTGTTCAAGAGGGAAAAAAGCTGTGCCAGACAAAAAGTAAGTTTTCACACGAATCCTACTACAAAGGCCATTTATCCAGCAGCGGCCATCTTCAGACACACATAGGAGAGGTGAGGCTTTTTGGAAAGGGAGAGGGAGGAAAAGAGGAAAAGACCTCTCAGAACAAGTAAACAACCTGAAACCAAGAGGAACCCCAAGAACTGCAGTTCGAGAGGGTCAGCCCCATCCCTGCAAACAAACCAAGAGGAAAACCCAGCTAATCCAGCTTTTAGCAAAGCATGGATTAGATGAATCTAAACATGTATATAAATTGTTCAGGGAGTGGAGGGTGGTTAATCACTCTCCTTAATGTTTTTTGCCCTTTGTTAAATACACTTACTGCCAACTCTTGATTATCCAGCATAACAGGGAGGAAGGGTGGGGTAAGAGGTGATGAAACAAAAATATGGATAAGGTAAAGCATGAATGAGGCTATTAAAATGATACAGGGAGAATGTGAAGAAGAAAAGGCAGGTTAATAAAATGGATCCTCATATTAGTACTTCCTCAGGCACGTTGAGTTCAGTACATTATGATGTGTATGTGGCAGTTTCAGTCTGAAAGCAGTATTGCAACGAGCTAATAGACCCAGTAATGGTAGGACAGCAAAATCTGTGCAGAGGGTTTCCTGCTGTATTGGTTTTGTGTGGCAAGGTTTTGGTAGCAGGGGGGGCTACAGGGGTGGCTTCTGTAAGAAGCTGCTGGAAGCTTCCCCTGTGTTTGAGACAGCCCATACCAGCCGGCTCTGAGACGGACCTGCCGCCAGCCAAGGCCAAGCCCATCAGCGATAGTGGTAACACCTCTGTGATAACATTTTTAAGAAGGAAAAAAAAAGTTGGGACAGTGAGAAACAGCAGCCGGAGAGAGGAGTGAGAACATGTAAGAGAAACAACCCTGCAGACACCAAGGTCAGTGAAGAAGGAGGGGGAGGAGATGCTCCAGGCGCCGGAGCAGAGATTCCCCTGCAGCCCGTGGGGAAGACCCTGGTGAGGCAGGCTGTCCCCCTGCAGCCCAGGGAGGTCCACGGTGGAGCAGATATCCACCTGCAGCCCACGGAGGACCCCACGCCGGAGCAGGTGGGTTCCCGAAGGAGGCTGTGACCCTGTGGGAACCCCGCGCTGGAGCAGGCTCCTGGCAGGACCTGCGGATCTGTGGAGAGAGGAGCCCACGGACCAGGTTTTCTGGCAGGACTTGTGACCCCGTGGGGGACCCACGCTGGAGCAGTGTGCTCCTGAAGGACTGCACGCCGTGGAAAAGTCCCATGCTGGAGCAGTTCATGAAGAACTGCAGCCCATGGGAAGGACCCACGTTGGAGAAGTTCGTGGAGGACTGTCTCCCGTGGGTGGGACCCCACGCTGGAGCAGGGAAAGAGTGTGATGAGCCCTCGCCCTGAGGAGGATGAAGCGGCAGAAAATAACGTGTGATGACCGTAAACCCCATCCCCGTCCCCCTGTGCCGCTGGGGGGGGGTTGGTAGAGAAATCCGGGAGGGAAGTTGTGCCTGGGAAGAAGGGAGGGGTGGAGGGAAGGTGTTCTGAGATTTGGGTTTATTTCTAATTACCTTACTCTGGTTGATTTGTAATAAATTGAGTTAATTTTCCCTAAGCTGAGTCTGTTTTGCCCGTGACGGTAATTGGTGAATGATCTCTCCTGTCCTTATCTGAACCCGCAAGCTTTTTGTTATATTTTTCTCTCCCCTGTCCAGCTGAGGATGGGGGAGTGATAGAACGACTTTGGTGGGCACCTGGCATCCAGCCAGGGTCAACCCATCACACCTGCCCTTCCCCTGCCTGCCTGGCTGAGCTGCCCGTTTCCACCACTTGCTGCAATGCATCATATCCTCTGAGAAGCCAACACCATTACTTGCATGGCTGTGCTAGAACTAGGGTGAGGGAACTTGAAATTTAACTCTACAGAAAATGTTTGGGTTTTATGTTCAGATTTCTTGACGCTTTTTATAAGGAGTATCAGCATTATATAGGCTCTGGCCACAAAGAATGACCAGCACATGTCCAGGTAGCCCAGGAGAGCAATAAGCAGAGCACTGTCTAGCAAGACGGAAATCTCTTTGGAATCAGCATGGCCAATGCCCACATCTGCTAAGTGATAGTAATTGTCTCCTACATCACACAGGTGTCTCAAAGGTAAAATTTAGTAATAGGTAGAGTCATGAGTTTTCATTATGAGGTCTTTCATGGAAACTGTAACACTTCTTCCAATACTTTTAAAATCTCCTCTGTCCAAAGCACGGGGAGAAAGTGTGGTATCTGTTGAAATTGCGGTGTGATAAAAATAGCAAAATGTCATGGAGCTCAGGGTATGCATGAATGTGCTCCTTGCCAGTTGCCGAGGGACTTTGCAGCAAACATTACAGTTATTTTTAACTTCTGAAACACTTCTGCAGACATACTATAATGCAACATTTTGTTTTGCCTGATTGCTTTTATTTGATCCCTTCTTTTCAGGGAGATTTTTTGTATATTTGAGACTAGCAGTTGTTTTGACCATGAAAATTTGGATTTAGGTCAGCTGTTCACAAGAAATTTAGATGGTGACACAAATTCTTCAGTAGGAATACTTCTACCACCAGAAAGTGAGATACACGTCAGACCTCAACAGTCTTTTAAATGACTTGCCTGTGGATTTATGTATGATACAGTCATGTCCGAATTCACATTCTTATGCAAACCTCCCTCTTCAGACTTACTGTTCTGTGATAACAGACTTTTGCTATGATACGTGACTGATAATAGCTGGGGGGAGAGGTTAACATAAAACTAAATGCTAGGCCATCCCCTAGGTGTTGATCAGGCCAGAAAACTAATATTAAATATAGGCACAGCTTTGCCTCCACTACTCTTAGAACATATCACTTAAAATGCATTAGTTCACAAGTTCTAACAAGCACATCAATCAACAAACAGCCGGGAGGTGCTAAACAGCCTTTGATGTCTCAGATCAGATAGGGATACTACAGTAGATGGTTATACACGTGGTTATGAATGCGGCCAACTCCTGCTCAAGACCAAGGCCTGCTGTTCCCCACAGAGCCGATTCAGCTCAGGCACATCAGCCAGCGTAGACCATTAGTGATGCACTGCCATCCGCCTTTGGATGCAGACAGCGACAGAAGGAAAGGCGCTCCACACCAGTCCCAGCACAACCCACATCACCATCTTCACCACTGGATCTGACCTACTGTTAGTGTCAGGAGAAGACTATGACTCATGGCATAGGGGCCCACACAAGGGGCACACTGAGAGCCACAGGTGACTAGGGGCATTTTACAGCTGTCTCGCAAACAGTAAGGAAACCTTAAGACCCATGCCTGCAGTCCCTATGCTCTGTAACTAACTTTTTTGCCCGCCCTGTTTTTCATTTCCCTCCACTCCTGCCTAATGATAAAATGGTTGAAAACATTTTATGGTGGACGAAACTCAATACATTTTTCACCATGCTTATTTCAGGAGAAAACAGATAAACCAATTGTAAAAACTTGTATGAAGAAGCCACAAGAAAAATTTAGCTGAAAGATAGTTTGACAGCTGGTAACACAGTCTTTAGGAGATGTGTAAGGTGACCTGGATTACATATGCTCCTACCCGTGCCACATAAAAAATTGTTAAAGAGAGACATTATCCCATCAATTTGAATGCCTGTAACTGTATTCAAATCATAGGAGTGGTATTACATTAGTCAATGCAAAATATCTACAGAAAAGTTCTTTGTGATCTAAATAAGGACCGGCATCAAATAAAGGGATTCTAATTTCTACAAATGTTGTTGAGTTTAAACTAAATCAAGCTTCCTGGCTGCTCCTACATTTATAAATTGAACTAACCTAAATCCTGAAGCCCAAAGTCTGGTACATTCTACTTGCTGAATAACAAAATGTTTGACTCATGCAGCCAGAGGTAGACCAAGTTCCCACTGAATCCAATTTTGATAAAAGTTTACTAATGGAAAGCAGAAAGAATTGGTAGTGCTTCATTTTGAGTGCATACAGGCCTATATAAGCTATTTAGGAATAAAATTTGGGGGCTCCCAAAATTTCTGCATCTGTTTTTTTCAGCAACTTTGATAATTAGCTCATGTAAAAGCAGAAATTATGGGGAAACAGATAACCATGTTAAATCACACGATTCTCCTCCTCCTCCAAAATAAAAATGTATACTTCTCATTAAAGTGATGATGGACATTGGTTTGCTTTTTCTCATTACCACTGATTATCAAAACACTTAGGCAAAATTAGAAGTTTTCTCTCTTATCCCTGTTATCCTGCTTAACAAAACCCAAATGTTAATGACATCAAAATCAATAATAAATGGAAAAAATAATAAGCTAATCATGCATATCAAAAAAGACATCATAGAGGAACAATCTCCATAAATAATCTCATTCAGTACAATCATTCACCCTGAATGACAATGAATTCCCTTCCTCTGCACAAAGCCAAACCACTCACACTGCTCAACAACTAATAACAGGGCGCTTAGAATAGAAGTGTTGATTGTGGGTGAACCTTTCAGTAGTCACAAGCAGCAATGGGAAAAGAGTTCTGCAAAATCAGATGAAGTTCTGACCAAAAAAAAATGGCTTAAGGTTATTGGAAGTGTTCTTCTGAGGACTTTTTTAACAGTGTCAGGTCTTTAATCCCCTATTCAGTGGGCCTAATGTGCCATCTGCTGTTTTAATTCTAAATTATAACAGTTTTTGAAGGAAACAATCACTCTGCAGCATTTAAACAAATAGGCTGAAAAAGTGTGGGTTGGGGTTTTTCTTCAATTTTGGAAATGGCAGTTTATGCAAACATTGGCAAAGAAATTAAAACTTCACCATTGTTAATACTGCTCAGATACTGATAACACTTAGGTCTACTCCATAAAGACTATTCTTGCACTGCAGTCTAAAATACAATGATCTATTAGCCCCATCTGGTGGCTTACTCTGCATTACAATTTTTTGTACCCACTTGACAGGGTTTTTTTTTCCAAGAAGCACTAGAAATTTATTAAAAAGAGGAGTTTTACGCCTTTTCTAGGTTTTTATCCCAGTAAGTGAAATTCTGCAAAAGTTCAGTACGTTTAGCTTTCTAAATCTTGATTTACACAAAATATGACTGGAGTTGATATGGATTAGAGACGATATGGTTTGCAAGTACACATACACTTGCTTTCTTGCCCTGAATAATCCAGCTAAACTCCCTGGGGTTATTCACAGAAAGCGATTTAAGCACTTCCAAGAGTATATGTGTGACATGTGGCAACATCACACATTTGTTAGGAAGCAAACCTTTTGTTAATGGTCCTTCATAACTTGTTCATATTCATGTAGTGCAAAGCATTTATGTGCCTGCCTGTGCAGTCACAGCAGCACATCTAGCAATAAGGGGGAACCAAGGCAATTGCCAAGTTCTTTACCAAAACACTTTCTTGGATATTGTATAAAGGCCAGGAAAAGTTTTGTCTTAACCACGGAATTGTTAAGAACAGTACTAAAACGTAAGCCTTTCCACCAGAGCAGTTTGAAACCCGGGAGAAGAACCGTGGAATACTCTTCGAGAAAAAATTTTTTTATAGGCGAGTGCCACCTGGTGGAACATCGGGAAGACTTTTCACACCAAAAAAAAAGCTGTTTTAAGGTGGTCGGGACCTTTCCAAAACAGTGATTTTTACATCAAAAAAAATAACAGCAAAATATTGCCACAAAGGTGCAGCCAACAGCTGGGTGGACATGTCCTTGGTGGAGGCCGAAGTGGCCTAGCTCTAGTCCCTGCTGATTCCGTGCATTACGCTGATTATGCAGACAGACTAGGAGGTTTTCGTATTTTTAATTAGTATCTTTGCAAGCACAATGATTTTGAATTAATGTAAGTTCAAAAATAAATTATAAAAATGTTTTCCTTTCAATTCTATGTTTTCTATACCACATTTCTAGACTTGTAATTCTCTAAATATTCAAAATACATACAACTGCTAGGTATGTATCATATACAACACAAAATTTACAGCATGAATGAACTGTACCTTTGTTATGAGTTTTCTACCCTAGGAAAAGCATGACAGAGTTGGGTACACATTACCAGATCTCAAAGATAAGGGAAGAGATTGGCACACATCTCCGACGCGAGCGAAAAGTTAGGCCGCTGTTGTAACTGAATGGATATTTCCGCTCCTGACGTATTAATGGGCAGCAGTCGCAGCCTCTCAAAGCCAAGACTGTGCTCAAAAAGTCCAGCACTCCCTGCTGTATACCAAGGAAAATCCCTCATTTGAGGCCCAGTTCTGATTTTGCTCATCACTATGTGGGACAACAGCACTTTTGTGGAATAAGTAACTGGAAAATTGGGTTCATCTCTTCATATGTTTTTTGCACAACTTCAGAGAATGTGCATTTCTAAACTTCCATGATTTACGGAACACCATAGGAATTAAATGTACTATCAGAACTTAGCAAGCAATCAGGCTGTGCAGTTGACACAGAATTGTGGCTCCAAGTTTATCTGACATGGTTTAAATTAGGAAGACAACCCTTTGGTTTAGATTTAGTGGCATAAATGGGACACTCCATCCTAAGAGAACAGTGGATACATACAATTTTAGAAATGTTCGCTCTGCCACAAGGACGATGGTATTTTGCTACTTCTGTTTTCAGCCTCTGAGTCTTGGGCTTGTGGAAAACGCGGTGTCGACTGATACCGAAGCATCTTTGTTTAATTTGGAAGCCCAACAGTTGTCACAAACAGGTACGCTGCTTCTGTTTTCATGCACACATGTGCTCACCACTTCTTTGCCCTCATCCTCCAAAAAGGCCTCAGGAAGAAGGCAGTATTACTCGGGCTGCGCACATTGCCCGCATGTTGGACATAAAGCATTAAGTGGATTAGCCGTACCACTATGGTGGGTTATGGCTTCAAAGGGTAACGTTGGCTGCACCTATGTAAATGTCTCTGTTTAAGTGATTCAAAGGGAACCACTTCCCAGAAGTACAGGTGCGCAGCTGACTGTAGCTATTAGGGACGTGAAAGGGCAAGAATTGCAAAAAAAAAAAAAAAAAAGAAAGAAGAGAAAAGCCACGAACTCGAGCA
>NW_010972529.1:2542788-2582832 GCF_000737465.1 Haliaeetus leucocephalus
GGCCGGTGCTTCCCCCTCATCCCCACCCCGAGAGGCGGCGGGGGGATGCTCCCACCTGGGTGCAGGTGTTGCCCCTCCACCCGGCGGCGCGCTGGAGGGGTTATTCAGCCGGGGCTGCCGAAGTCCGGGGGCGGGAGCCGGGCGCAGAGCCGTGGGGTACATCCCTTAGGTGCAGATGATGAGTATCAGCGGGTTTGGGGTTCGTTACGGTGGTCTCTTGCAGCGGCACGTCTCTGGTGCTCACCTGCACTTTCCTTCCCTCTCCCTCCCTTTTTTTAATGCAGAAACGAGAAGCAGAAGGAAGAAGAGGTTCGTGTCCAGCCCCCGCTATGTGGAGACCATGCTGGTAGCCGACCAGTCCATGGCCGAGTTCCACGGCAGCGGGCTGAAGCACTATCTCCTGACGCTGCTCTCCGTGGCGGCCAAGCTGTACAAGCACCCCAGCATCCGCAACTCCATCAGCCTCGTGGTGGTGAAAATCATGGTCATTTACGAGGAGCGGAAGGGACCCGATATCTCTTCCAACGCGGCCTTGACTTTGAGAAACTTCTGCAGCTGGCAGAAACAGCACAACCCGCCCAGTGACCGGCACGCAGAGCACTACGACACAGCAATCCTCTTCACCAGGCAGGTGAGGGACACAGAGGTCAAATCTATCCCCACACCCATTGCTCCCTACCCCAAGAGGCCCCCTCTGCCAGGAGAGCTCCAAAAGAGTGCTCAGAGGCAGTCTTGTGTCATTGCAGCTTCAGCGAAGTAGGCTGAGAATGAAATGAACTGCTTTTTATTTAGTCGTTTATTTTGCTCTTTGCACCATCTCAGGTGAAACTCACAGTATGTGCAACGTATTTCTGCCTTGTATATTTTTAGTAGATTTAGTATGGAAATTATGCATTTTATTTCTACGTGTAACCCTTGTGTATGTTCCAAAGACAGATTTTTGCCATTATACCCATTGAAGTGCTGAATATTTATGCTCTTTCCATAAGTAAAGGCAAACTGCCAGGGCTGGATGTTTCTTGCCAAGGTTAAGTCTCTGATCTGATTAATAATGAAACTGCCTTTTTTTACAGGACCTCTGCGGTGCCAAGACATGTGATACTCTTGGGATGGCTGATGTGGGAACAGTTTGTGATCTAAACCGCAGTTGCTCTATCATAGAAGATGATGGTTTACAGGCTGCCTTTACAACAGCCCACGAACTAGGTACTTGAAACTTTGAAAGGCGATTTCACGTGATTAATTGAAGCCAGCTCGATGCCGTAAAGCCAAGAACTGCCTAGCCTGCACCGCAGGCTCGCCCTGCGGGGCACGGAGCACCCTGTGCTCCCTGGGGCAGTCGGTAGGAGGCAAAGCTTTGCCTTGTGGCAGGGTTGAACTGTGGAAAGCAAATCCTGGCTGCACAGCATTGTCTGCAAGAGCTGTGTATTTGACTGACTGCAGAAAAAAAAGCATGTGAGAAGCCTGTGAGGGGAGCGAAGATACAGTGTCGCCTGCTTAAAATTTCACAATATTCAGATTCAGGTTATTATTTAAAGACCAAGCTATGAGCTGCTCTAGAGTAATATTTAAAATAGTATTGGTAATGCATAGGATAGACTTCCTAAAATCACGAACGTTCCTTTTTTTTTTTTTTTTTTTAAGGCCACGTGTTTAACATGCCTCATGACGATGCAAAGCAGTGTGCTGGTATTAATGGAATAAGCCGGGATTTCCACATGATGGCATCTATGCTTTCCAATCTGGATCGTAGCCAGCCGTGGTCTCCATGCAGTGCCTACATGATTACAACATTTTTGGATAATGGTCATGGTAAGATTATTAAGCTTTCCATTCATGTGGTATTTAAGCTCTTGTGCTTTACTGCTTTGAGCTTTTTTCTTTCTTTCTTTCTTTTTCATTTTTCTTAATGGAGTGCTTTCTGCTACAGCATAGAGTTAACCTTTTGCATGCTGCCAATGAATTTAGAAGACCATTAGTTTTACAAAAATGGTGGCACAAATTGGCTCAAATACTTAGGTTACAAAGCAAATGCAGTTCCCTTTTGAAACCGACTTCACTGACAGCATTGTCTGCTTTTTTTTGTTTTCTTTTTTCTTCCTTTTCAGGTGAGTGTTTGTTGGACAAGCCCCACAAACCGATCCAGCTCCCTTCTGACTTGCCTGGCACATTGTATGATGCCAACAGACAGTGCCAGTTTACATTTGGAGATGAGTCCAAGCACTGCCCCGATGCAGCCAGTACGTGTACGACGCTGTGGTGTACTGGCACTTCTGGAGGACTGCTTGTGTGCCAAACCAAACACTTCCCTTGGGCAGACGGCACCAGTTGTGGGGAAGGGAAGTGGTGCATGAATGGCAAGTGTGTGAATAAAACTGAGAAGAAGCATTATGATGTAAGTATTAAAAAAGAAATCAGAATATAGCTTGGGTTGCAGAGTAGCACGGGTAATGCTTCAGTGGGAGTAATTAGTTAATAGGGCTTGAATAAATGGAGGCAATTTAGAGCTATTTTTTACAAGTGGCTTAGGTAAAAATGAGCATGATTATGGAGTTTGTGCTTTGGTTTTGTTTTGCTTTTACTGTATTAATGTTTTTGTTTTGCTTGTTATTCCAGACACCAGTGCATGGGAGCTGGGGGTCCTGGGGGCCATGGGGAGAGTGCTCCCGCACTTGCGGCGGTGGAGTGCAGTACTCCTTCAGGGAGTGCGACAACCCCATCCCGAGGAATGGGGGGAAATACTGTGAAGGGAAGCGCGTGCAATACAGATCATGTAACATCGAGGACTGTCCGGGCAATGATGGTAATCTTTTCCCCCTTTTTGAGGTGGAGGAAGGGTATCTCATGGAGGAAGAGCATGTACAGATGATCTAATGTCCACCTGTCTTTCCTCTGCCTGCAGGCAAAACCTTTAGGGAGGAACAATGTGAAAAGCACAATGAGTTTTCCAAGTCTCCCTTTGGAAGTGGACCTGCAGTGGAGTGGACACCCAAGTTTGCTGGTGTCTCCCCGAAGGACAGATGCAAGCTGGTCTGCCGAGCAAAAGGAACAGGATACTTCTTTGTTTTACAGCCAAAGGTATTTCAAAACTACACCTCTCCCATCTAATCATGAATAGGATTTTTATTTCCTCTAACTCTTCATGTAAAGTTAAGAGTCAAGCAGTGTAGAAATCTGAAATTACGTCTTTCTCGTATTTAAGCTAGGTTCTTCCTTCTCCTCTTCCTACATGTACAGCTTGATCAGTGCAAGCATGCTTTAAATATTCTGGCACAGTCCTTCCAGTTATTTCACACATACCGCCTCTTCTACCCACTCCACCCTAGTTTCCTTTCCTCTCCTTCCACCAATTTGATTACATTGAGATATGTTTGGAAAACCAGGGGGGGGTTCTTTGCCAAAACATTGGTGCTTTCTCATACCAGTTACTAATATGCTGACAGCTTAAAATAAACAACAGGAAAAATGTTCATCTTGCATAGCTACTTGAACTCACTGTCATAAGCTGTTGAGAGCCAAGAACTACCAGGGCAATGACACAGATGTTTTTTTGTAGAGCAGTACTCCTAGAAATAAAGCATACATTGAACACCATTAAAAGTAATTTTTGTCCTGTACTTCAAGGACATGACTACCTTCTAGTGACATTAGAAAACAACATTTCTTTCTTTATATGAAATCAGCAAAGCAGTTCTGTGAGGTTTTTTTGGGGGGGAGGAGTGGTAACAAAAACTGAAAGTGGTTGTTTTCTCCTGTCACGATGGCATCATTTTTGCAAGTGAGATGAAGTAGCACTACATAGTTCCAACTATCAATGAGCTGCTTTGGTTTTTAATTTCAAAAGCCCTGAAAATACAGGTGCTGCAGGTCTTCCACCTGTCCATATTTTGCATTTTGTATGTGTCTGTATTATTATGCGATTTCAATGCAGTGTGCATCTTCTAATCAAACTCCCTACTGCTTGTGTCCTGTTGAGGTTGTGGATGGTACCCCGTGTAGCCCTGATTCCACCTCAGTCTGCGTCCAGGGACAGTGCGTAAAGGCTGGCTGCGACCGCATGATAGGATCCAATAAGAAGTTTGACAAATGCGGTATCTGTGGTGGCAATGGATCCACTTGCAAGAAAGTGTCTGGCACACTTGTTAGAGCAAAGTGAGTATATGACTGCTGCTGTTATTTTGTTCTGATGAATGTTTTGTGCGTGTAAGATTTGGGTTTCCAAGTCAGTGAGATATTGTCCCAGTTTATCATTGGAACTGAGATTGGATCTGTCAGAGCCATCTGACTGAAGATAACTTACAGCGAGATCCCAGTGAGAGAAAGCCCCTTACACATGGGCATGCCTCTGCCATAGCGATAACATGGGATGTGACTTTGCAAATCCCTTAATCCATTAACTCGATTATGTTGGCAGCTCATAAGCTTAAGGCTTCAAATGAAATTCAGTCCTGTGCCGGGTAGCTGCTTCTCTTTCCCAGGGAAGAGTAGAGGATTCAGTGTTTCCCTTTTTTTCTTGGACAGACCTGGCTACCATGATGTTGTCACCATTCCAGCTGGGGCAACGAACATTGAGGTGAAGCAGCGAAACCACAGGGGCGCAAGGCATGACGGCAGCTTCCTCGCCATCAAAGCTGCAGATGGCACCTACATCCTCAACGGTGATTACACCCTGTCAACGCTGGAGCAGGACATCACCTACAAGGGCAGCGTGCTGAGGTACAGCGGCTCCTCTGCCGCCCTGGAGAGGATCCGCAGTTTCAGCCCTCTGAAGGAGCCTCTGACCATCCAGGTCCTCACGGTGGGGGACCTGCCACAGCCCAAGATCAAGTTCACCTATTTCGTGAAGAAGCCCACACAGCCTGGGTCGGAGAAGGCGCCCAGCAGAAAGAAAGAGTCCTTCAATGCCATTAGGGAGATCATCTCCTCCGAGTGGGTCATCGAGGAGTGGGGCGAGTGCTCCAAGTCGTGCGGCTCAGGCTGGCAGCGGCGGGCAGTGGAGTGCCGGGACCCTCGGGGGCGGCCAGCCACAGACTGTGCCCGGGAGCTGAAGCCCAGCGACGTCCGTCCCTGCGCTGACGTGCCCTGCCCACAGTGGCAGCTGGGGGACTGGTCGCCCTGCTCTAAGACATGCGGGAAAGGTTTCAAGAAGAGATTGTTGAAATGTATTTCTTACGACGGCAGCGTGCTGCCACAAGACAGCTGTGAGCCTTCCAAGAAACCGAAACACCTAATAGACTTCTGCAATGTTACAGACTGCAGTTAAATAGTATAAGTTGGGAAAGCTAAATTTTTTTTATTATTTTTTTTTTTCCTTCAGAACAATGCACTGAAAAAAAGAGGGCTGGAGGCAGCACATGTGTTTCTGCATACAGAATTCATGGTGAGGATCCGTTGAGGTGGGACAGTGCAAATAGCTTTAGTTGGCTTTGCATCCTAAAAATACCCTGCCAACTGAAAATTTGATAGGATAGCAGACCCATGTCACTCACTCGTCTTCAGCAGATAAGGCCCGAGGGCATTATAATTGCCTTTTTTTAAGTCTGTTATAAATTAAACAAAACATGAGCAGTGCCCAAGAAACGTTTAAGCAAAGATTTGGGTGTTCGGTTATTTTTCCCTTCTTTTGGATTTATATTGTGGTACTGATGAAGTCCCCATTTGTAGGAAGGGGAGGGTAAGGGGAGCGGAAAAGATAGCTTAAAATAATTGGTCAGGGCTTACCTACCTCACGAAGGGCAAAAAACAGAATTGGAAAAGGAGCTTTAACTGTCATTCATGGCTGCTATTGTTTCAGAGAATAGTTTTATATAAAAATAAAGCCATATTCTCTACCTGTAAAGAGTAAGCAATATCAAGAACAGTCAGTCAACTCCACAAATAACTAGAATGTCATTTTTTTTAAAGTATCTTTATGTCATCCCAATGTATCTGTCCATTTCTCTCATCCACTCCAGTGCCATTGTGGTGACATATGTAATCCAGAGGCTAGAAAAAGTGGAAATCTTCATGGAGCCAGTAGCATCTCTGAGTAGTTGCTCTTTGTGCCTTCTGTATACCTTCCACTGGCTTTTCTGATTCGAGCTTGGTCCTACCATCCTGTCAAACAAACTGATGGCATTTGAGTCATGCTTTCACATTCAGATCTTTTCTCTTACCCCAGCCAATGAAAATTATTTGCATTTGGGTTAAAAAAAGATCAAAGAAATCCCGCTACGAATGGGAACCTCTCCTCTGTGGCCTCTGATGGGTTTGTAGTGCTCAAATTACTGATAAGGCGGGAAGACAAAGCTGAAGGATAGCAGGTCCATCCACAGCAATACACCAACATTCGCATAATTAAAGTTTGTGCCAGTCCGTAGACAATGAGAGAATATGGCTTTCCATATGTATATAGTAAAATATATTACTATAGATTTTATATACTTTATAAGTATTTTATATTTCTTTCCCTTCTGGGAAGGGTTATAATTTGTAATAAATGCATATAATGAGCGTATTTATTTTTATACTTCTTGTCTAATGTGATCTTCTAAGTTATCGCTTTTTTAAAAGGACATATAACAAGGATAGAGTATTTATACAGTATAATATGTTACTAGAGGTAATAAATGAACCCTATAAATTTTGGAAATGGAGTGTCTTTATTTCACTGGAGTAAAACTAGTCCATCAAGCAGAAGGAGCTTGGAATCTAAGGCAAATGTTACCAAAAAAGCTAAACCACATTTTTCAAAATGACTGGTAGCTTAGGCTACTAATTGACTGTGTTAGTGAAGGGGTTTGGAAAACTCTCCCCATAATGTCATATACCACGTTAAAAGGGGTAATTTTGTATTTTATTACTTAACCACTAACAGGGTGCTCAGCACTGTTGTTTGATCTTTTAAAAAAATGGAGTGCAACTAGACTGATGCCACTGGTTTTAATAACTGCTTACAGAAGGAGTATTCTAGTGGTGTTTATAACCAACAAAATATGTACAAAAGTAGTAGTTTTACCTGCTCCACTTAACCTTACCCTATTGGGAAAGAAGCATTCAAATTTCAGAACCATTGACTAGCAGTCAGAGGTTTCCCTCACAAATTTCTGGAGGGCCTCCTGATCATGTTTTTCTAATTAGAAGTACTGTATGAATGAGCTGTTCTAACGCTGTTGGTAACACGTTTTATAATGTTAAAATACATACTAAGCATCAAGAAACTGATTTTTGCTCCCTCATTTCTGATCTCATGACCACTGCAGTCAAGGGAAAATCTTCTGTTGAACTCGGTAGGATTTTTGCCATGGAATTTGAGACATCAGTCATTTATGAATACTTCTGGCTTTGTGTCATGTAAAAATCTATTAAAACTTCCTTTGCCAATGTTTGGACTCTGTCTTGCAGAAATAGTTCCCACTTTATTCCACGGATGAAATCCTGGCCCCTCTAAAGCACATAGAAAAATTCTCATCACGTCACACTTCATTGAGCATTACTTTGTTTTTGACATGCAAAAATACTGGGGAACATTTTACTTCTAACATTATTTAGGAGGGAGCCAATCACTTTCTGGTTTTGTAAGCACTTAGAAGTATTTATAAATACAACAAATAATTTATTTGTGTGTATATATACACACAAGTATATTTTACTACAGCAGGTTAAAATTAGGAATATATACATTTTCAAGAGAAAAAAATAAGCATATTTATTTTCGTTTTCTGCTGTTGTCTATACTCCTTGTAGACTTCATATCCTAACACATAGCTGTTGGTTGGTGTTGCCTGAAACACTTTCCATTTAAGAGCCCGAGGAGCTACAGTTCTGAAACTGCAAGACCCTGCCATATCTACAGAATTGGCAAGGTCCCGCGACTGCTGGGTGGTGGTGATTGCCCAAATTTGCACTCATCAACCTAGAAGAAACATTCGAGGCAAGGGTAGGAAAGCCTTGTGGAGGAAACAGCTTCTCCCAGGCCTACCCGTATCAATTAAAGCAAGCCGAAGGTGCCGACATACTCTCACTTCTTGCAGTAGTGCTTAAGGAGGCTCTTGGGAGAGAAAAAATGGTGTTTCACAGGCACCACCTTTCATGCTGAAGGGAATCTGGATCCAAGCAAATGCAGCAAATTCCCCATTTTTTTAACAAAACGTGATGAAGTGTTCTGCATTTCCAAAATGCCTCGGCCCGCATTACCTAGATTAGATCAGCCAGCCCCATGGTTAACTAGAGCTAAGTGAGGAGTCAGAGGGGGTGAGGGAAATCAAACACATTCAGTATTTTACAATAACAACTTTTTTTCTTTTTACAGTCTTGCAAACGACTGCATAATAAGTGATGAACTAATAAAAAGTTATGATATAATGGCAGCTTATTTGCTATGGTGTTATTCATTTCTTTAGAGCATAAACATAGCAGCAGAAGGTCAACTTGTTACCTACATTTGTAGCACGGCTGACCAAGACTGCATTTCCAAGTTGTAGTTTACTGACTACATATTTTTCTTTGACTAGATCATGAATTCTCATCAGTTGCATCTGTTACACAGTAATATGGTTCATGAAATTATATCCTATTTTTAGTAGAACTGGGTTATAGAGACGTGCTCAAAATAATGTATTAATTAAGCAATGCAATCAAAGAACTGCTCCCTTCCAAAACACCCTTTAGTTACAGGAAAGTCTGCTGCTCTGGGTGACCCAGCAAAGGGAAACATGCAAAAACAGTGGAGTATAGTTTAGCTGTGTAGCAATCAGGATCACAACTAAACACATGCCCTGCACCAAGAGTCTGGCAATTTGTAGCTTTTATTACAAAGGACTGGATAGTTCAGTGCTATTTGCGTGCACGTTCATTACTGTAAACAGGAATCACAGCACTTTGTTACTGACTCACAAGGCACGCACTTGGGAGCAGAAGTGGCACTGAAGCTTGCATTGGGATGAGTGTAAGAGCTGGTGCTTTCTGCCAGCCCAAGCACTCTCTCCTTGGGCCAGCGCCACTGGTTCCACTGATGCCCAAATGGGCTTCAGACCCTAGACTAAGATTGTTTTCAACCAGGTTGTCTCAGCTGTCCAGCTTGACAGGTTGGGTGGGAGGTTTCCAGCACCCAGCATTTCAGCTGAGGACAACCTCATTCCAGTTTGGAGCCAAATTTACCTGGCTTCCTCCCAGGTGCAGAGAAGCCAGATGCTATAGCCTGGGGGTTTTTTAACATTTTGGTGTCATAAGATAAGTGAGTTCAGCTGAGTAATGTGGGCTTGGTAGATGAAATCTGCATCTTCAAGTATTTTCAGAGGTGTGAGGAGAGGCAGGTGTCTAGATGAATGAAATGCATCTTCCTTAATCACCCTTGGTTTCATTGCTTTCAAGGCTAAGTGATCTTCCAGTTCCTGGTAAGGCTAAAGTCTCTCTGTTGGCAGAGTGGGGCAAATGAAAGCAATGTAGTGAGTAGTTCTTTGCCATTTTAGGCATCATAAGACTGAGGAAAAACTCTTTCTGGCCTTTCAGTGGCCTTAAAGATCTTGGTCTTGGGACAGAAGCCCAGTCTGAGGGCTAGATCTCCAGAACCTTCAAACTTCACCATCTAAGAAAATAACTGGGAGGTCAAAGAGGTAAATAGTTATGCTGGAGAACTACCTTCCAGGCTGATTAGATGTAAAATTGTGGTATCTATGCTGGGTAAGCACCGTAAATGGTGCTACTAGAAAATTTGGAGTAACTGTTTTCCTGTGGCACTGTTAAAATCATAAATAATATGTTTTACTGCTTGAAATTGTATTAACAGTAAATAGGGGGAAAAAAACTCCAGCATGTGATAGGATTCTTAAGCTGCTGCATTTCCCTCTCTTTAGTCCAATTGCCGTTGTAAAAACAAGAGATGTTGGTGTTGCCCAAATAACTATCTTGCCACTGATTGTAATACGTGTGGTTTCAGAGCAGAGGAGGGTTGGTTGCTATTATAGAAGTTGATTCTGTTTGAGCTTTCAGAGTATAGAAATAAATCTATATATCTTGTATGGGAAAATCCTGAAATTGTCTAGAGCTGCTGTATATTTTAGCAGCTGATACCTGCATTTCAGAGCCATCAGTTGCCTGAGTATATTCAGAGCTGTAATTTTAATGTCAGGACATTGACTTAGTGAGTAAAGGCCCCAGAGTTATGTATATGAGCAACACTCTGATTTGCCAGGTACTAGCAAAGCTGGCATTTCATCTTCTGAAATGCAGCTCCATATAGCTTGTAATGCGGCAACTGGATTCCTTTTTTTGTAGTTTCACAGCCGCTTTCATTCAAATCAACATCTCCAAGTACTGTATATGTTTCAGTAGAAGTCTAGCACACCTTGTACAGAAAAACAAGCGAGACCTTTGCTTTTATCATTGCCACATCGCAAGTGGGTAAGCAGATACAAAGTAATGTGATTTGTTGAATGTTGTAGGACAAAGAGGTGATGTGGTCTAGGTGAAAATTTTACACAAAATATCTTAACCCACTAGCTAGGTTGGGGAATGGAGAAGAAAATACTGCTAAAGAAATTCAGAAAGGCAGCTTCAGAAAAATAGCCCAGACTCCTCAGCAAACACTCCTACCATAATGTCTGGCTTCTGCTCATCAGCTGGCTATGAAATTGCTTGCACAGATTTACTTCAACAGCCTTATGTTATTCTGGGCCTCATACACCTGGGAAAGCTTTTCATCCCATGCAATTGCAAACACGCCTACCAACCACCATTTGGAGCAAAGATCAAATCCAGTGTGATATGGTCACAACTGCTTAGTCCTCAAGGCAAAGAGGGTATAATTAGGTGAAAAGTTTTCCCTAGCAAAGGTCACTCAATTATAGCAAACCAATCACCCACCCCCATACCCCCTGAAAACAGGGCAAAACCCTAGGATATGTCTAGGCTACAAAAGCAGTGTAAGTAAGCATTCGGCAAGAGCCCTCATTCTACATAAACGTTTGCATTTTGCCCCATTTTGCATAAACAGAGTGCACTGTTATAACATGCAGAGTCATGAAAAGAGCATATCAGGAGTGGCACCCGCTTGATAGTTCTTCCATGGCAGCACCAAACCTTGATGCTTTCCTAGTAAAACAGCAGCTACAGACATGCATTCATGCTTGCTATTCCCCCTCAAATCACAGAACAACCTATATTGACAGAAGGGAAGTCAAAACAGTTACCAGGCTCACAACAAGAGGTGCTATGAACATGGTGTTTTAATAAATGCTTGTGCTCCTGAAGCCTGAGGCAGACTGATTACTGCTAGAGATGGAAGTAGCATTGTTTAGACTCGCAGATCTGTTTTACAGTACCCAACAGTGTAAGAGGGTCTTGTGCAAAACAGATTTAATGTTGGGCAACAGGAGTACAGTTTCATACAGTAGCTTCACCTGTAAGCTGCCTACATGTGCCTGATAGCTTCAGTGTGATAAAGGATAGTCCTTTGTCATATTGCACCCTATGACCATAAGCTAATGAGATCCCAGATGCCTGGACGAGATTTAGATTTAAGCATCACAAATCTAAGTTGAACCAGTGCAAAATGTATCATCCTTAATATACTGTAATTTTGTGTAAGAATGCTACAAAACTAATTTGAGTGTCTACCAGCTCATGATTCTTCCCAGGTAGTCCATTTGAAAATTAATATATTCTCCTGTATTAGTTGCACTCAACTATAATATATTTTCCTACAAGCACAAAAAGGAGCTGCTTGTTCCAATATAGTGGGAACAATTGGAGCTAAGGGAAGAGGGAAGTCATATGGTAGAGATTATAATCAGGCAAACTGAAAGCAGTGGCCATTTTAATTGTGCACCAATATATTTTTCAGTATAACTAAGACAATATGCCTGTCTTCTCCCAAGCAATTTAAATATATACTGCCACTTTGTAAGATTTTTCACGTACAAAACTGGAGATGAAATTAGGGATAAGAAAACAACTGAAATTCAATTATTTGGATTAAAAATTTCTCTGTCAAGCAACATATGTTAATGGGGAATCTTTTCAAATTTTTTATTCTAATTGAAAACAAATGCCATCAAAAATATGAAGCTTTAAAACAATTCACTTCTGTTTTTCTTATTCTGTTTTCTTAAATTTTCTGACAGCCAGACTGGCAAAAAAAAATGGATGCTGCGATATCAAGAAAGAGGGATGCTCAAAGACACACACTGAAGGCACAGCTAAGCACAAAAAAGTGGGTCATTCTGCAATGTCTGGCAGATGGGCAGTGGCTAAATCTGACATCACCAGGGCATCGTTTATATAGAAATGGCTTCAAAGTTGCATAGATATTGACCACATCCTACTGAAGTCTGTGCTGCTTATGTTTCTCATACATATGATCCACTTTTGCCTATGAAGAGCTTTGAATAATTAACTTAAGCAGCAAAAAAATGAAGTACTCTTTAAACTGAGTACAAAACTGGCCTTGTCTGTAGCTACTTTAATAAAAGAAAGATGTCTTGTGGGCACAGCTCTGATTCAACAGGGCACTTAAGCGCATGCTTACACCCACTGTGATTTAGGACAGCACTGGTTAAACGTGAGAGAGACAAAAGAAAAGCTTACCTTCTTCTGTTTAATCTGAATCTTAATTATACATTGAATTAACTCCAGAGGCCAAACTTTGATTAGAAGTTTTTCATAGAGATACGGCTGGGGGAAGAGGAAGGGGGAGGGGGAGGGGGAGGGCTTTTGTGGAATTGTTAATTGTGGAAACTTTTGAAACATATGTTGAAAATTAGGCAGGCACAATTCAGGCCTGGGCAAATTTAGAAGTGAATTAAATGCAATGCAATGTCCAGCTCCTTTTTCTTTCCCAGTGAACCAATACACACATTTGGGGATATGCTAAAATAATGAAGACTGATGTTTTCCATTTCTCATTATCCTCCTGCTGGAACATACAGAGCACTAGAGGGACTCAGCTGCCTTTGATGAATAAAAAAAGAAAAATATTTTAAAAAAACTCTGCACGTTTGCTCTTGATTCTTTTAATTTATAGTTTTATTTATTTGCACTTTTAAAGGAATAATAGTTGATGTCAGAAAGGAGAGCCCACAGAGTGACATCTGAATTCAGCTCCAGCTGGAGCGGATCCAAGGGGACACTAAACAGCTGTCTGGCAGACAAGAAGGTTGAAGGCATTAAAGAATATAAATGTTAAAATCCTTCATAAAATAATTTTGAATCTGATATAAGCTAGCAAAAGCCAGGCAATTCAGAGTTAAAGCTTCCATTTGCATAGGGACAAAAATTTGTCTAAGCCTGTTCCCAAAGCTTAGTCTGAAGTAATGGATATTACCCACATAAGGACACTGGCTTTGGTGAGGCTAAGTCAAATGCTTACAACTTTATTCCAGGTTTTAAATTAGATTCCTGTTGATCTGACTAAAAATCAGAAGATTGATATTATTTAAGTCTGTGCCACAGATGTTCTCAGCACTGCATGACAGCTTTAACTGCAAGGAATGAATGAGCGAGCTCCTGCCTTTAGGGTGTAGCACAAAGGAGGAGGAGGCAGAGGCTGACGCAGTCCTGCTGAAGACACTCCCAGTGCTGGGAGGGCAGGAGGAGGGCTTTGCAGCTGGACTCTCCTCCTGGGAGATGGGCTCTCAAGAGTTTCTGCATGAAAGTTCATGGACAACACTGACAGAATATTTGTTGGGAGTTTGACAGGTATATGAGAGCTTGAAACAGTTTCTAGGTTGCTTACAGCAGTATGGGAATTTCACTTTCTGGTATTGAGAAGGACATGTAAAGACTTAAAGGAGAAGATGAAGATATTGGCAACATCAGCTGGTTTAAAGTAAGCTAGCGACATCATCTTGGTGCCAGTGGTGCTTTGGGGTTTTGCAAAGCAGCCTCTCTACCCAGATTCCCCTTCCCCAGCTGCAGGTACTGGCATTTCCCTTGGGCTCCAGGGATGCTGCTAAGCCACAGACTGATCGAAACCTACTCCACTGTGGGGCCAAGCACAATCATACACGGCCTGCAGCCAGGGTGAACCTGATTTGAACTCTGAGCTACCAAAATAACTTGCATTTTTGGCATGACTGATTCTACACATCACTGGTTTCTCTCGAGACACATGTTCTCACTGGTAGCATGCAAATTATTTGTTCAAAGAACAAAAAATAAAGCCAAGGTTTGCACACTACTAGGAGAGAGCTTCCCATTGGAAATGGTTGATCTGATGACTGTTGCAGACTACCTAATGTGGAGCAGCAAAGCTGCCTGTAAGGATGAATAGGGCATAACTTCCAAGAATAGAGATAGCAGGTCCCAGTCATTCAGCTCAAAGAGCTTGGCACTGGCAACACTACAAAGGACCTTGTTAAGTCAGGAGGGGACAAAATCTAGTTTATTGTCTCCAGCAGAGACTCGGTTTAGTGACTTGGCCTGAAAAGGAACACTGTGTCAGAGAACAGAAAATACAATTTCATAAAGTTACTGTACTTATTGTCCAGGTGCTCTCAGTTGTCAATTCTGGGGGAGAATCACTTTTCTTTTTAATGTCAGTGACAAAGGAGGGTCCTTTGACAGAACTGGGTTGAAGAGCAAGGTTTGACCTGAAGTTATCCAGACAGCCCCAGCTCTGCACCCATGAAGACCTGGCCTGTTGTGGAGCAGTGCTGGGAGCTGTGTAGTAGAAAACAAAAAGATGGTGGATTTTTCCAGCGCCAGGAAAATGGATCTTACAATTTGCATTCAATTTCAGTTGGATGCCAGAAAAGTGCTTCAAAGAATGGAAAACATTTGCTACTCAGGACCTGAACTACTAAAAGATAAATGTTTGGCACATACATTTTTGCAGCTCTAGAGGAGAATTTTTAACTCACAGACATGCTGCTTAGCTGCTTTTTGCCACAATTCACATGGCCATGGGTTTTTCCACCTACCTGAGTATCTGACATCCTGAATATAGAGTGGCCTAAATCTACTTCATGTTATCCTTCATTAGAGCCTGATGTATATTGTAGCCAGCCAGTTCTCTTCTTGCTTCAGGTCTGCCTACGCATCTGACTAGTGAGAGCTTGTTTGCTTTTGCTAGGGGCTGTTTGACAGACTCACGCAAGACCTGCCTAAGTAAGTCTTGCTCTTAAAAGCATTGCTGGCATAGTAATGTCATTGAAGAACATGGAAAAGAAAAACACAACCCAATTTGTTATAGCTGTAACAGCAAAAAATCCTAATGAAGATGCATTTATACTGGCCTAAGTCTTTTATTCTATTCTGAGAAGTGATCTAAGCTATACCAACAAGGAAATTTCATTCACTGAGCTAAATTAGGTTTGCACTTTCACATGTATAGAAATAGCTCCCCTGGTTAAAGCCATGTTGGCAAATCCAGTTACGTACAGACAAGCATTAAATAGCTTTCTCTCTTGCGTGCTTTAGAAAATCAGTCTCCCTCTCCCTGTTGATTTTCATATTGGATTTTCATAACTTTGTTCTCTCTATTGCCTCTCCTTGCTGCTCAGAGGTGCGGGAAATCACAAGGCCAGCACTGCTTTCCTCCCTCATTTCAAACTACAATGTGGTGGGGCTGCAAAGGAGGTTGGGTGTCACACATTTTCTCTTACATGTCCCCGTGCCCCTGATTGATAGTTATACACTAGCTTTAAATATTTGGGCCATCAGAAACCTGTGGGAGGTTTCAAAATATTTCAGGAACTGGGTAGCATACGAGGTTTGCTGATGCCTCCACCAAAACTGTCTTAATGGGCATAACTTTACACAAATAAGCATCCAATATCTGGGAGAGTAAAAATTTCACCTCACTTGCCATTTCAGCTGGCTGAAGATAATAAAACTCACCCCATATGCTTCTCAGCAGGGCCTGTGGTGGAAAAGCTGACAAACCCTCAGAAGACAAAGCACAGTCAGCAGCACTTCAAAATCTGAGAATGGCAGCATTATTTTTAGAAACAATAAATACTATTTTTAAACAATTTAATATTACAATCCTTTGAAATCCAAATGTGAAGACAGTGTCATGCAGAAGCAACAGTTACAGTAGACTTATTTAAGCTTAAATTTAACATCAAATAGTCATCACAGGCGAGCTTTGTTCCCTAGCAATAAGATGTCTGCACATTACAGATGCACGACTTCTTCAAAGAACTGCCAGATTATGGGATTACTCTAAGGAAAATTTCGCAATGGCATTTGATTCCTTCCTGATGAAGTGATTTTCCACAACACTTTGCTCTTAGAGCATATTGGTAGCTGAAGAGACTGGGGAATGAAATGCATTTCCTAGTACTGCATAGTAACAGTAAATGCAAATCTCAGTGTCTTGATTAAGGAGTCCAGCCCTGTGGATATACTTACAACAGTAAAGCCACATAAGGTCAATATGATGCCCTTTATAACCAGAGTAAGATCAGTCCACTCCCCCTAACAAAGTCACAGCAGGGAGGTTTGGGCCCAGAACTGTTAAAGTCACAATTATGACTGGAAATACTTATCAAGTAGAGTTTGAAATATTCCAGATTCCCCAATCCATCCAAATTGTATGCAATTCAAGGATGGCACAGCCACAGGGGAAAAGCAGGAAAACGCAGAGCTATACCACTTTCCTCCATCGCAGGCAAACAGAGGCAAGTGGCCAGGCAGCCCCCACTCGGAGAGAGCTGTGAGGGACCCGGCAGCCGTTTGGGTGGGCTTCCTCCATACCACACAACAGCTTTGCTGAGAAGGTGCTCCACATCACCTGAGGGCAGGAAGTCCTTGGGAAGGAGATCCAGCAGCTTCACAGACTCCTTACTCTGCAGAAGGGGAGGAAGCAATGGCAGCAGGGGTCAGCATTTGGCCCATTTATTAGCTTTAATAGTTTGCTAGTATTTAATTATGGGCTATCCCAGCTGAGCAAGACCACAGATTCAGATAAGGCTTTTGACTTGGAAAAATCTTCTTGTGGGCAGCTCTCACAAGAGAGACACACAGGAGAGAGGGGTGGTCTCCAGAGAAGCAGTTCTTAGCACTGACATTTTCTTTGCAGTAAGTATGGGTCATAGCCTTTTTTCTCCTGTTTCACAAACCCAAGGGCTGTTCCCAAGGTAACTCCACCGCTTTGAGGGAATGACCATGTCCTCCTCCCCAGCCAGCAGCGTGCCGGGAAAGCTCTGCACCCAAGACAGGGTCAGGTATCCCAGGCCAGGAGGTTGCCTGCACCTTCCCTGCTCAGTCCATGCTGATTAGTTTAACGTGACTCAGGTGGCAGATGCAAGAAATATGCCTTGGAAGAAAAGACTGAGTGGGACATGTTGGCTGCAGCCTTTGAATTAGCTGTAGCTAGTTGAATTTGGGGCAGTGGCTTTCTCTTCCTCTCCCTGTAAAATGCTTTGTACTATAGTGCTACAGTAATACAGATAATTACAGGCCAATGTTTGCTGTAAGTGATGGAGGTTAAGATGTATTGTGATGCAGTCTTTACTTACTGAATTTCCTGCTGTTTGGGCACTTATCTTTACAGCCTGTGTGTTCTTTTATGCGTGTAATAAGTGGTGAAATGATGCTGTTGGCAAGCTTAAGATGAGAGGTAGAGTCTTATTTTAAGTGGCTTTATCAAAAACAACTATTTTTGAGAGCAGGAAGCTTTCCTTTTTTGTTTGAAATGTAAATATTGTGCAATGGTCTATGTGTTGCAAATGTTACAAAGGAATTCTGAAAAGCTGTTAGCAGGTGCTAAAAGAAATACTGAGTAGCACATTTGTGATGGCTGGAGTAAAGATAATTTATCCCTTGTTGTTTATATCTATCTATAACTTTTTTCATCTCAGTAGTTGCACAAATAAGCAAACATTTTATTTTTATTGTGCTTTTTAGTTTAAAATTGGAGAAGATGATTTCTTTATCTGCCCAGGGCTGAGTAGGTCTTTCAAATGTGATGGGATCTACATTAACAAATGTCCTTGTGTTATTCAACCACAACAGCAGAGCATAAAATCCTGTCTCTGTATGTTGTACAATAAGCAGCTATAGTATTTAGGCCATATGGTCTTCTCTTTCTCCTCTGTTCTCTTTCTGCAATGAAAAGCTTTCTTTATCCGTTTTTTTTTTCCCCATCCATGAAATGTGCACTTTTCTTGGGCAGAGAGAGTGAGTGCTAAAATAAAAGGAGAGAGAACAAGTTAATTTATAGGGTGAGATAATGTGATCTCTGTTTTGAAGCAAAATTCAGACTTCTTGTTGAAATTAAGGACGAGTTTCACCTCAAAATAAATGAGATACTGTTAGTCCTTGCAGCCCCTCAGAAGAATTAAGCTTTCATTTTTTTTTCTTTGCATCTTGACCGATACCACCTCACGCCCTCCATTTCCTCCCATTCCTGAAAGGAGAAGATACATGATCACTATGTGGCTCTGCGCTCCATAACCCTCCTCCACCACCTGCAATAAATAGTCGGACAGGCTTTGCCACCTAGCCTCCTGACCCAATCCCCTGCCCAGCGGGTGACGCAGGGACTCAGAGATGGGGCTGGCAGGGCACTCAGAGCGGGCACCACTGGTTTTCCTCTGCTCTGCTGGGCACAGGCCCCTTCGCCCCCAGCCCAGGGAGGGACGGCCGCCATGCCTGCATGGGGCTGGTGTCTCAGAGGCGCCCCTGCAGCCACCCCTGCCCATTCTCCCCTTCCCTGCTGGCGGAGGCCTCTGGTGCTTTGCAGTGCCTTTGATCTGAGGTGAGGGCGCAGACACAGTAACCTGTCTGGCCGGCTGGAGCCAGCCACGTCGCCTCTTCCCCGCCTAAGAGCACCTTCTGCTTTCCCTTCGTGTCTGCCGTGGCGTAATTTACCTCTGCCCTCCATGTGTCTCTTTGGCTTCCCCTAGTCGAAGAGGGTGGACTGCCTGGTTTGCTATTAACTCCGTAGAGTCGGAAAGGACAATGTCAACCAGGTAAACAAAGACGTGGATGACACAAAGGGAACCCAAACGGGTCATCCCCACCCCTGGATACTCTCCGCATCAGCCAGGCCAGGGTCGATCCCCCTCTGCAAGCACAGGCAGATGTGCTTGATCTCATACTTGAGCAGCCCCAGAGAAAGCAGTGAGCATAAAACAGAGCCCGTGCAGAAACGTTTGAGGGCTGTTGGCCACAGGTGATGCGTTTGGTAGCTTGTGGCAGCAGGGTGAGGGTGGCTGAGGAGGCAGGAGGCCACGTCTCCTCAGGAAGAGGTTTCTTGGCCGCAGAAGCAGAGAGACCCAGCTGCAGGCCTGTGAGACATTTTCATTGCGCTTTTGTATTTATCTTCTGCAAAGTGTTCACGTGAAGTAGTAAATACAACATCCAAGTCCTTATTTACGGAGATCAAGCCATTGGGATAGAGGAGGCACTGAAAAAAGTATCCTTCTGCTGTTTCTGAGTGGAGAGGGAGACAAAGGGTAAACTGTGTGTCAGGAAAGGGGGGAAAATGCACAGGCAGTATCTAATGATTCTGTTCCTAAATAGAAGCGACATTTAGGTAATAATACAAATTAATGAAACCCAGCAGTCAGTTTGCTTTTCCGATGGAAGTTTTAATTCAGAGATGTAGGTAACTATCAGTTACCTGCCTCTCAATTTCCTCAGCAAACAGCTCCACTTAGAAGCACTGAGAGCAGAGATATCTCTTTCTTATCTGTTTTTTTTGGGGGGGGGTGGACATGGAGGACTTTTTTTTTTTTCTGGAGAAAAACGTTAAGACTGTTTAAAAAAAAAATAAACCCCTGGACAGAAATTTGCACAAATACTCCAGAGCAGGATATGAGGCCTGTGAACAACGAGTTAAACCAACTGTGCAGGGAGGCTCCCTTTCCTTACACAAGCACTGAAGGGAAGATCTAATTAAATGGCTCCTTGGGAAGTGTGGAACCGAAGATGCTTTTGGGGAATCCTGTCTATACATTCAGGATTATAGAACAGACTAGGCCTTACTGTGCTGCTTTTCTGTCTGGTTTTGTTGATGTTATTTTAGTTTCCTACTAACAGAAGTTTCTGTGAGGAGAAAAGCCTTGTTGACAGTGAATATATTTTGCTTTTTCAGTCTGCATTTTGCATTATCCAGATGGCTAGTGGTCATCATATCTCAGACCTCTTGCAGATACATCTTTACGACTCCAGTCATCTGCCACATGGCGTGTACAGTAAGTTCATTTGGATGTGTTACACAATACTGCCATGTCTCAGGTTCCCTCTGTCAACTTGTATATTGCATTAGTGACATACCCGCCATGGCTCCGAGCGGCGTGCTAAGCACACTGACAACTTATATGACCGTCATAAAATAAATGCTCCAGTTCATCGACTCCAGGCTGAGCAGTGCTGGCATACTTATTGCCCTTAGATCAAATGGCAAGGACAGGTCTTTGAGACAGGGGAAGTCCCTTCCTGTGACAGTACAGCACGTAGCACTAAGATACCTCAGCCCACAGCTGGGATGCTCCTGCCTTAGCACAGTGTGATCACCCAGGAACAATTCAGATTTTGGTAAAAATGAAGGTAAAGTGTTTGTTGGTGCTGAGCACCCATTAAGGCTGCCCCAGGTCATGGACAGCTAAGATGAATTGAGCTCAAAGCCCATTGCGATAGAAGCAAATTAGACTTGATAGCTCACATATAGGGGCTTAATTACTCTGGAAAGAAAAGTCTGTGTGCTCAAACTGGTGAGGTGGACTCTAGACTTTAAATCCTGTGCAAAAGAAGGAAAATCTAGTGCTTTTTAGAAGACACAGGCTTACCAAACATCCTCTGGATAGTCCTGCCTGTTAAGAAAATGCTGTGAACACCTTCTTGGCAATGTATCTAGGTGCATCTTGGAGAACTGCAGTTCCCAGTATCCTCAGTGGAGAAAGATGGGCATAATGGAAGAAGATGGAGGTGGCTGAGGAGGTGTAGTAATTCAAACCATCAAGACTTCTGCCTCCCCTCACTTACGTCTTCACTTCCTGGGTTCACACTGCTCAGGCTTTGTGTGACAGGTAGCTACTTCCAGTCAAGTTTAGACACATAAATCCCTGCCTCCTTTCACAGAGACGGGTGAAACCTCAGTGTCTGCACAACATTGGGCCCCATTCCCCTATCCTGCTGACATTAAAGGTATAGTCTCAGAAGCAAGGGAGAGAGAAATATGACATTGTAGAAAGTCTGAGAGCAGAATTAGGCCATAGCGTCTTCAGTTTCCGTTCCCTAATTCTAATTCCTTCAAAGAGGTGAAAGTTTGGCCAAATGGATCCTTTTGGAAACAATTGCAGAAAGAATGAATTTGCATCGACACATGAAAACCAAGCTTTAAAATTCATATCCCAAAACCTCATGCAAAATACTATGGCTCCTTCAATGATTAGCCCCAGTTCTCTTTCTGGTTCAGAGTTGCCTGAAAATAGACAAGCCCGTGGAAGGACTGTGGGCAAGTAGTGGGTATTGCACCATATGTATGGTTAGACAGGCTTTGATTTTTCCAGCATTGGTTTCTTTTTTCCAGTAAATACTATAAATTAATAATATATTAATATTTGTGAAAAGAAACCTTCCAATTACATGGGAGTCTACAAAATAAATGAGAGCTGGGAAAGGGAAATGAAAATTCTTCACAGGCTGTATAATGTGATGTAACTTGTAACATTGTGTCACATCAGCTCGCTAAACAGTCTTAAGCCAATACCTAATGGTTTTAACTGTAAAAACTCTTAAATTTGAGTTTGTTTGTTTGGGGTTTTTTTAGCTAAGTAAAATAAGTAAAAAGCAAAGGATATATAGACATGAATAAGCAACCTCTGAGGTAATATTACAGATATATCAGTTATTGTCCTAGACTTCATTAATAGGATATTTGGTTTAATGCAATTCCGTCTCCATATTTTTAGATTTAGCTAAACAGCATGAAATCTATAACATAGGCCAAGCCAGATGTGAAGAGAAGAAAGGCCCTTTAATGGTTCTCATAAAATCTTTCGACTTGCAGTCTCCATGGTGGTTTTTTCCTTAAAAGTTACCAGTATTTCCATTTACGAAGGTTTGTGAAGGGCATGCAGGAAGCTTAGTTACTTAACTATTCTCCCCTTACCAGTGCTTATATGAAATGCTAGTTATTTTCTTCATCACTTCGTCTTGCATGATTTTCCAGTGCATTCAGTTTCAAATAAGCCTCTCTACCTGCCGTATGGCAAACTGATTTTTCAAATTTGCATAAAAGCATAGGAAAGGTCAGGGCCACAACATTTATTTATTAAAATTTTGCTTGGTAGGCTAAAATACATGAATAGAAATTAATCTTCTCAATATCAAGCATGTCCTAAGGCAGCAGCTTGCAGAACAATAAGTTAACCATGTCACTGGTTCTCATTTTAGGTAATTGAGTACTTATTTCACAGTACTCTTCCTCCTGGGCCAGAGTGTCTGGTTTGTACACACATGTAGCAGAGAGTCCTTATAACTTCTTATTCCTTGCCTAAATCCCTTTTCCCACTCAGATTTCTCTGAGGAGGCAAACAAGGCTCTGCCATCCCTGCCCATGGTGGGTCCCCTCTGCAAGTCCTGCATATTGTGAAGCCCCATAAGTTTTCCCTCCAGCTGTTTTATTGACAGTTTCTGAGCATTCTCTTTCATGTACTTCTTTGGCTTCTGCAGTGACTGACCGATTATGACAGAATCTTTAGTTTTACCCTGTGTTTCAGAAGCAATTTCCATTTTCCTTTCTGGATTCTTTGGAGATAAGTGACCAGTGACTCCTCTGACAGGGCTCATTAAGTGTTACAAATCCATTCAGTGTATTATTGTATTTTAATTTCCACATCTGTGTGTTGAGATGGGAAGAATATATGAGCCGAGGTTTTCTACTTACAAGTCATCACCGTAGGTTTCCAATGACCAAATCTTGCTTTAGTCAGTGAACATAGCTGCCACCTAGGGACTTCCCTCCTTCCCAAATATGCATCTAGGCTTTCATATTACTGCCACTACAGAAAATTCACTCATCTCTTGCACTTGCACGCTTTCGGACGTAAAGACAGAGATAGAGTTGTTGTCACCTAGTTACAGTTTGGAAAGCACGTCCTTTCAATCCTATTCTCCACAGCAAAATAAAACAAATTAGATAATGGGCTGGTAGATATATTATTTATGCCAGCAGTTTCAAGGAACTGTGACTGGTCAGCTTCATGTCAGTGCCCTCAACACCAGAGAAACCAGTTTTCATTCATATTAGAACTAAGTAAAGATTTTATTGATGTTGGCTTGGTAGTGTTCAGTAAGGGGATAAATTCTGATCTTGCTTTAGCATAACTGAGGTTCACAGTTTGGGGTGTTACTGTGACATTTGAAGTATCTATAGATTTGTTTTTAAATTTATCTACTCCCCTCACCAAAGTCCTTCTGGGTTTGTATGTTTGGGTTTTTTTCATGTGGAAGATGCCAGGAATTTTCTTTTCTATCTATTGGGTAGTCCACACAATATTAATTTCTATCTCTACAGTTTCTGTAAGTTTTAGATGACTACATATTGCTAGATATTATTTCTAACAGAAATGGAGTAATAAACTGTCGTCTTGACTTTTTGGAATAAGAATACTAATAAGGACCTCTTAGAAGAGGAAAACTGCTATAACAGCAAAGAAACTCAATAATGGTTTGGGTTAACATAAAATAAGGGTGTTGATTAATTTGTAACTTGCTTTTCCCTAAAGTGTATGGGCAGTCTGTGAGGCACGAGAGTCAAGAGGCAGTGTCATTTCCAGTTATTGAAGAGAAATATGCAGAATATGGCATTCTCCCTTCACATCTCTTACACAGCTTGAAATTGTTACTTTATGCTTCCTTCTGTTTGTTTCTGTTCATTGCTGACCTTCGTTTCTTGCTGACTTCAGTGTGCCAACTAATGTAAAGAAAGGATGGGGGAAGCTGGACTCTGGACATCCTTGTGGATGTCCTCACTCCATTTCCTCCCTTTGCCCATTTCTCCACCAATGACCTAGAGTTGTTAGATTAGTTCTTTGCTTTTGCAAAACATCTGAAAAGATTTGGACTAATTGAAACTCCTCTAGACTCTCAAATTTCCACTTAGAAGGTAGGCCTATTATAGACTTCAGTGAGAGAATAACTTATTATTTACAAAATAAAATTCAGAGCAATTGCCTATTGTCTGAAGTGCTATTTTCATTATGTTTTTGAAGATAATAGTTGCCAGTCAGAAAATCTGACGAGTTTCCACAAGTTGCATTTCTTTTTTATCAGAAGAAACACACTCCAGTTCTGTCATTGCATTTTTCTTTAATTTTTGTGGTCTGTAAAGGGAGAGATTCCTTGAACCTTTCCCCATTACCTTTCCATAACCTCATCAGTTCCCATGTCCAGCTCTACTTCTGAACATATGTTTATATTTTGTGATATAATGTGAGAATAGTTGTGGTCATTACTCAGCCTGGGTGAATTTCATGGTAATTAATGTTTTGGGGGTTTGTTTTTAAAAGATAAGTTGCCTCAGGGGCAATATCTATTTATAAGCTCTCCCCCACCCCAGACTTCCTAAAATGATTATCATGTGAAAAAGTGCTTGCTTTTGATGTAGTAGCCATCTGCATTAGGGGGAAGGGTTTGTATTTCTATTATATTTGTAGTTCCTGAGCCAGCTAAGGGTGTCATGCAAAATAAATAATTAAAATCTTTGTAAAGGACTGGGGGAGTAAAAGCCATCACTGTTAGTTAACCCTGGAAATAATCTCACACAGATAGAAGGAAAAGAAATAGTCTTCAGTCCAGAAATCTACATGCTCGAACTATGCATTCACTGGACTCCTATATACAAAACCCACTGCTATAAATTATTCATCTCAAGAGAGCACCATTCTGGGATAGATTGCAAGACTGGGCTTGCAGTGGCTGATACTTTCTGCTCACCTCATTCTTAATTTCTTCTAGACAAAAAATATGTATACTGGCACCCAGGTGGCACTAAAATGACTAAAGGGATGAATTTGGCTCAGTGGAATACAGGCTTGCATAAAGTCAGTATTATTTTGCTGTACTTGAATGCAACTTCTTTGAGCATGCTGACTGCTATAATTCTATTGCTAAGAATGTCACCAATTTCAGGACTAAAATTGTTAAAAAAACAGGTGTGGGTCTTGTAAGGCTTAGGAAGTGGAATGAGCACTCAACGTAATACTTTGCTAGATATATAAATGCATTGCAGAGATTTGTTTATTCTGGTATCTCTTATGGTGTTTCTAGTAAAGAGCAGAAGGTAACAGTTCCCATAATGTCTGCCAAATGTATTTCACCTGAGCTAGCTAAAAGTCCTATCTTGTTTATGATTCTGTTCTTTCTCAATTATTGCAAGGCTGATGGTGGCATCTTCAAAACAGTAGCCATTAGAAAGCTATTCGATACTATAATAGGCTATATGTTTTACTGCAACAAAAAGTCAACCCAATTTTAGGGGCTACTTATAACTGTAGCTGAAAACCGAAAAATCTCATGTATCGCCTAGGAAGTGAGTGGGAAAGATGACTAGGACATATATTAAAAGATAAATTGCATTCAGTGACATTTCCCAAATAAAAAGAGTCAGAGACCACCTCTATACCAAGCTGCCTGTCAAAAAATAATCACTCTTAAAATAAATGACAAATTCCAAATAAACTAAGGCACAATGGTCTGTCCTGCAGTAGTGTGGCATCTCAATTCATCACTCTCAAGAGAATCATACTTATTTCTAAAGACCCCATCTTATTAACTTTGTGATCCTTCAGTAGGAAGACATGGCATCTGTTGTATATTATTGCTTCAATATTAAAGCACAATCAATACTTTAATCTGTTATGGTACTTTCAGATTAGTGTTATTATTTTCAAAATAAGCAAATAGCAAAAATGGAGAGGAAATGGAAGAAGGGAAGCGTTCCACAGAGAGAAAATTTCACAAATAGCAGTGGATCATCCAAGCTTGCTCTCTGCTGTGCTTCAGGAAAACAAGTCATTTACCAGATGTTTCAAATTGTTGTAAAATATAAAAGACCATATTGGGGGAAATGTATTTAATGCTACAATACTCGTCTGTCTATTGTAAGAATACTAAATGTGAGACATGAGCTAGCTTAAAAATATTAAAATGCATCCTATTTTACCCTTGCAATATACAGCTATATCTTTCTCAAATTATTCTCTTTGCTTTCAGGATCTGAGGAGATTTTTAGGTTTGCTACATTTTCTATCTGTCAAAAATGAGATGATTCCTCTTTTTCTTTTTATTCTCTCCCTTTATTGACTCCTCCCCCCCCCCCCCTTTTTTTCCCCTTTTTTCTATTTTTACTCTTTTAAGCAGGATAGAGATGTGGACACATACAACAAATATTTGGGCAAATATCAAAAGCAGACATCTTCTACTATTCCAGCATGCACAAATGGAGAAGAGTCCAGACTATGGAGATTACAGACAGGGTGCCTGCTACACTGAGTCTGCTAGAAGCAAGACAGCAAAAGTGTATTTTAAGACAGGTCAGTCCAAGAAATTTGTTTTTTAGCAGCTCCTCATTACTACAAGAGAGGAGAAACAGGGGCCAGTATGAAAGCTGCCAAAGAAGTGGGAATGTTATGTCTTGCAGTGCAAATTATTACTTGGGGCACTGGCTTTTTGGTCTGTGTTAACTGAACACAAAATTTTTGGTATTCAAGCTTGGTTGCAATAGATGTTGCAATCCTGTGCACACCTAGCCTGCAGCACCACTGATCACATTTCCCCAGTAACACGCAAGTTATAGCAGTGCACAGTAAAACCCCCAAAGTCCATTTTCACATAGATTTGTGTCCTGAAGGCAAACTCCTGTGTATACTCTGACATTTGATAAAGACAACTGGAAATTCACCATGTTTTTCTGTATGTTACACATACTACAAGACACTGGAGAGCAAAGAAGAGAAAGATAGTATTATCTCACTTCTTAAAGCGCCAAAGGGATTGCATTAAGATGTTCACCTTGTTCCCTCTGAGCAACACATCAATGCCCACCCATGAAGGACACGGGCATGGCAGGGGTCTGCATGCAAAGAGGCTCAAAGCACAGTCTAGCCCTCATTTTCCACAGTCCCTTGTGAAGTGACGTTGCAGTGACATCAGTACACACGTGCTGAGGAGAGGCTCAAGCACAAAGGAAGCCTGTATGACTGATTTAGAGGTGTGCTGAAACTGAGGAGACGGACAACATGTGGTAAGAGCCCTGACCTGAAGGACCTTGCCCTGCCTGGGAAAGATGTAACTCCAGTTGAAACTGGGGGAGTAGAAAAGAGTGGTAGCAGAGCAGCTGGAGGCATTATGAAGTGTCTTCTAGTAACAGTGCCAGCTGAGTTCTGGTTTTTCTTAATCTTTTATAAGCCTTTCCTGAAAAGACATTAGTCAAAATATGGCTAACATCTCTTGAAGTAATAAACTTCCCTTTTGGCTATATGACTGAGGTACAGCATTTGGGGTTCGTAAATTGTCAAGAACTGGGTGATTTGCATAGGCACGTTATTTCTTATAAACGGAGCTGGCAATGCTGTCAATAGTTACATTTGGCCAACAATTCCCCTTGTAAAATCCTGCTTCTGCTGGGGTAAATTATTTTTCAGTGCTCTGAAATATCTTATGCCAGGCCTCTGTCTCAGGGTGAGTACTTGCAGTTTTATTTTACAGTTACTGATGTGTTTTCTTAACATTTCTGCCAAAAAAAAAAAAAGTCATCTGTTCCTAAGATAATTGTGGCATGATGTGTTTTCCCATGTCCCTGAATTCTCACAAGTGTTCTACTGGGACAGGACAAGATTGCCATGCTTTGTAGCAGCAACTTGACTTCTGGACAGGGAAAGCCGTGTGTGTCTCTGCGGGAAAACTGCTATGCTCATGAAATTTTGCCCAAATGTGGTTAAATGCATAAGCCTTTGAAGCATCTCTCTTCTACTATGCTAATTTGAAAGTCATTAGGGTTTCTTGGCAAAAGCTCTGATGCTCCATCTCCGTGGGCTCGGAGGTTCAGAGTTGGGTGCAACATTGCATCCAGCAGTCTTCAGGGCTGATGCAGCAGCAGAGCCAGGGCTGGAGCAGCCGGTGCTTCTCCTAGGTCTCACAATCCTTCTGTCAGCCCTAGGACCATCCAGCCTCAGTGTGGGGAACGGAGGCATGGGCTGGGTCAGTGAGTCCTGGGGAAGGAAAAGGATGGAGCTGGCTTGACTGAGGGAGGAGACTGAGATTTCTGTAGCTCTCATCCAGGAAGTTCTGCTTTTTCTGACTCAAACCAAAGCCTGGAGGCTTTGAAAAGCTCTAGAATTTAAGAAAATGAGGATAAAACCATCAATTTCTCAACCCCCTCTTCAAAGACTATATTTAAAACCTGGGCTCTGAAAGTGCCCAGATTTAGGATGGCTCAGTTACAGTCCCAGAAATGAAGTGTGCTGCTTAAACTCATGTCAGTTCCCCTCTGCCTGCCCCAGAAAGGTTATATATTTTTTTTTCTAATTGCAAGTGCTGGAAGGATTGTTTACAACGTTTTCAGTCTAATCAGTTCAGTAAATCAGTAAATTTGAATGTATTTATCACAGTTGCAAGGCAAACTTTACAAGAGAAACTTTCTTGCTTTTTGAGGTTATAAAGGACCCGTGTGGCTTTAGGGTGAAGGACAGAAATAAGAATACTCAAGGCAATGGTTCAAGTCTACAAAGATGCCAATAAATTCTTGTGGGGTTGCTGAAGACCACTGCCTTCACACAGGTATGGCAAGGGAAGAAAATTATCTGTCTGAGGTAAATATAAATCACTGAAGAGAGAGCAGGCTGAATCCAAATGTTTTCCAATGTGCTGCAAAGATATGCATCAAAAAACATGTCAAATCAATCTGTCTCATTACATTAGAGAGAAGTAAGTCATATATTCAGAGGCATTCATAGGCCTGATGGCGAATTTGTCCAATCCAACAATTTACCATAGATTAATACCCATGGTCTTTGTGGTCCCACAAGAACCTAATGATTTATGTCTGAGGTATTTTTTGCAAATAAAACAAGTGCAGTGGTACTTCTCCTAAAAAATGGCAAATATGTGAGAGGACAGAGTACAATTGTTTTGGGAAAGGAACTTAGACTGACTTAATATCTGTTTTGTTGGGGTTTTTTAAAAAGGAAAGCAAGAAGACCACCATCTTAGAAGGATTTTGGGTAAGAAAAATGCTTGTATTAAAGGGACCTGCTGGAACGGTTAGCAAAGATAGAAATTGGGCTGTCAGAAAACTCTGGTGTTTGCCCAAAGTCCGTTCAGCTGGTCACCTTGGACAGTGCCACCATTTGCCCTATGACCCTTCCCATTCTCCCAGGCAACATCAATCCTGGAGAGAAATGGGTGTAAATCAGTGTCCTCTAAAAGAGAATAATGCAAGAAAACAGGCTTCAGGCACAAATTAGTTTTAATTTAGCTGTTGTAACCCATTGTTTCAGAGAACATGGGAACTGCTGTTACATAGAGACCTGATCTATTCTGATCATAGCCTGACTGTATAACTCACACTGATAAATAGCTTCTTTTATACTAAACATCTGTGGGAAAGGCTGCTTCCCATGCTGGCCACATGCCTGCTAAATAAAACCCAGAGGAAATTGGCCAGGCAGTTCTGCATGCCATTGTGAGAGAGGTTAAGGTTCAGCAATGACCTCTGGTCCCTTGCCCCTTGAACTGATGGGGCTAGATGCACCATGAAGTTGGCATACTAAGTCTTTGCTTTGCTATAGTAGTGCCTTGACCAGTTAGGTTATTCTTTAAAGGGCTATCATAACTTTGGAAATGTGTTTTAGGTGGCCAGACTCCTGCTTTTCCTTCCCCATCAAAAACAGAGGTTGCAAAAATGTAGAGTAAAAAGAAACATTAGAAATGTTAAAATGCAGAATCTAGGCTGATATATTTTTTCAAGCTGGTTGATTTATGGAAGGGAGTTTTATTAATAGTAACTTACCAGTTACATAATTGGTTGTATGCAGAAATCTGTAAAATTATAGACCAATAATCTTTTTTAATAAATTTATTCATCCCCATAAAACAACCAAAGATCAGCTATGAAACAAATACTAACTGTGCTCTAAAGACAGATTTCAGTGATGAATGATCCAATTAACCAGACTGCAGAACTCTTTTAAAATCCTCTTTTCACTCTTAGTGAAGTATCTTGGTGCTTTCACAATGTGTCCTATAACAAACCTATCAAAGAGACTGCAAATAGAAAAGTCACATTGCAGTATGATTTTGCAGTTCAGTGTTTGATGATGGAGAACAATGCATGTTCAGACACATTCAGTGTACCAGGGAGGATAGAAAGAATTTCAAAGATGGAAAGAAGTACTGTTGTGAACTTAGTGGCAACTCGGACCTCTGATTCTTTAAGTACTTTGGGACCCATTTACCTTTATACATAAGTAAATCCACTGAAATATGCAATAACTGAAGTTATGCTCTTGTATAAATTTTGAGATGATTGGGTGTATCTCTCTATGTGGTTACTCCCAAAGTTGGGTACTTGGAAGTGGAAAGTGAAAAACTCTGTTTCATTCAACTTGAAAGATGTAAATCAAATTTAATAGCTTATGAGTCTTCAAAGAAAGGACGTCAAAAACTGAGGAAGGAGTGTCTTGTTTGAACAAAACAGAGATTTGCTTTGCCTACCCTTGTGCAAATTTTCCTTAATGCTTGATATTAGCAAATTGTTTTTCATGTGGAGAGGTGCAAAGAAACAGAAAATTTTAAAGAGGTTATTTATGGAAAGCAAATATTGAAATAGTTAGTACAAGAGCTTGCTGAGATGTCTGATTCTAAATGTCACTCAGGCCTTAAAAGAAAAGAAAAAGCCTGCTTTATATGTCAGCCTAAATACAGACCAAAGAGGGTTAGAGATACTGAACACTTATTATTAGTCATTGCAAGTAACCTAGTAAGAACTATTTGCTTATATATAATTGGTGATAAATTTTACCTATATATGTAAAAAGTGATCCTATTCTAGGCAAAAAAGTCTAACTTGAGTAACTGCAGATCATCACTTGTTCAGATGTAAGTGTAACGCTTCATTCAGCAGTGTTCCCCAATTCGTAAGACATCAGAGAATGTACAGAAATGGGAGTTCTCGTGTTCTTCTCTGCCTGTCCTTGTTTTTGTGGGTATTAGTCAGACCTTAAACAATGTTTGTGTTTTTCATCAAAGATAAGCTCTCAGTCAAACAGGAAGAGGGTGTAGTAAAAAGCGAACATAAACCATATACTGGAACTGCTGCCACCCAGAGATTTTATCACTCCTTTCTTTTTTATTATGTCTGTATTTGCAATATACCTATCTATTGTTTTTTCTTTCATTGCTGTCTCTTGGCACTAGTAAATACTCTATAACACAGGGTATCTTCATGTCCAGCCTGAAAATTGTTATGTAGCAATTCTTTCGTTCTCATGTCCTTTATGAATTTGCACAGTTTGTGTCAGATACAGTTGACTTGCAAATGATGGCTTCAGGAGAACAAATATCATGAGGAAAACTCAGTCTCTACATTTATTGAGCCAAATAGCAATGAAATTTTTCCTCTATGTATGTTTCATGTACATTCTTAGAGTAAAAAAGCTCTACGGTTAACATATGTGATCTGAGGATTTGAAAGAAAATCAACTGATACAAAAGCAACTATTTCAACTTCAGAAAAGTCACTGATCTGAAGAAGCATTCATTGTGAATCCCTCAGTGAGGCAGCTTTTTACTGTGGCTTTCTCATACAGAATATGGATACTGTAGAGTAGACCAAATCCCCCCAGAGGCTAGAAATAATTTGGACCTCTGAAGAAATTGCTTGGGAAATAGAAACATTCAGCACTCTGCCATCTCTTAATTTGTCTCTAATTTTGGCTCACCCTATTTCTCTATGAACAAACTATGCAGTCTCCTGGAAGCTTTTTGATTTAGATGCAATACAGGCTCTGTCGCAGTCTCTTTCTCTGAAGACAAAGCAGTATTATTGCCTGTCTTGTTTGTTCAGACTTATAATTTATTCTAGGTTTTGTTTTGTAGTGTCTTTAGCACAGTAGTTCCCCAGGCTCAGTTGAAGCCAGCGTATAGCATTGTCATATAGAGTCCTGCTCCTTCATCTGCATAGGGCAATTAAAACCAACCTGTTATAAGCAGCACTGGAACTAGGTTAAGTTACTAGCATCTCAAAAAGTTGCCCCAAAAATATTGCCCACCTTAGTTGGCTGAAAGCTGTCTTCCTGTCCAGTTTTACATATACCCTTTTACCTCAGTGGGAATGGCACTCTGACAAATTGCGCTCAGAAATCTGGAGCGATTTACTTTGATTTTGTTGTGCTGAAGATGATTTTGCTCTCAAGGATGTGAGATATTTGCAGGGCAACAGAGCCATGCTAGGGTAAGTTCTGAGGTCGGACCTTGCGTTACCATTCATTTTCTAGCAGATGCATTGTTGTTTTCTTGAGGTTGCTGCTACCACTTTAAAAACAAGCATCCCAGGAATTTTCTTTTGAAACATGCTTCCCCTCTCCAAATCCAATTATACTACTTCAGCTGGGTCATTTTCAACCCCTGCTGCATTTTTGGGTTTTTTACTGAATTTATTAAAAAACGTGGCCCTGCCGTGGGGAAAGCAAGGGGAGTTTTCACCACGCTGACTCACGGCTCTGCTCCAGCGACCCTCAGGCTCAGGAGACTGGTGGGTTCGCTTTGGAAACCACGGGCAGGCAAGACAGAAGCAGCCCCGCAGGGGCAGGGAGAAGGCGCCGGCTCCCCTCAGCTGGCCAAGGGCTGTCCAGCTCAGCCCACGCAGGATGAAGAGCAAGCTGGTCAGGCCTTGGCCACCCAGGGATGGTGGGAAGAGGTAGCGCCCAGGAAAACCCCCACCTCCATCAAGCAGAGCCGGGCTTATGCCTCATGGAGCATGGCTGCATAACCCACTGGGCTGCTTCTAGAGGTGCAGAGAGGAAGGGACAACCCTGAACTGCTGGATTCGCCATCCACGACTGGCAGCACCTGAGCCTGGGCTGTGCTCTGTGTAGGGATAACAGCTGGAAGGACTTGACAGGGTGGATGTGGGGGGAATTGCAACAGGAAAAAAGGAAAAGGATGGAGGATGTGGAAGCGGGAAACCAAACTTTATCGTTCATGTTAGTTTAGATAACAGAGTACTTTTCAGTTTAGCAACGGGAGAAAAAATTCAGCACACCAGATGCCCTGGTAACATTGCTACTACCGCACCGTCTAAATCTTTAGATTAGCAAAAGCAATTTGGAGTTAAGGTTGACAACTAGTATTGCCCTTTGATCACCTTTGCATCATTTTTCAGTGGAGGGTGTGGTGTCAGTGCAGAAACGCCAGTGTCATAAATGCCATGAAAAGTGTCCCACAAGCAGCAACTCTGCACTGTGAATATAAAATAGCACTCCTGCTTGTTTGAGGTGCATGATCCAGGAGAAAGTACCATTAGAATTGTGATCAGAATTTCATAAGAAAGCATTTCAGTTTAAAAGGAATAAATATAGAAGACTTTATTAATTAAAAAACCCCAAACTCTGAAGCACTTCCATACAATTTCCCCCTCTAGCAATGTTACTCTCAAGTGTCAATTAGCATTTGTGTTGTAGTCATGTATAAACACCCTCGTTATGGGTAGTGAACAAGGAAAATAATGGACCATATTGCCTTCTTCAGAAAAGTGGACATCTGTTCTTAGAAGACATAAGGAAATTTTCAAGTATGGTAGAATTAAACATAATCCTTAGCTTCAAAATGTAGTACAATATAGTCTTCTACATTTTGTATTTTTGCTATCTGCCTCATGCTGTGATGCAAGTTTAAATGGGGATTATTTAACACGGATTTTTTTTTTTTTAAATGAAACTCTTAAATTTGTCTTTCAAAGACTTCTTGGTCTTTTTTAATTTAGTGCTCTGGGCAGCCACAGTGGATCTTACTGCAGCGCTTCATGCCACCAGGCGTGAAGTCCCTAGCTCCCTGCGAGGTCCCAGCTACGCAAGGTGACAACGGGTGCTGCACAGGCTGAGATGCTGCAGGAGCCTTTTGGTAAGCCTGGAGGCACCAGGTGATTCCTACAGAAGGACATGTAAGTTGGGAGGATGCCATTTTTCTACTTAGGTGTCTTTTTGTCAGAGCACTCAGCAGATGACTTGTTGTGTAACATTTTGCATTGCAGCAGGGCTTTGCAGTCAGTGCTGTGCCGCTTGGCAGAAACAATGAAACAAATCAAGTAGAGAGGCTTTCAGAACCGAAACACACGTTCACTTCTGTTGTGAAATCCCATATAAATTTCCTTAACAGCTGTGCCACACACAGTGAGGGAGGGCAAAGACTTCTGTTTCTGACAGCTATCACTGTTTCTTGCTTCAGCACAGTGTTTTATCTCCACAGCTGGAAAGAGGCTCAAAGTTTATAAAATGCCTGAATCTGGGTCAGGAAATATTTCTGCTTACAGCAAGTTGATTCCCCCATCTGAGGTATGCTGGAAGTGTTGAGAGCAAGATGTTGCTGCATAGCTGCTGAGTCGTTACTCTGCCTCCTGATAATGAGCTGTTTGGAGGCCAAGAAGAAAACTCTAGGGCAAAACTGCCAGGCAGGCAAGCAGCCCACTCTATTAACTGATACTTTCCTGTGCTCCTGTTATCATGCAAGTGTTTAACCTAAAGGAAAAAACCACACATCACAAACTCAAGTATCTGAAGGGGCACCTGCCAGCACACAGGAGGAGAGAGGGACAGGCAAGACATTGAGTGTGTGACTGGTCCATCAGTTGTGGGTAGGGCTTCCTGGTGCCTCCCTTCACTGGTCCCCTTTCTTCCTCTCATATTACCACAGGGCAGCACAATGAGATCCTCTCCCCCATAATGCTAATTCTTACACCACAGAGAGACAGATTTGACCTGACCCCTTACAAATTCTGAAAAATGGCATGTTAAATAGGCCCAGCTGGGGATTGGGATGGTGGGAAGGAGATATGGGCTCAGCTGCAGCTAGTGTGTGTCTTAGAAACACCTTTCAGATCATAAGCCCTGTCCTTAGGGGGGCTGGTACTCTTATTGCCAGGGAAGATCCTTGCAGTTTCACCCTTTGAGCTGTGAGGAATAATCCCTGGCAGTTTCTCCTGCTGTTTTCCCAGGGAAAGCCATGAGGCAATTTTGCATCTGTGCTCCTGAGCATTTAATCCCTTCTAGACCTCACCAGTATTAGAGCTGGGACAGGCATTAGATGAGGAAGAAGTCAGCAGTTCAAGAGGAGTGAAGTTTGCCTCTGTCTCTACACTGCCAGTGTTTCAGGTTAGTGTTGGGCTTAACAGAGTCATCCTCAATTGTGTAGCATAGAAGCAGATGTTACCACATGCAACATTTACACTTTCCTCATCCCTGTTGTCCTCTGAGGTTTGTTCTCGTTGTCTCAATCAGCATTTGCTACTTCCCATCCTAGAGGAAGTGGTACTTCACTACTGAATGAGCTGCATGGTTTTATTTCAGTTCATTTTGTACAACGTTTATCTCTTGAGATTAAAAATCACCAGAAATCAAGATTTGTAATGTTGTTGTGATTGTTTTCCTTTTTATAAATCGCAAATAGTAAATCACTTAGTCTCATTTAATAAATCATGTCATCTAAGCATCTATTTTGTTTATGCTGTTTCTTAGTTCACCTTGGCTCCCTTTTGATTCCAATCATATGAAAATGCTCAAAACCATATACTGGCTTGAAAATGGAATGTTTTTCAAAAAGGAATCTTTATTGCTGAGTCTAACAAGAAATATTGCTGCATATGGGTGTTTGGTTGCACATAGATTAGAACATCATGTTGAAACAGGTATTTTGAACAGAAGGGAGTTAAGAGTTGAAGTCTAAAAAAATCTTTTTATTATTATTATTTTTGAAGTCAGATTTTCTTTTAAAAAGCTGTGGCATGGAAATGCAAGGAGTCTGTTTTTCTTCTTCCTTTTATTTCCCCCAACTCTTGGATATGGTCACATAAAATCTGACTTTGGCTCAGTCCCCTTCACTGATCTAGTGAGGTTAAAAATGTAACATAGGTTACTGGTGCAAGCAAGAAAGCTGTACCTCAGAATGGTCGAAAGATAGTTAGGATTCTCTGTAGAATATGGAAAACTCAGCTGTACCAAATGTGAGAAGGACAACTGAGCCCAAACTTCCCAGCTGCCCTGCTTTATGTTGTGGAGGATTGCCTCCTATTTTGTGAATGGAACAGGAACCATGTGCATGTGTCTGTGTCAGAGCTTTTGTTTATGAGCTTAGTCACTGTTTCCATTTCAGAAGAAATAAGATAAATCCTTTTGACATTCCAGCTCTTTCTCTTCTTGGCTGTAACGCATGGTGAACACTTCGGATTTGACAGAGTTTTGTGTGCCCTAAACTACATTTCTCGACAAATACATTATTTGCTGGTAGAAGTTTGCCAACTCTAGTCAGGACTGCAAAGGTTTTTACACGTTTCAGACCTGAAGAAGAGCCTGTGTGGTTTTTTTCCAGCTCTTTGTTGTTCTAGTACAAGATATGGCCTCTCTCTCCACAAGTCTTTCCCACCATCATAGATCATCATGGCTCTGTATCTGCATATAAGTAATATTATGCATGCCTTTATTTCTGTAATGACTTTAAAATGTTTATCGCATGTTTTGCTTCAGCATTTTAGAAAAGTGGATTTTTTAATTTTTTTTTTTTTAAGATTTAAGGAATAAATAGATGATCGTTTATTACCATAACCTGTTAGCCTAGGTAAGAAAATGGCTCTTGAAAAATCATTCCTCTAGTACATATATGTCTTTTATGGTTTTCTGCACACTTCAGAAAGTTAATGTGAGAGTTGCTCTTTGCATCTTTAACAAGTCAGGGCAGGACCATCCACTTGCCACTGTTAAAATGTTTTACTTTGGGCAGCAAATTCTTCAGTCAGAAACACAACAGGAAGAATAGATCTGCTCATACTTTTTTTTTCTTCGTTCTTTTGGGAATTCTCATCAGTGTCTTTATCCCTTGATGGGTACAACATTTTCGACTTCCATTCTCTGTGAGGTGGAAGACATTACACATGTAATAGGAGTAAGCTTTCAGAGGGGAAGCTTGTTAGTTATGCAAAGCTGAGGAATCTATGGAGAGGGATGATGTGTTCTGTGTTAGCTGAGAAAAGCCAGAGGTTGACTTGTTTCTGCGAAACCATCTCATGTAGTAGTAGGCACTAGGATAGGAATGTGAAGGAAGCAGCACAGCACTGAGAGACATCTTTCATGGATTCCAAAGGAATGTCCTGCGTCGTCATTTTTTTGTTTTAATTGTGACAGACTAATGTCTTGCTTGCTGTAAGCTGAATGAGGCTACCTGCAGAGTTTTCAAAAGGAGGACCACTATGAGCCTGTTTATGAGAGGAAACAGAACTGGAAGACAAGAAAAAATACGAAAGTAAAAAAAGCTGAAGTGCTGACTCCTTGGATCTGTTGAGAAATACCCACACGTGCACTTATTTTCATCTGCTGTTTCTTTTCCTTTCTCGTGCAGTAACAGTCTTCATCCAGAACAGCCAGTTTCCTGAGACTGTATCCAGGGGTTTCTTCTGCTGTTGCCTGAGAAACCTAGGCTCAACAGAAGCAGAAACTTTTAAAGAAATGTCAGGTACAGGTCCTTAATTAGGTTTTCTGAGGTTTGGATTGTGGGTTTGGGGATTTGGGGTTTTGGGGGGGTTGTTTTAAGGGCATCTTAAAAGGATTCTAACTTTTACAGTAAGAGCCTTGAGAAATATGTTTCATCTGAAAGGCAAAAACGCATCTGTAGAAATCTGACCAGTGTTTTATTAGACTTCTCTTTACAGCTATTTACCTGCAGCCAGTAACAACATTGTGTATATTATTTTGGTTTTGAATATCAAGAGCTCTGAAAGAGCAGAATACGACATTGAGACAGCATTGAGTGTTTTGGTTGGGGTTTTGGTTGTTGGGATTTTTTTACTGGAAATAGCTAGAAATAGACTGTTTGAGCAGATGCTCTGAGTTCTTCATTTTGTAGATACAGATACACATCCAAAAAACCCAAAGTCAACCCTGTTCTCTTTCTGAGAGAGAAGGGGAGGGGGAAGAACAAGGGCTGTACGACAGTGTTGTCCCTGTCACTTCAGTGCTTTTGCTCAGTGATGTTTGTTCACATTACTGGGTAGTGAGCAGTGAGGGAGGCAGCAACACCTCTAAACCAGAAAAGCCTAGCTGGCATAAAGTGATTTACTCACTAACTAATGGAAACTGGGGTGCGAGTTGTTCATCCAGGTCAGACTGATGAAACATCTGTGAATTGTAGATAAGCAGCTTGCAAGTCCCTGAAGTCATAGGTGGTTCTTAATTCAAGTGTGAGATGGGATGAATGCCTTCTCTTTCTGGCTTCAAAATTCTTCTAAGAAAAAGTGTTAACTGCCCAAAACTTGGATTAAGGCACAGGGATTCAGGTGATTTTTATTTTTATTAATTTTCAAACCAAATGTAGATTTATCACTTACAATGAACTTCAGTAGAATTTGAGTGGCTTGAGCTCATTACTCAAAAGCAGGTTGAACAAATTTGAAAATGTTGGTTAATTCCCCCTCAGCAGCGTTGTGACAGCAAAACCCTCTTTAACTAATCAATCAAAGTGCAGCATGGCCATCGTTAGCTGTTTATGTATAGCACCTGATTGAGTAGTGCCTTGGTCTCGGGTGCAGTTAATAATAACAGTGCTTCTGTGGAGAGGTTTGCAGGTTCTGAAAGAATCATCTGGGCTTTCTGAGGCAGCATCATCTGCTATAGCCAAGTAGGGGGGTTGTCAGACTAACCACTACCAGTGATGGATGCTCTTTCTCTGTAGCTATTTTTAGCAAAATAATCTGAATACAGGATATTTGGTAAACAGCAGCATCTGATGTTTATTTTATCAGAATAAAAGCTCCTGCATGATTTGTAAAACTGTAAATAAAGCAAAAGGTTCCTCTGCATTGAAATCTGATTCATTATTTGCTTGAATGACTGCACAAAGAGCACAAAACCCCTGGCCATGAGTATGAAGCATATGATAAAAAAGACAGATGTTCTATTCAATTCTGCTCATTGGCATCTAATTGCTGAGCTGGTTGCTCTTCAGCCTCTATTTGAGGTAGTTGCATGGGAGCAGCACGGCTTTTAAATAAAATATGAAAAAAATGCTTTACTTGCAAGGTGGACATCTAGATTTTCCCAGTTGATTTTCATCTAGGCCTCTCAAATTGCTGGCTGGTTGTGTATTTTGAAATATCCAGTCACAATTGCATTCTGTTATTTTGATGTGTAATCAATAGAATACATTAGAGCAGTCTCTGCATGGGAAAGAGTTGAAAAGGAAAGTCCAGGGGAGTAGCTCAGGCCAGATAGGCAGGGCACAGGTAATAAATGATGCCCAAGGCATCTACATGCAATGCACAGAGCTGGCTGAAATGGGCCCAGCTGGTAACTAGTCAAGGGTGGTTGCAAATGGCTGCAATGTATTTATCGGGGGGGCGAGTAGAAAGGTACATGCACACACACAGCCCTAGTAGTGACACGTTTGCCATTTTCACCTTCTTCAATCTGTAGAATCAACTGGTATTGCAGCAAACTGAATCTGCTAATTTCTCTAATTATATCCAGTACAAATTAAATTAATCATAAGAAATCAACTACATAAATACAGCATTTATATGCACAGAAGAGACCTTTAAGCAACAGCTTCAGCTTAAGAATTTGACTGGTTTTCCAACAGCGATGGAAGAGTGGACACACAGCGTTTTTATGTTCTGAAAAGAAGTTGCTGTAGGAGAAGGACGTTAGTTCAGAGTTACGGCACTGACGTCCCTGGCTCCACAAGCACCTCGTCAAAATCTGTGTAGAACTGTTAGTTAAACTATGAATTGTTTCAGGAAAATCTGCAGGGGAAGGCGTCGGGTCTCTGAAGGCGCCCGGAGGAGGACGAGCAGAGAGGGCCCCTCAGCCGCCGGAGGGGGGAGGCCGCCTCCCCCGGCGCTCGCGCGCTGGC
>NW_010972529.1:2582842-2634872 GCF_000737465.1 Haliaeetus leucocephalus
GGGCGCGCGCGCGTTGGCTACCGGCCGCTGGCAGGGCGGCTCCGCGCGGGGAGCGCGGGGGCCGGCGGCCGCTGGGTGGCAGGCAGCGCGCGCGTTCGGCGGCAGCCGCCGCACCGCCGCTGAGTGACGGCGTCCGCCGCCGCCGAAAACCGGTCTATTTATTTCGGTCTTAATTCCGCTTAAAAAGTCGCCCGTGAGCCGTCCTTAACGGGCCCGGCATGGTCTGCGTTTCAGAGGCCTTCGGAATAAAGGCCACAGGTAATTTTCAGTTCAGCTGACTTACAGAATGGTGATAAACGTTACGTGCATTGAGCAAATTTAAGTGCACGTTTGCAAAGGGTAGATAAATTAATTTGGGCTTTCGGTTGCACTGGAGCATTTAATTCACTTGACGGGAAGACAGTCCATTCATATGTCTTTCAGTAAATCCAAAATCTCTGATTTCGCGTCTGCTATCGCTACATCTTCAGGCACGATAACAAAGTCCATTTTTACATTACTACTTCCCTGAATGGGAATGGGTTAAATCCGTTTTCCTGGTTGCCTGATACGAACCCGAACCCGCCACCCGCCTTCGCCGGAGCGGGTTTGGGGCCCAGGCTGGGCCCCGTGGAGCTCAGTGACCTGGCATATGGCAGGGTCAGGCGGCGGCTGGCCGCCCCCTCGGCCTCTCGGGGACACCTGCCTGGCCCACCACCGCGTAAGCACTAAGCTCACATGGAAGTGTCTGGGAGTGGTGCAGTCGTGGGGAGACGCCTGGTCCGCTCCCCGGTGCCCTCCCTCCCCTTGGCCTGCCTTCCCCAGTGCCGTGTAGTGGCAACCAGGTGCCCTTTGGGCAGGGGCTGCCTGCCTCTGCAGCAGCCAGGCACGTGCGTACCGCACTTGCATCGACAGGGACCCACCGGGTTGCAGCTTCAAAGAACTGGTTCAAGAAAAACATTAAAGATGGAATAATAGCACTAAATGTCAAGGTATATTGATTTAAGATAGGTTCAGAGATACGCATTTTTAATATCAATGAGGACTTCCACGATTAAATAACGTGGCCTCCAGTTTAACACAGCCACTGAATTCCCCGAATGAATTTGTGCTTCAAGTTCAAAACGAGGTATAATGAGCTATAAAAGTGCCTAATTAGATGGCCCATTTCATCTTTGATAAGCTGGTCATATCAGCCTCCTTAGCCCAGCTGAGTGAATTGGCTAATTAAGTATAATAGCTGATCAGCAGGCATGGACTTTTGGGGGTTTAGTTTACTTACTCTTTAGGGTCATGCATAGTAAAAACTTAGCTATTCTGTACTCTTCAATATTTTTTCTTTTCTAAATACTAAAGGTACTACTGCTGGGGAAAAGAGAAGGTTTTAAAAGAATAACAGAGTAAAATGTTAGCAGTAGCCTTCTGGAAGATCCAAAACGTGCATGTGGACTTTGGAGGGGGTCCTATCTTAAGTGCTGGGACTGCTTTCTGTAATGTGGATGCTTAGGAAAGTGTTTAGGGTAAAAGACCTTCAAAGCTGAGAGACAGCTTTTCCCCCTTTCAGTTTCAGAGTAGATTATGGGTCTGTCTATTTTTTTGGTGCATCTATACTGCAAAATAATGCATGGTGGCATGTTCTGTGGTAATTATGGTTATGTGAAAGGTTATGCCTTTCTGCCAGCTGTATATGCTTTCCCAGGCTTGCATTTCAGGAATAGCATACAGCAAGATACGCGTCCATTAAGATTTTCCCATGGGGAAATTATATACTAAAACCTGATGTACTCATTATTTTATCTGTATTTCCTGATCTAGTGAAAGATGTCCCTGCCTGTGGCAGGGGGTTTGGACTAGATGATCTGCAAAGGTCCCTTCCAACCCAAACCACTCTCTGATTCTATGATCTATTTTTTCTTTTTTTTCTTAACTACCATTTTTGAAAACATACTTTTCCTGCTTTTTTAGACTCAGTTACCATTTGTGCTATATGTCCTTATCTTGTGTGAGCATGCTTCATTGCATATAGACTAAAGAAGTAATCAGATGTTTGATGGCCATTCTCTACACGTGTTAGCAGTTCAACATTATCCTTCCAATGCATTCCAACAGGTGACAGACATCCTGTGAGATGGTAGTTAACATCCAGACATAGTTCATGACCATCTTAGGTGCCACTGCATTTTTTTTTTTTAACTGAAGTAAGTAAGTAATTATGTGAATTGAGACCACTCCTTTATTCTAAAAAGCTTGCAGAACAGCAGTAATGCTTTTTATTCTTGGGTCATCTCATCCTCTGTCTGTCTCTGGCTAATGTATGAGCTAGCTTTTGAATGGTCTGTTATTGTCAGGAGCAAACAGAACTGAGTAAAAAAAAATATATATCATTGCATAGCAAATTTGTCTTATCCCCTATCTCCCAAAAAGTATTTCATGGAGACTTCAAATATTTCTGAATCTAAAGGTGGAAAGGAAGAATCTATAATTTGCTTTGACAAACTGAAAATGAAATATTTTGACTTTTCAGTTTGAAATGATATTTGGTAAAATAACCTCAGAATGTTTTATTTTTACCTTCCCATCCTCACTAGCCAGCTGGTAAGGCTTCCCACCAGTCAATCCACACCTTTCTTACCCAGCATCAATTATTGTCTGCAGATGATTTTCTCTGGAGTTGTAGGAAAAGTGACTGAGTGATAGATGAAACCTACTGTCTTGCTGGAGTGGTAATTTCTTCCATACAAAGATATTCAGGAATAATTTAACATTGGACTAAACAACTAATCCATCAAACTCCTATTCATCAATCTACATAAGGGCTGTCAGGACTATCACCATGAAGGAGCTATCGGTGTTGACACAAGGGAAACTGAGAAGTCCTTGCTGAAATATGAACTTTGTCAATAGAGCTGGGTGTCCCTGGTATATACCCAGCAGTGGTAATATTCAGAGGACTAATGTATTCTTTCTGCAGTGCTACAGAAGTCTTCAGAAAAAACTTACCAATAGGGAGAATGGCAATGAAACACCTGAAAGTGTTAGTGGTCTGTTGGGAGGCATCTTTCCCCTGCCCACCTCTCTTCACTGCCAAGAGCAACACTAGTATTGATTGTCAGTTACAAGAAAATCCTGTAATGAATCTAAGTGTATTCATAATTTTCTAAATATTTGATAATTATAGCATCCATCTCCAAGCTTATGACATAGAAGATGTGCCTACAGAAATAAACTCTGTAATAACTTACATGGGACTATACTGACAGGCAGATAGTGAAGATTTGGGCGTATGAAGCTATTTCCTTACTTGCCACCCAATCAAGAAAGTTTGGTGCTTGTTTTGTACTCTCAAATGCTTGGTCCGGTCTGTACTGAGATGACTCTGGTAATGTGTCTGCCTCTTCTTTTGGGGAGGGAAATGGCTCTACAGTTCGATAAGATATTTTAAGTTTTCTTATCATAATTGCTTTCCTCTTCTTGGCACTCCAGTTGTTTACATCAGCAGAGCTGAGAGAAGTCCTTCTGAACGTTTTTATAACTTGGCAAGTGCAAAGAGGCAGCTTTGTTCCAAACTGGGAGGAGAAATAAATGCACTACTTAACAAAAACCTCCTTGCTCAAGAAGAAATTGGCAGTTTGAAACTGTCAGGTCACATCTCGTCCCATTTAATTCACAGGGTTGCTTATATGACTGACTGCTAAACCAGTGGACATGTAAGACTCCCACTATAAAATTCTGATGGATGAGAACAGATCATTTTAAACATAATGAGCCAGATGCTAAAGATAAAAATATTTTTGAAAGAGAATTCGGTAAGAGTTGTGGAGGAGAGAAAGTTAAAACTAATTAATTTCACTCGACTAATATTGAAAGAGAACGTAAGAATGTTTTCCACAGCTGTTTGTTAGTAAAATGGCTGATTAATTTGATCAAAAGGGAAAGCTTAGGGAGGGGAAAGAAAATGGAAAAAGTAGCATATACTTCTGGTGGTACATTTTCAAAGACAGTTAGCTATTTCTCATGGAAAATCCTGCAAAACTCCCTCGTTCATTTCTGAAAATCTTCCTTTCTCATGGTTTCATATGAAGGTTGACTTTGCTGTCTTGAAGCTTACACACATACAAAATGATCCCTGTGTTACAGGAAGGTTATTTTTGTAAGCTGAACTGCTCTCTCATATTTGGTTGATCACAAGAGATGCTGCGCCTAGCTCCGCAGCCTCCCTTGCAGAATGTCTAATATCTGCAACTGCTTTCTTCTGACAGAGAAAGGCACAGTGGGAACTGTGGACTTAGTGCTCGCTGAGACTAATGAAAACCCTCCCACTGATATCTGGACTAAGGATGAGGCCCTAAATTAGTTCAGTGCAATAAAAATGAACCCACATTAGTAGGTAGATATGCTAAATTTCATGCTGTATTAGTGGAGATAAACAAAATCAAGTCTCTTTAATTTCATCAGCTTTCCTTCCTGAAGAGTACACATTTTCCAGTTTCACTGCAGCAAGGCTGATCTGCTATATTCAGTGTATTACACACACCAGTGGATCCGTGTATTTGAGCATTAAGGCCACAATGTTCAAACTCGGCTGAATGCGGTGAAACAGTATACCATCCCTCTCCTCAGAACGAGACCTGTTGCTGCAGCGATCAATAGAGCATTAAATATCACCTCTTAGTACAGTGAATGCCAAATAAATACCATGAGTCCAGTGCAACCTCAGCTGGTAAATATTGACCACTGAATGCCTTCAGATGAAATGACTGATCTGAGAGGCTGTTTTAGTTGTGTGATCTCTGTCAGTGGTCAGGGGAAACAGTACGATGGGTAAATCAGAGATGAGCAGAGCAGGGAGAAGAGCTTTGCTGTAGAGAGAAGAGCTTTGCTGAGCGCTGAGCGTGGGTACAGCAGCGCGTACACATGCAGCATGTGCCTGGGCTGTGTGACCGGCGTGGGCACGGCTTGAGATGGAGGCAGGGACTTTGTGGGCAGATTCCACACTTGCCTGACACGCCTTATCAGTGGTTATGTGGTGGGAGGCAGGGGGTGCCCCACATTTCGGTTCATGGGGCCAAGTAGGAAATAACTTGAAGGCTCTGATGTTTGTAAATGTTTGCCTTCCCTTCTGGGATGGGTTAACTACAGAGACCATAGCCTAATGGCCTTATGTGAGCAGTGGCAAAGTATGCCTGCCTGCCTCGGCCATGTTAGCATTTCTGTACAGGCAGTCTGCATGACACAGCTTTATCCCATCTCTCTCTCCTGCCATATGAGACAGAGAGATTTGCATTCAAGCTGGCAGAGCTCCGTTTTCAGTGTTTCTACTGCTGTATTTTCTCTCTTTTAAAACGGTCTTTTCTGAAATTATTGTCATTTCATTTGGAAATCATTAGATTGATATTATTAATAAGTACTGACGTATGTTTGGATTTGGATATTGACTGCATTAAACGATAACATTTAGCATCCTGTTGATCATTTCTGAAGATGCAGCTATTTGTTACAGCTATTTCTTTAAAAGAGCATGTTTCTTTGTAGTCACCTCATACACATATTTAATAGTAAATGATACCCTAAAAGTAAATACATGTGGCACTTTGTGCAATGATTATTGGTATATAGCAAAGACTTTTATTACATTACTCATTCAAAAATCTTCTTACAGTTACAAGATGGATCCTTTATAAAATGTGAAGACACTCTTCCCTCCTACTGAAATATTGCTGAATGCTCAGTGTTACCCGGCATCGTACTCCAGTGGGAAGCTACTGGACATTTCAGGGAGAATGGAATTTGCCCAGGCTTTACTGCTTTTGAAAAGAGTAATCAGAAAAGACCCACGTGCTCCTTAGCCCATTTACAGCTCATACTGTTCTCTAGTTTCTTTTTACAGAGGGCATGAGCTAGAATCAAGTTAGATCTACTTGTTTTAGGTACCTACCATTGTACTGAGGTATTTATACATCTCTCATAGTCTATATATTGGTGGAGTTATTTAATTTTCATCTGCTTCATTTTATTTATACTGAATGTCATCTACCCTCCTGATTTTTTTTTTAAATAATCTATTAACCTTAATATCAGTATAGTTCTCCTTAGTGATTGGTGATATTAAACCAGATGACCAGGTCACTAGAGCATAGCCCTGGCAACCACTGCCAGCTAAGACGGTAGCCCTGAGCAGAGTATTGCTCCACATGTTCTCCAGAGATCCCTTCCAACCCAAATTATTCTATGTTTTTGTGATTCTACATCTGTTTGCCCGATGGACAAGCTTTATTCTGACCTCTGATTTAGGATTTTTGTTTGTATTTAGGCATTGTGATTATTAGACACTTTGTACTTCTTGCTCAGTATTGCTGATTTTCTACAGTTTAAGGGGAAGATAAATGACTTCTACATATAGGTAAAATTAACATCTTAAATGTAGACATTATTAATAAGAAACAATATAATTCTTGAAGCAGTTAAATGGTAGCAAAACTACAGCTGCAAAGTTCCTACTTCGAATCTTAAGTCAGGAGATTCTTTGTGTTCTGTTGTATGTTGGAAAATAAAATGTTTTTCAGCATATAAAGAATGATTTTTACAAATCAGATGGATTATACAAGCACAATGACAGTCCTTGTTTCTTAACGAAGGAATCTGATGCTGATATTCATCGCCATTAAAAGTATCTGAAAATTTGCCCTGGAAAACACTGGGAATCTTGTACCAAGTTTCTCCCTCCCTCCTGCTTGGGACGGTGAAACTATCTCCAAAAAAACCTTGAGGAACTTTTGTGCAGTCTGCTGCTACATTGCCTGAGAAGGCAGACAGCATGGATGGAGCTAGCTAGGAGAGAACAGCCAGAAGAAAGATATCCCGACCATTATTCATTTACTGGATCTCTGGCAGGTTGTTTCAGGGTCCTTGTATTTCTCTACACCTTCTCCCTTCCCAGGAGTGCATGAGGCTGAGGACCCATGAACCAGAGCAAATTGCCTAGGGAGATGGTCATTCTGAACCCATACCCATTACTCTGGGTTACCTGCCAAACCTCTGGTGAAGATGCTGACTTTAAGGCCAGGCTCACATCTGTGCCTGCAGGGAGAGGTGTGGCTTCCTGTCTTGCTGAGCTATTTTTCTGTAGTTGGTCAGTAAGCCTCAAGTACGGGAAGGCTGCAGACCAGAAAGGTATCTATATTGGGTTGCATATCAAGCTCACTGATTATTTTTAGAAATTATTTGGTAATTACATTGTGATTTCACGGGTGCTCCCTAGTTCTTCTTGTGACTTTTTTTAAACTCCATATTCACTTTGACTGTATCACCTGTGAGTTTATAGACTTTTTTCGTGTCACCCTCCAGCCATCTCTCCTCTAAACTGTGCTTCCTTTCTCCAACAATGTGAACAGTAGCATAGCAGTGTCCTCTGGTTTTGTTCTCCATTCTTCCCTAAAATTTTCTGACATTGTGCTCATGTTTTGGTCAATGTGCAGCAATGAGATCTATTTAGAGAACCATCTGTACCATCTATAAGGTCTCCATGAAATGACTATTTCTTCCTTGAGGACATATCACTGTATATGTATTGTTGGAGTTATTTCATTTTACATGTACTTCACTTTATTTATATTGAATGGCATCTGCCATTTTTTTAAATCACCATGCTATGAGATTTCTCTGCTGCTCTTTAACTACCTTGAAGTTGATTTTTATATCCTTAGTGAATATTGTCACTTCACTATTCAGTTTCTTTTGAGGTCACTTATGTCTATGTTGAACTTCACAGAGTCTCTGCATCTATGCTTGCTAGGCTTTGCTGGCTACAGGGTGCCTTGTGGAGTAGACTCCACTTAGGTTACCTGAAGGGTAAAGAAACATTTTATTAAATCTACTCTGCCTCCAAGCTTGCCACTGTCTCCCCTGGCAAAAGCTCTGCAAGCCTTCCAGATTATACCTGCAGCCTCCTCTTTTCTGCAGAGCCAATTTTTAACAGATCACTTAGATCTTCTTTCTCCCAGGTAAATCAGGACTATCACAGGTAAGACTGAGGTCTTCTCTGTGGTTATAAACACAGGGTATTAGATGTACAGGAATGCTCCTTGTGGAGTCCATTGTTTTACCTTCCCTAGGGATGCACTTAGGTAATCCTGTACAGCCACCTTTCATTTAACTCTGATCATTTTGGAAAAGGGTCCTGCAACACTTAACAGTGCAATCAGACCAGACACGTTATTCCTAAAAGCACCAGAGATTCATAGCACACTTTTTTGGTTCACCTCAGTGCATTTGGGAAATCACACTACTTAATTTTGTAAGCATATCTGCCATTTGATTGACAGTGCTGTGATTGACTCCATCAATTTTACTGAGTTTTATGGCTTCACTTTTTGCTTTGTTATCATACCTCCTGGATCATGTGGATATGAGAATCTCATTTATAAAAATAAAAATTTCCAAACCTCATGAGCCTGGAAGGAAACTAAAAAGTAAGAACACATTTCAATGTGCAAAGGGAAACAGAAAGACCAGAAAGTTACTAATATATCTAAAATAATCACATTTTCCTTTTGAAGGCAATAAGGGCATGTGGCTGTAGGAATGTACAAATTCATAACTTGGAATTAGCAAGACTGAAATAAGGTGTTTCTCAGAGCTGGGTGTTGGGCTTCATTTGCCTGTTAAGAACACAAAAAGACAGTGAGATATTTGGCAATGCAAAGCTCTAGTATGGAAGGGGATTTCATTTTGATTTTTTTTTTACAGTGCATGTCAGTCTTATGCAGGCAGACCAAGATGAATTAAACATAGGATTATTTTTTTTCCTTTAGTGAGAGATGTGTCTGAGGAGACTGCAAAGAGAAGTACCTCAGGAGGCTATAGAAAGAGGGCATTGCAGTGTCTATTGATTGATAACCAGTCCGGAAAGTAATTGTATTGAATGCTCGTAAACCTCCTCAAAATATCACTTGAACAGAGAGAAGAGACAATAATGATTAATATCTCGTTGTCCAGACTACTATTTCACTGTGGCTTCTTCAGTATTTTCTCGAGAGGTCTTATCTGTATTGGCTTAGGTTAAGGTATTGAAAATGTTTCAGATGTGCAAGTTATTACTTCGGCTAAAGGAAAATTGACTCTATTATTTGAAGGCTCCTTCCTAAGACTTTTTTACCAGTCATTGAAGAAAAATACAGGCAGAAGAACATAAAGAAAAATACAGGCAGAAGAACATAAAGAAAAATACTTAGGAATACAGCTCCAGGATACAAAACTGAATCTAAATACTTGAATGAACAGAATCAGATGTTATGATCTCATTTTTTAGCTGTATGTGGATTTCTCTATAATAAATAGTCTATCAAACTATATTCAAACCCTATCCTTTTTTACAAGCATTGTAATATGGATATTTTTTTTAAATGATTGTGCTAGAACTGCAATATAATAAATTGCAGAAATATGTGCAGATTATAAAAAAGTTTTCATAACTGGGCATAAATAGAGCTTTTGGAGAAAGTCAATGGTGTCACAGCCATGTCAGAATTCACTGGTCTGTCTCTTAATTTTTATCTAAAAAATCAGTTTTACAGACATAAGAAAATCCTTGCAGCATACATTTGTAGTAGCATATGCACTGTGCTAGTGGCAAAAGCCAGCCTCTAGTCTTTCAGTAGGACAGTATCAGAAGTATTATTATTTCAGAAGTGCCTCTGTATATCATCCCTTGATGTCTAAATCTGACATAGTCATTTATGGCATTGCACACTTTTTCCAGGAGATACTTTTCCTGCAGGGAACTCTCTCTGGCATTATAAAGCCATGATGAATTAACCATCTTCCCTAGTGTTTCTGCAAGTAGTAGTCAATATGGTTTCAAATACGGAGAACTGATATTATCCAACCTCCCCCTTCTTGTCAGTTTGGGGAAATTTCGTTGTTGCTTTTTTATGAAGACTTGCATGATCAGGGTGAAAGGAAAGGAATACAGTATCTGTGTGAATGCAAAGCAGGAACATGAAGTGTTAGGCTTTCACTGGACTCCACCTGTGAAATGATGCACAACAAAGGGATACTCGTGTTTTAGTTTGTGATCAAGGTTCTTATATGCCATGGCTTTGGCAATTTCTCTAAATAGGGCTATACAAGCATGCTGCATTTCAGGTAGCAACCAGTCACTTTTTGAAATATGGAGGGAAGAAGGAGGCTGTTTCTCTGCCATTTGTACTTGCTTTTTCTGCCATGCCTCTTTTCTTTTTCTTGTTCTGCTGTGGAAGTGAAGAGAAAGTGAGGTGGAAGGGAAAAAAATGGACCTATGCATAGCTAGCACAAAAAACTTGGTAATTTGTTCTGTGGGAGTATTTGCCTCCCTAAAATATTCACAAAGATTAGATTAAAAAGAATTTATTTACAAATCCATAAAAAGTTGGCACTCTTAGTTCCGTCTGCTACTCCGTATGGAGTATTGATATTATGAACTTGCTCCAGATGCTAACTTTTCATTCCTATGTTTTTCTCAACTCCTTTTGAGGGGTTTTGACAAACATTCTTTTAACAATCCACTGCAATCAAATACACATATCTGTTCAGAAGGAAGAATGCAACTTGTGCAACATTGTTATGTTCTTACAGTCCCAGTGTCCTCCTCTCTGATTCACTTCCGTTAAATGAAGAAAGTAAGATTCAAATGGGTGCAGTGATGTGGTTTCAAGCCACTGATGTCCACATCTTTTTACCCTTCAAAGGTCTAGTGTGGAGACACACTGGAAATCATAAAAAGGCCTGAATAGCCCTATGGTCCCATTTATCAGCCCCCAGAGCTGTGTAGCAACTCTTGATACACTCCAGATCTGCATTAGCAGTATCACTGGTGACCATGTGTCTGAGCACCATGTAATAGTAATGGGCAAGCCTCAACAACATCCCAGATCAGAGCCCCCAGCAGCAGCAAACCTGCCAAGACAGCAAGCCAGGTCAGTAAATGAGTGCCTCTGAGTACTTAGCTATTACTAATTGACATGTAAATGTAAAGTGCCCAAAGCTTTTAAAAAGCTATGGAAAGAGAAAGACAGCATTTCTAGACACTTATTTAATAAGAGGGAAAGGAAGTTTCTTTATACAACAAGGACTTACTTTATTTCTAACTTTTGCTCACATTATATTTAAGATAGCCCCAAAAACTGGGACACTTACACAAAGCAAAACTATACAAGGCCACCAAAACACAGATAGAAATAGTAAGGCACTCAGAGAAAATTACTTTTTTATCTGATTACTCTTTTCTTCCTCAGCTGGGTCAGGCTGTCACTATAATTCTGTTTCTCCCTTTCTCTGTCTCAAAAAAGGGGTTTTGCTGATCATGTATGATAGGATCATCAAACTTGTGAAACAGAATTGTGTGAACTTATGTTATCTGCTGATAAATTTTACTTGAACCTGAAATGTTCCTTAAACAACTTCAGAAAGTCAGTAGGCACTGGATACAGATAGGTCAAGAAATCTCTAGTAAGAGCTTAATAAATCATTGTTAGCTCATAGATGAGGCTTAATCTCAGACAAAACTCTTCTTCCCTTCAAGTAGAATATTTCATGCTCGTCCAGTAACATTTCAGTGAAAATCAGCTCTTCCACTCCTTAGCTGTTGTTCTGTCCTGAAAGCAAGGCCATGTTGAAAATGTAAATTTTCTTTTCAAGTTTCGCCATTCTGCACTTCTCAAGTGACAGAGTTCCAAGGAAAAAGCATCATATTTACCTTACAACCTCGCTATGCGGACTTATCAGTGCTTGAGAAAAAGAGGGACTGATTTTAAATTTACAGGTAACAAGTACTTAAAAGCAGAACTGAAAGCTGATTTGAAGCTTCCAATTCAGTTTTCTAAGAAGACAAACTTCAAGTGAATGCCAATTGGCTTGCAGGCGTTGCTGATAAAATCTATAAATCACTGATTAGAAATACACAGGTTGGGGTTTTTTGTTCTTTATAGCTGCACCTCACACTCAGAAATGTTCACATTCTGTCTGTCTGGACAAGATGAAATATCTTTGTCCCATGAAAAAATGATGAAGAGATGTTATAGAGCCTAACTTCTCTTCTGTTCCTGCCATTCCCAGTCCAATAAACAGAAAAAAAAAAGAGATAAAATAATCACATCAAATGCCATAAATGATAAAAAAAAGAATTTATGAAGAGGGATCGATGACCCTAATGTGAAACTGTGTGCAGCTAAGGCAATTTGCAAACCGAAAACAATCAAACAGAAGGATCAGTTGAGTGCCATTGAAAGTAAAACAACCTGGTTTCACTTTGCTCAGTATGGTGTCATTTGCTTTGGATTTTGTTTTTCCAGCCTTTAAATAGTCACGTGTTCTGTTTGAATTGTCTAGGGTTCTTGTTTTACTTTTTCTTTCATTAAGAGCTTTTAATTTAGGTCATTTAGTATAGCTTGTACCAAAAAAAAGATACTACAAAATGAAATGCTTTGTTGCTGTAGGCTAGTGCTTGCTGTGTGATCTTTTCTGAAATTAGTAACACCATTATTATTTGTGGTATCATCCCATGTTCAACAAATGAATGTGTTTTAAGGCTTAGTTTTCTGCATGACAGTGGTGTAAGTATCAGGCACTGTGTTCTTTTATGACTTATGCGAGTTCAACAGAAGGGTAATGAGTAAAAGCAGGGAAGAAAAGACTCAGATCTGAGGCTGCATCATTATAGTTTCTTCTTTTTTCCTTTTTCTTTCTGAATCACTGTGTCAGAAGTTATAGCACCAGCAGATACTCACACAGCTATCTAGCCTATGCAAGGCTAAACTGTAGGCTAGACAAAATTTTGCATATGGTCATAATGAGAAATAAAGATTAGTTGCTTAATGTCATGTCTGTGCAAATCTCTAACTCTTTGCTAAAGAAGTAATTTGGCTTTTTAGAGATTTAGTCTGCTTAGCAAGAAAGAGAAACTGATAAATAGACATTATTATTTTATTCCCTGCACCAAAAATGGCACACAGGAAAAGCAGTGCTAAGCACCCTCCTGCTGTTCCTCTAATGTCTTCCTCAGAAGTAATTTCTTTCACTTTTCTTTCTTTCCCTTACTGCCTTTCCTTACCCCTGTGCTATTATTGTTTTCTATTGTTCTGCCTTTCTCTTACAGCAGCCACCCATAGGCTCTAATTGGGAGTAGGACCTACCATGCTGGGCACAACATGAATACAGGTGAAGAGCACTAACAAGTTAGTCCTTGCACTGAAAAACTTCCAGTGTGTAGAACTATCTGTACTCTATTTCTCTTCCTGACTTCATTCACTTCTTCAAGAGTAAAAGTGATAAGCTGTTAAGGATATGTGAGATGAGTTCAGCCCCATATCAGCTATAAGAGATTTTGGAAATTTCTAATACGCTGCTGGAACTCTCCAGTGAACACAAGAGTAGAAGTAGCCTTTTTGAGCAGCCTTCATTTTACAGGAAATCATCATAATAAATCATCTTCTGCATCTTCTCTCAAACACCTTTCCTATTCTAGGCTGTCTTCCCCATTTTTATTTCTGTTTGATATGGCTGTAAACTTTCAAGGTATGGTTAGCATGATTGTGTAGGAGGCTTTGCTTACGTAGCATGGAACAGATACTTGCTAGTAATAAAGTTCATGGCGTCATCCATGGTCAAAAAGAGCTAGCTTGAGAATTTTCACAACAACCAAAGGAAATAACAGTTAAAAACAGATTTTGTCACAGAATGTTTTTTTAAATTTGTATTCAGGCATTGGTAAATACGTGTGGAAGGCAGGTGTGGCCAAAAGAATAATTTCTTCATTTTCCAACTCTGGAGTCTAAAAGTCAGTCAGAGGGGAAAAACACACCTCTCAAAGGGAAGTTCACATGGGGAAAGTGTCCTTGTCTGCGTCTGTCTGCACTCAGCCTATGGTTATCTCAGACACATAAAGCAGAACAAGGGACTCATTGAGCCAATAGTTAAGAAAGCAAATAGAAATCAAATTATTAAAATTAGTTCTAGTCGTGCCTGATGCCCCAGCTGAAAGAATAGGATTCCAGTTGTGGCTGGTTCTGGACCACTATGTGGCAAAGAACCAGGACCCGCACATGTACCCACAGTGACACTTTCTGGCATTTGTAATGCCATTGATCTGGTGGCCATGGACAATTTCCTAGAGATGCTTTGGTCAGGTCTCTCACACAGCAGGGATATTTTGGGACTGCTTCCTGCTGGCTGGGCTCAGCACACCTGGGACACACGCCAAAGCACCTTTGGCCAGGAATAGCCAGGACTCCTCTCGGGCAGGGATCACAGCAGAAGCAGATGAAAGTGCGCTTAATTAATACTGCCTTTTGGTTCCCTTTTCTTATAACCAGCCCCTTCTACCTGAATGACCTTCTTGCCACAGGAGATCAGACAAGACACCTTTATGCTAAGGCATCTGCCCACCCACACAAATGCTTCCCTTGGCCAGGGCTGTTAGCTTCTGTAGAGCTTCTTGACCTCCCTCGTCAGCTGTGTGTGCATCAGAGATGTTGACTGTTTCAGATTTGCTTTTTCTCCAAATAATCAAACTAATTTTAAAGTAACTTGCACAAAATGTCACACAGAACCAAAGAAATTTAGCCACCATATAGCTGAGATGCAGCAACTGAACAAAATTAAGGGGTAGGGATAGAGGAGAAGATGATATGGCAGTAATATAAATGTGTTAATCAGCAAGAATAGGTATGGGCAGAAAGTGACACTTGTCCCACCTTCCCCAAGGGACGATCTCCTCAAAGCCATGCTTTCACACTGCTGCAGGACCAGCTAATGCCTGCCTTGCTCTAAGGTTAGAGACATTCTGTTCCAAGCTATTACATAGGATCTTTTAAGAGATTTTAATGTTTTAGCTTTTGTGTTTCCTAGATAGTTATTAAAGTTCCTGTAACAAAGTTAATGAGAAGAGGGGGTCATCAACTTTAACATTCGTGTACAAAATGCTGACTTTCCTCTCACGTCTCCTAATGCTGCACAGTGCAGTGACTGGCACAGTTTACTTTGTAGAGCAGGCTACTTTCCAGTGATGGGGGAGATTAGCCAATGGCAATGGTCTGGGACCTTCTAGGATGAATGGTAGGATTAAAATAAAACATTGTGAGAGATGCACGACACAATTCTTAAAAAGTAGATATTGCCCTTAATGATTTTATCAGATTCATCTGTAACATCATGAAGGCCAGTGATGTAAAAGAAAGAAAAATATATTTGTAAATTACATTTTATTTTGGAAAAGGTATCAATACTCAATACTGTTGTATTACAAGGTCTGTGGTAATGTTCATGCCAAATTAGAACTCATCTACAATGTTGACAAAGAAAGATGATTAAAAAGAGCAGAAATTTAGTCAACTTTACAACTTTCCTCCGTCAGAAACACCTTAGGATACATTCAGTTCTTTAATTTGAGGGCAAGGGGTATAAGAATAGGTTTGAAAGCAAAAGTCATCCTGGCACTGACTGCCTGAATGATACTCAGATTAATTTCAGTAAACGTAGTGAGCCTGTGGGAGAAGAGATTAAGTGAGGTATGACTAATCTGAATGTCTAGAGATAATAACTTGTCCCTAGTTAGAGGAGCGTGCTTCATCTAGTCCTGCCTACGTGATGTTTCTACATCCACCATTACAATTTATTGTTATTGTTATTATGCTTTTATATGTCTGGAAATGTACATGGCACCTTACACTATTAAACCTGTAAGTTGCTGCTTCTTGCCAATTCAACTGTGAAACACAAAGTAATAATATCAGTGACATAAAAATTATATGATGTTTTCTATAATCTATTTATATGGAAGAATAAAAATCTTCATATATTCTGCTCTCTTCCTTCAAAAGACAATGAGGATTCCTAGCAAGAGGAAGGAACTTTCATTAATCAAACAGGAGAAAGAGATAATTTTGAAGATTTACTATGTTAGTGGTCTAATTTGGTTATTTCTGAAGTGAGAGAAAGGAAACAAGATATTGAAAATGGAAATAAGAATGGAGTTCATAGCTCCTGAATTGGTTAATATAGCTTTTAGACGTTTTTAATGAGGTGACACCTTTGGAGATATGGCCCCTGTCTTCCTTCCTTCCCTCACATCCCCCACATCCATAGGAATCAGCTTTTCCCTAACAGCTGAGGCCCTTCCTTGCATAACAGCAGTGCATCCATCTGAGTGTAGCACAGACCTGGAGCCTTGCCCAGCAGAAGGATGTAAGGAAAAGAAGGGGCAGGAGGCATTTACTCACGACTCTCAGCTGGGAAGTTCAAAATCAAATGAGGGGTGCAAAACTCGTGTAGATTAATGGCACAAAGCCAGTTACTGATTCATCACTTTAGTTTTCCCATCTGTGGGATACCAAACATTTTAGTGCTTATTCATTGACAAATTACTGAATGGAAGACCTGGGAAAATGCCTTTTAAAGATGCAATGGCTTTACCTGCATTCAGATGTTTGCAGCCATGAATATGCTAGCAAAGGCATTGACAAGTGCGAACAGTCAGTGCAGCATTACAATTATATGCAGCTATAGAAGGTATCCACGAAAATGGTGTTTGAATTCATAAATATCATTAAAAAGTCAAAAGAATTACACTTATCAAACACATAAAGAGCAAAGAGTCCCTGAGGATACGCATCCAGTCTGGACCAAGCAGTGTGTGCCTTGATCCTACATTCGAGTCTCTGTGGCCACAAATGCTCACCCAAGTGGTTTCAGTAATGAGATCTAGCACAACTGATTGAATTTTGATTGTAAGAAAGTCACAAGAGACTGCTTATAAACTGTCTGAGGGAAAGCTGAATAATGAACAGATTCAAGTAAATAGCACGCTGCTCTTAAGAAAATGAACCATTGCCTCCAAGCTAAGGTACCCTTGTGGCCAATGTTGCTTTCCATTGGCTCTGCAGAAAAAAGAAAAAAAAAGACAGAAGGAGCTGGCCACAGATGTTAATTAGTTAAATTACTCCATGTTATTTTTACAATACATTATGAATAGCTTTTATTGTTTCACAGACATCAGTATTTCTAAAACAATATGAGGGCTCTTTCCTTTTTCATGTTCTTGTAAATTTCCCTATTGTCTCCCCTATTGTAACTCCAGCAAAATTGTCATTGATTGCAGTGCAAGTCTCAGTAACATCCTCCACGTTTGGCTTGTATTACTTAGGGTTTAAGCTGTGCCTTTAGAAATAAATATGTTCATTTGCCCTTCATGTAATTAGCCTCACAGATTGAAAGTTGCAAGTAATTTTGAACTTACCATAAGTAAATGCATTTAACAGTATGATTACCAAGCTGTTAAATCCAAAATACTAGAAACTGAAATTTTATAACATATGCATGATTCATAGCCTTGTCTACACTAGAAGAAAGATACATGTTACTTCATACCACTGTGACGCCTAAAGATCCTGCAGGCTTCTGGTGTCATAACTCTGTGAAAAGTGTATTATCTGGCTGTTCAGTTGCAAAAATGCAACAAATTAATGCTGCATTTGATCATTTGCTATTTTATTGCTTCCTTCAGCAATGAAGAAGTGTCAGGGTTTTTTTTTTTTTGGTTAGGCATAGCCATGCATGCAAACTGATTAAGAAAACAGGATATCATGGAAATGTATAACAAGTATATGACCCACTCTGAACTACCAGTTTGGAAGTGTTTCTGGCATACTGATGTGATCACACCTGAGCCATGTTTCCCAGTCCTACTCAAGAGTCCCATGCACTAGGGATGCACTCCCAGCCTGAAGGAACAGGAAAAAGGCCAGCTGCTAAATATAGCTGGCCCTGTCTCTCCTGCCAGCTGTACTCCAGTCCCAGAGTCTCGCCTGACCTGGGATGACTGATAGGACAAAAGAAAGGTCCTCACTTCTGATTCTTATTCTGCAGGAACGTTACAGCTAAAGAAAGCAAATGTTGTGAATATAGTTGATGTTAACAATATGATGATTCTGACCTTCTTTGTAAAGCTTCCTATGATCCTGGGATGAAAACTGTGAAACAGCCTACAAAAAACTGGCTAGAGTGCCACTAATGCTTCTGGCCTATGCTCCGCCCCCATCCTGTTCTTTGTTTTGACATACTGAAAATCAAGTCCTGCACACACACTAGCATCTGGTTCAATGTACAGTAAAGAAAGGGTTAGTTTAATTTCTAATCAAAACCCTGACGGTAGCACTATATTTCATATTTCATATTTCTCAGTGCACTTGACGTGGCTCTGCCCATGCTAACCATGGAGCTGGGCATCCAGGGGAGCAAGAGGCCACGATGCCTGAAGTTACTAAATATGATCCAGTTAAAGTCTAAGCCGACATTTTTATTTGCCACTTGCCTCAGTTAAGGTGCCACAGCGTGCCTTAATTATCACTCTTTCACACCACGCTGGTACATCTGTAATATCTTTATAGCTTATACAAGCTGCTAACTGTTCTTAAAGGTAGCTGCCTTTTAAAGGGCAATATTTGCCTATGAGAAGAAATAGCCTGGAAATGATGCTGAAGTAGCCTTTCAAAGTAAAGGAAGCAAATATTTTTAAATGTTTATATTACGTTATTTTAGTCACGAATCATAAACATACAAGGAACAAGACTGACCTGTCCCTGGTGTCCTGCTGCTTGCCCAGTTATGAGAGCCGCTCAGTAGGAACTGCGTGGGGTGCGTGCAGTGAGGCGATTTTTTAGAAAACATAGATTATGGTGATTTTTAGGTTCATTAAGTGGCATGTGCCTTTGAGATGTTGGAAAAAGTTAAACTGAAGAAGTGTCAGCAATGGAAGCAGTAGAACGATTCCCATAGGGTACATTGCAGTAAAGAAATGTCAGAATACTTTATTCCCATCTGTCCTTATTCGGGTAAGCTAGTTGATTTAACAGTTCATAGGTAAAGCTTGTAGGCCTGGTACAGCTTTATGCACTCATAATGTAGAAAAGACCAAGAAGGGCACTCTTTCTGCCATGGCTATTACAAAGCCTTCCCAGTCTAAGTCACAGAGTCTTAAAATGTAACCCAAAGATCGCAATAATTTCAACTGAACTGATGCCTGCAAGGGATGCCTGTTCAGAGTGTCAGCAACTGTCCTCAGAGATGAGACCCAGACCAAGATGTCTGCTGTCCCACTTGGAGCAGTCTTAGTGCAAGGGGCTCCTTCTGCCTCAGCCTGAGATCTGCAGCCTCTGCGCACAGGCGCAGGGAGAAGGTGGTGGTGTAGGGGGTGCAGGTGGCCCCTCCTGGGCAAGCAGCACCACTCTCTGACTACAGCAGAGCAGCACTTCCTTGTCTTTTTAATGCCACCTACTTTCTTTCAACTCCTAAAGGAGAGTTAATAGGGCATGACCATACTGAAAACAAGTCATTCTCAAAAGTTATGCTGACAGGGGGGTTGAAAGTATAATGCAAATAGGCTGAACACAGAGAAGCATAATGAATGAGGTGGACAGCTTAGTATTTTTATTTTTTTAACTAGTCAGTCCTAGATGGTTACATTACAAACAAGCCCAAGTTTGATCCTAGGACGGGCAGACCCATGAACTCTTCTCCCAACACATTAGTTGCAGATCACTTCCCTTTGAACGCACCCAGAGGCACGTTTTATAGGGACAAACCAGCAGGGCTCTGGCACTCTTCTTTGACGACTGGGTTCTATGCTCTTTACTTATCCCAGTAGTCCCAGTGATGGATCAGGGCTTTAAACATTTTGCTTTAGCTAAAGGTTCATTGAGCACCTAAAAGACACATTAAGTGACTAATGTATGCCCTCCTCTTCATGTCTTAAGGGTAGCAGTGCAAAATGTTACCAAGGGCCTCTTTGAATGTGTCTTATTAGCATGGGTTTGTAACATTAAGTGTAGTTTTAACTTTGATGGACTTGCACCATTAACATTTAGTGGAATTTTATAAGCACTTTATCAGCTCATATACAGGAGAGTGACAGGGCCTTTTTACACCCAGGCCGACATTTTTAACTCACTATTTTGCATATTTTTGTGTAACTCACTGACCTTGTAAGCACAAGTAACGTACAGAGTCCTCAACAGTGAACAACAAACAATGTGTCAACAGTTTCAGCAGGAGAGTGGCATTTTTGTTGGAGAGTTTGTTTCTTTCACTCCATAAAATAGAAACTGTTCATCTTGGCAGATTTGAATTTGCAGTCACAAACAAAAGAGAAGGGAGAAAAAAAGCTCAGGCTCAGTAGCCATAGTAGGCAATGCGTTTGGGTTAAAAAGCAGGTGGGGGTGGGGGGAAGCATTAGATTTCTTTCATTTTATGGCTTTTTTATTCTTTAATGCAGGGTTCAAGGCAGGCAGGGGGTATCAAAAGCTGTATTTTGTGTTCTTACAGTAAATTTTTACAATAAGAATCTGGAAAGTACCACAGAGCAACATGTTGCTTTAGAAAATCCTGTAATGGAAGTAGCAGCTGAAAAGAAGACTCACCTGGCAGCTGGAGTTATGAGAAGGGGGGTGGGAGGATTAGTTCATTTCTAAGATGAGGCACAAAACAATTTCACCTTTTAACCTTCTTTCCCCTTCCTCTTCTTTCAGTGAAGAATGAGGAAGAAGAAAGGAGGAGGCAGAGAAAGGAGACTAATAACTTTTTTTTTATTGCTCTTGGAACCAGACAGAAAAGACTGAGCACTGGAAGTACATACTTTCTATGCTTTGCTATATTTGCTCTCTGGTTTTCAAGCAGAATGTACTGCACACAATTTCTGTCATAATTCATGTGACAGGAATAAATGCAGCTGTGACAAGCAATGAGAAGGCCTGTGCTGTACTGCCATTCCTTCCCAGGTCCATGCTCAGTATTAGCTAGTCCTCTCTTTTCACCAGGGCCTTTCTGTTCCTTAATTCACGTGACTATGTGAAATGTCCAGCTTTATTTTTTTCTTAATTTTATAAACAAGAGCTTTTTTCAGAGTGGTGTTTGATGTCTGAATAGTGGAAACAGAAAACCAGAAGGTGAATAAAAATAATGCTGTATTTATTTTATTTTTAAACTCTCACATTCTTGTGGAGGTATGTTTATGATGTCTGAATAATTGGGTTGGCAAAAGCAAGAAATCTCCAATGATTTTGAATTCTAGTCTATCACCTCTAGCCTGACTTCCCAAGTACTGCCTCCTTTCCAGGTACAATCCATATGACAAAAGATTGCAGGACTGAATCATGACCTGATTTGTGTGGTACAACTTATTATTTCAAACAGAAACGTACGCAGGGGAATTGTGGAAGGAGCAGGTTTCTTTGAGAGCTTTTTTCTCTTAGTCCTACATAGGGTAGTAATTAAAAGCCAGGTTGAACCACATTGACTCTCCCGGCACTAGCCATCCCCTCCTCTCTCATGTCTGACACTAAGGGAGGTGCTAGCCTTCATTTCCTGGTTACTGACCTCCTGAGAAGTGGCTAACACTGACCCATATGAATCCTAGTGCCCCATCCAGACACTGAGTCTGCTCTAGTGACCATTGCACCCTCCACTTCTAGCCTCATCAACAAGTTCTTCCTTCCTCCTCTCCTCCCCAGCCCTTCCCCAGTTATAGTCCCGGGCTCCTTCTGTACCAGTCCTTCCCCTCCCTCAGTTCTAACCTAGCACTTCGGGGGTCATTAGGCATGTGAGTGTTGCTGGGATCAGGGTGGGGATCACTGAGAGTGCAGGACAAACACTTGTGTAGCCTCAAAGTTACAGTGGGGAGTTTTGCACAGCCCTTGAAGGAACTACACTAGGGCATAATCCGCAGCAGATGGAGTGAACAGACATTAACAGCTGCCAGATGCTCTGATGAGCAATATGAACTGAAGTTTCCAAATGCACATAATTTGGCCAAATTTGGGTAAGACTTTGCAGGGGACAACCCACCGTGTATGAATCCTTCTTGCCACATTTGAACTTGTAGCTCCAAAAATACTAGAACTGTCCCATGCAGTATTCTATAGGAAATGTTTAGTATAAACCAGGCAACATCTTTGTTCTTAATCTCCTTAGAAATAACTGAGTGATTCTGAATGATCAGGTGTAGGGGACAGGTAGACAGCACAGCATGTTTCAGCCCAGGAGGTTTAAATATGCCAATACTGTGATGCAATATTACCTTATACTTAAAAATCTACCTAACTCCAACACCTGGACTACTGAATTCAAGTTCTTTACTTAATTACAAACTTTATCTACAGAGTCTTTCTGCAGATAAAAAGTATTAATGTTTAGGAAGCTGATCCAATCCCTTGGTGTTCCCTGGGTGGGATCCATCTGTTGGACTGTCTAGAAGTTAAGCATTGAATCTCAGTTAGTCAAGGGAGAAACAGGGAGACAGGCATCCTCTGGCAGTATGTTATGTTTCCACAGCCAGCATCTCAGTCACATGGAGTAAATCATCCTTGAGTGCTGCCTGTCTCTATCAACTGACCACAGTAGGAATTTAGGCAGTGGGTACAGTTAGACATCTAATGTATAAGTATCTGAAGTGAGGTGAGATAAATCCTGGCAGAGGAAGCTTTCTATTAACAAATCAGAGTTGGAACCAGCACTATAATACATTTTGGCTTTTCATCTAGGCTTATAACACTTTGAATCTTAGTCTCATAACTAACCACAGTAAAACCCAAAGCAGATTTTAAGGGGCGGGGGGGGGGAGGCAGCCTTTCTGTACCAGAAGCAGCCTGACACCATCTTGTGTGATGATAAACCCAAGCCAAGATCTGTATCAGGTCTTGATGGTTTGGCAGGGGAAAATGTGGAGAGGATGTAGAGGCCTGTTTTTCACTCTTCCACTAAAGCCAGTGTGTCTGAATCAACAAGAGATGGTTACAGTTTTCTCCTGGTATAGGGCCAAAGCAAATTACCTTTCCTCAAGCAAGAGAGAAAGCAAGAAAAGAAGTTTAGAATTAGCTCCAGGAGGATAGTCACCACTCTTCCCACACAATTGTCACTGGGGAAAAAGTGGTGGTCTGTAGGACTCCAGGGTTCAGGCGCAATCAGGCTGCTAAGATGAAAAAGACCCATTAGGTTGGCACATATTCTGGGTGAACTATAATATCCTATTTCTCAAAAGATTAATTTTTGTATTTGGGGTTTTGATCTATTTTTGAAGTTCGAGGCATTATGAAAGAACATTAATTGAGTCCAGAATACTTAATCTCTGCAGGCGGGTATATGAGTCATGTTTCTTTCCAGCTAAGAGAAGCTCAGTCTCACTATGACCAAAGATCAAGTGGTCTCAAATGTAGTGCAGGGAATATCATCTTATTCCAAGCTTTTTGGACAGGTTAGATTAAAATTGTTTTAATATGGAATATTTTTTGAGTATTTGAACACTCCCAAAGACTATGAGCAGTATTCTTGCCTTCTAGTTTTCTTTATTCAGATTTCAAAAGAGATTGAACTGTAAGTATAATGGATCTATCAAGGTTTGTGTTTGACCCTTCAGAAAATTCAGCCCCGCATTTAACCCCTTGTATTGTAATGAGCAGTGACTCAGCTAACATTTAGCAGAATAATTCTTTCCTGTAGATTTATCATAATTTGAGAATTACAGGCCATCAGCCATTGACTGCTCATGTGCGACAGGCTGAATGTCTTGCTGATGTTTAGTGGCACACAGTATCTTCAAATAGTAAAACATGATGACATCAACATTACTGTGATACAGTTGACTGAGCTGAGCGCTTGAGCATTGCAAGCTAGAATCAAGGGCATGCAGTTTTTACTAGAGCAAGGTCAATTATTACCAATAATCTTTCCTAGAGGTTTAAGTGTTATGAACTGTTTCATAGGGATGTTATAAACTGTTTCCTAGAGTTTGGATCAAAAAGAGCTATTTTTTTTTAAGGTGAGAAGCTAAGATCAGTGCTTTGGGTATATTCTCTGCTGTGCCTTGTATATATGTGGCCATAAAGCCAGTATAAATTATGTCCTTGCTGCAGTAGTGATAGAGGGACTGGCTGGAGTACAGGAGCTATACACTAATTTTCCACTGCCTCTAGGGGGTAATCTCTAAAGGAATATAATATTGGCCATGCTCTGGGAGTACAACAGAGAGGAAGTTCCTCATAACTCTAATGATTTTTCTCCTGTTCTCTTGAGGAGGTCTGAGGAATATGTTGAAAAGGAGAGGGCTGTTGTCCTTCCCAACAATCTCCTGTACATTCAAGGAGATCGTTTGAATTCTTGCCTGAGAAGGAAAGAAATAGTAGTTAGTAGTTTGTTCTGTTCCTCTGTGTGTGCATCATTGACTGGGTATGGATAGGTTATATTTTATTTTGTTTGTGGGTTTTTTTTATATACATATTAAGATCTTCTAAATTCCCAAATTCTGCTTTACTTTATTTTGTAGGCCGTACTGGTTCATTTTTTTCCCTGCTATGTTATTACAGACCATGTCTGAATCGATTCTTTTGAATTTTGAACATCATTACATTTAGAGTGTATGAACTTAACACTTTATTTTATCATTTATTTTACCATTTTGCGAGGAAATACACAATTTTGAAGGCAAGTGGTATGACTTCCCCTGCAGTTTTCAATGGATTTACAATATCCTACATTCACAGCATTAATATGGTAATATTACAGATAGTTTTCAGTAAGATAGGTCAGGTTCTGGAAGCAGGCAACCATGGTAGCATAGAGGTCCATATGTTTCAGTTGGTTGTTTCTTGATTAAAAATAGCTAGTGTGTCTCAATATCATGCTGCAACTTGTTGTACAGACACTTCCTTTGACATTTGAACTCCTTGCTAGACTTCTGTATCTCAAAATCAGATACAGTAAGTCTATATTTCCTTACAGCTTTTAGAATTTAGTTCTAATCTATAAAATCAAGAAAAGGTTGCCATCTTAATACAAGATATAGGATGTGTTAATAAAGCAGTTAATAGGATGCTTTGTTATACAAGTTGCAATAGAGTTTTGGTTGTTTGGAGGTTTTTTTGCTTCTCAATTGAATTTGGAAGTTGTTGGGTAAGAAACTGTATTTTTTTTTTATAGGTTGTTTTAAAAGAATTACAGGGTAAAAGAGTGTTAAAGAGAATTAATGTAGAACTATATGTCTTACATGTAATTCCTGGAGTTTCAGAACTGAAACCAAGAGCAGCAAGTCCCGACAAAACGATTAAATACAATGAATTCAAAATACCATTATTTTTTCTCTGGATTACAGCTCTATACTTCAGCAGATTAATAGGAAATATATAACTGAAATTAATCTCAAACTATTAAAAATGGATTATGAACTTTTATATCCAGTAAAATGTAAGGTTTCACATTTTAATCTAACTTGCATTTTGGTGAAAGCCTAGAACTTTTTGCAATTTGCTAGACATCAAGGGATTTGGGACAATAGGTATGCAAGTAATCTTTTGGACTCTTCATCTCCTTTCTTACAACAGTTAATAAATTTATTATGTTTTGATTTATATTCCATGAGGGAATTTGATAATCCAAATGTATAGTCATTCTTTTCTTGTTTTCAACCAGTCAAGGAGCATTTATCAAAACTATTCATAATCTTTTAACCTGCAGCAGCAACAAGCACTATATTCATTACAAGTCAGTGGACATCAGCAGATTTCCCCATGACAGCACATATATGGATGTTTTGGCAGGACTGAGGTTCGCATGGTTCTAATTTTGTGAAATACGCCGTTCTAGGTATGGAAAAAATTTGAAACAGATTCTGAACTTTCAACCCAACACATGCAAAAATAATAGGGCAGGAAAGAACATAAGCTTCCCTTCTTTCCTGTTCAAATTTCTTTAGCCCCAGTGTTGTGGAGGATGTTTTTGAGACACTGATTTCTCTTCCTACCTCATTTGGCAGGCTGCCAATGCAGACTTACATTACTCTAGTTATGGACAGAAAGCCAAAACAGGTGATTTTTGTACAAAACACCTATTGGGACCTAATGTGGGATGATGTGCCCCTCAGGAGGAGTTATTTGGATCCAAAATACTAGACAAGTGTTTCATTTCCACCAGCGCAGCCCATCAGGCAGCTTCTCTCATGTGCGTTTCAATATTTTCTCCTCATCTATATTTCCTGTGAAAAACTCTTTCAGAATTATTGTGTGCCTACTACCTCACCACCTGTGATGTCTATGCAAAGAATCCCAGTGTCAAGAGCTATATAAAAGACAAGACAACACAGTGACTTCTGATGCTCACTTGCAATACCCACAATAAAAGCTAGTTAACCTAATTTAAGGCTGAAAAAAATTAAAAGATCTTAAAAGGATTCGAAAAATCATAATTAAATACTGCAATTCAATATTATGGTGGCACTTAGGATTAAAAATGTTCTGCATGTTGGTCATTTGCAATATATCAGTGGTTCCTGGTACCATGCACTAGCTTGCTGGTTGAAAATTCTGTCTGAATAAAGACTATGGTTATAAACAGAATGAATGAACAAATGAGTTTACACATTTGTCCACAAAGTTTCTGATGAGATTGTTGTGAGGTTTCTTTTGGTTTTCTCTTCTGCTCATAAGGCAGACTATCTGTCCTTACACCAACTGCCTCAAAGTCACCTGTGCCTCCACCTCCTTGTTCAAACATAGCAACTTCTTCCCATTGACAATTTAACGTGAGCTTCCTTTTCACACCTGAATAGCCCTGCATGCTTGTGTTTTTTCTCTTTTCCTACACATCTTCTTCCATCCTTTGCCATCCTTGTTGATGTTCTTCATAACGGTCTTTTGTAGGCATAATAGAGTCTGTTTCCTTATTATAACTATAGGAATTCAGTTAATGGCTTCATAATTTTTTATTTAATCAGTGAGGAATCGATTCCTTGTTCCCTGAAACACAGTGTGTTAGAAAGAGAATAAGAAACCTATTAATGTGGAGTAGAAAAGTTGTTTTCTATTTCCTCCCTGGAACCACCCAGAAAGATGCAAGGGGTGATGAAGACTGGCAACATGGGGGTGTTTCCTGTCTAACAGAAGGAATCCACCATGGGGGAAAAGGGCACCATGCTGAGCATTCACAATAATAGGGCAGCATGTGTGTTTGTAAAGTGGAAGCTCTGTTAGGCTTTTCCCTCTCTGTAGTAGCATGTTCCATGCCAAGCACACAATGAGTAAACAAGCAAAGTGTGAATATGACTCCACACTGAAATCAAGCAATGTTCCCACAAGTGAGTTTCCCTATGTTACAGGACTGACCTGTGTGGAGAAACATAGTGCAGTGTAGCAAATGCTCTCTTTCTGTTTACGTGTTCAGGCTTTGCTTAATGATATTCTTGATTATAACATTTGTGGTTGCTTTTCTCACTCAGACATCTATGTGCCACTCTGTTTTTCATCCAGCTGAAGTTATACATCATTGACCACAAGTTTGCTATTAGGTCTTTTACTACACGGGTGCTTGTCACTTCATTAACAAACCCATTGCACTATCAGCTTCCAGACAATACTCTGCCCATGCAAAGTCTTCCCTTTAAACTGTTACACACTTATTTGATTCATGGAAAGATTAATACATAAAGTAAGAAATTGATGAGCTATTGAAATGTGCCCAATGAAAACCTTTTCCTTCTCTCCAAGGTACTATTGCTCTGTGGGGAAGGGAGAAGTTATTCCAAAAAGGGTTTAGCCCTTATGAAGATTAATATTCTAGTAAGAGGCTGCTGTCTATATAATCACAACTGTTCTGCAGCAGATTTTCCTTTCTTTACGTGTCTCTGCCTTACTGTCAAAGAATTTTATTGAGGAATACTTTTTATTGTTGGTTTTGGTTGGGGGAAATGGGATCCCTCTCACATTGCTCCTCAGCAGCAACTCCAGGCTCCGCTCTGCTGTCACCATAGGCATGTGTGTGCACACACATCTCAATAATGAAGCACAAACTTCTGTTTACATATTTCATAGCTGAGACATTAGATTTCTCTTAACATATGCAGTGTTTGCATGATCTATCCGGAATAAGCACGCTTATTAAGACACTGAAAAACAGCCTAGTTGGAATTTCCCTAGACAGTTTGAAGACTTAGAGAGACTACTTCTTTTTCCATATTTATGGTTTCAACAGTTCAGTGGAGATGAAAAATTTTTGTAAATCTTCCTTAACTTTGAAATTTGAGAATCTGACCAAAAATCAATTTTAATATACGGCTTTTATTCAGAAAGTTGATCCTGGGACTACATTGTCAGGGCTCTGCCTGGGTCATCGGCTCCCTGGGGACCAGGGTATGGGGAATGACGGGGGCTCCCCTGGGATGGCAGAGCCCATCCCACCACCCCAGCCAGGAGCAGGGCAGACGGGGGGCATGGGGCAGTCCCAACCCGGGGCATCGGGCACCTCCCTGGGAACGGGCCAAGGCGTGGGCCTGTGGGTGAGCCCAGCTTGGGGAGCCCGTGGCCAGGGAGAGCAGGGCTGTGGGGAGCTGGACACCAGCCCTGCTGCGGCATCACTGGGGCAGGGGCTGAGAGCCCTGGGGGGCTGAGATGGGGTCCTGGGCCCTGGGCAGGTGGTGGTGCCTCGGGGGGACCGGGCGGGGACAGTCACGCCCATTAGGGCCCTCAGGGCCTGGGCATAAACTTGGTGACCACCAACACGGCTTATCCAGTAACTCTTCTGGATTTGAGTTGGAGTGGTTTTAAATGGCAGAATTGTGAGTGGGATGGCTAATGGCTTCTACCTGCAGCAGGCAAGATTTCAAATCACTAGGTAAACTAGTCCAAAAGACTGTTGTAACCAACCTATATTAAATGAACAGACATGATTACGGCAATCCTAGCTGCTTCTAAACTTTAAACAGAAGGAGCAATCTCTTTCTAATCATTGCAGTATGACTCAGTTTTCTGCATTTCATGTCCTTTGGAATCATTTTGAAGAGATTTTACTCTCACTAAAAATAGAATTACAGGGCTTTTTCAGTGTTATTCTCACGATTCTCCTTTGACACATGCTGATACTGTATTTGATATGACAACAGTTTTGTGATAAAAGAACTTAATATTAGCCCTAAAATTGCGTTTCTTCAGCAGCGTATCACACAGCTCAGGGACCACACTGAAGCCATAGTGGGCAGACCTCTCAGCTGGAGGAAACTGTCATAGCTCCTCTGACTGGAAATTAACTCAAACTGAAAACTCGATCCTCAAGTTTTAGAAAAAATGGGGAAAAAAAATCCATCAGCTCTCTTCCTCTGTAGAAACACACTGATGTCCTGTTCATCTCTGCTGGTACTGACTTACGGTGTTTTAGGAATATGCTGCCTGTCCATCTTATTAAAGAAAGGTGCTGAACAGCTTTCAGACTGATTTGGAGCCAGGTGTTACAAATAAGATATCTTTGGTGGTTTTTCTTAATTTTGTTTTTTGGTTCTACAAGTGAAACTCTCTCTGCTTAGCACTCTGCCATCAAGAGAGAGGCAATATTTGTATCTTACTTGCACAGCTGGGAAACCAAGGAACAGGAAGATTCAGTGAGGTCCCCAAAGCCTCCAGAGCTAGGGAAAACCAGATAGGAAATCCAAATCTGCATCCCAGACTAGTGTTTCCAGCACCCAGTGGCAAAAGAACAGCATGTTGTTACAGTAAGAACTGCAGTTTCTTCTTCCCAACCCCCTTTTTCACAATTATGGGAGAATCAAGTGAAGAAAATATCAGGATAGCTTCTGAATTATGCCAGGGTGCTGAGCAGCTGTAATAAAACAAAACAGAAACTTTGTGGTCTGATAGCCTAATTTAGATAGATACAGGGATTTGTGTCTTGCTGTCCCGTGCTGTCAGCATGAGGGAAAGTCTGTGAGCCATAAAATACAAAAAGATAATGCATTAGAAAAGGATAACAGCATGCTGACAGAATTTAACTGGCTGTTAAAAGTAATTTTGAAATAAGCATTGTACAATCTTTCTGATTAACAGAAATAAGGAGAGAAGAGAGCTTAAAAAAGAAGACTTCTCTGGGAACATTAGAAATTCAGCTCTAATCCATTTGGGCTCTGTGGATGGAACAGCCAAAAGTGTATTTAGCAGTGTGTGTTTTCACTGCTTTTAAGCCAATCAAATAAAATATACTGAAACTCAATTAGCAACATTATTCTGTTATTACTTTGTCATTGTCAGTGTTTTGCACTACCCAGTGGCTGCTCTTCCTTGAATCTTGGAATAAGACCTTCCCGTGCCACAGGGACTTGACTCTGCTGTTTGTCGGATCCAGCACACTCCTCCATCCTCAGCATCAGAGATTGCACAACTGGATCCAAGCAATGGGATCAATTACACGTATTTCTGAAAATCCCTGCAATGAAAGCAATCCTGTTTATTTCAGTGAGCAACCACGACAAGTATTTACCAGAGCAGGGAGCTGAAGAACAGGACCCTGTTGGGGCAGACACCTTTCTCTACATACTTCTAAGTAGTTTAGTCTGTGAACAGTCCATTTTGTTCTACTAAAATGACAACTTACTTCCTAGAAAATAAAAAGATCTGATTGCCAAAGAAAGCAGCAGTTAATGGGGAAATTCATGGTGAGAAGAGCAAACATCAGGAGGAAACTCATATTTTTTCACTGTGGAAGGTCCTAATTTTAAACCCTAAAATGAGGTGCATAGCTTTGGGAAAACCTAAGATCCGTATCACATTTGTGTCTGCCTGTCAGCACTGTTAGCTATTAGAAACTGATTTTATCATTGTATTTTTTCTCACCATACTTGTTTCTCTCACAGTGAGTGCTTTACTCCTGTCTTTTGAAAATATTTTGATGCTGTAAAAGAAATCAAGCGGCATTAGGAAATTTGCACTCATTGATTTCAAAGCACATGGTGTATAAGCTTCAGCAGATCATTTCAGAAGTGTTCCTCAGTTATTTAAATTCAGGAGTGGGGGCAGGGACAGAAAAACTCAGAGGGAAGCTTGATGGTTTCTTGAGAATTGACTCATCAAGAAGGAAAAAATGTTATACCTGTTGATAATACCGGTCATTTCTACTTGTTGTTGGGCAGGTAATGGGTTATTACTGTCATATGCTTTCCAAACAAGAGTTCAAATACCATATTCATTTATATACTTCTACTATTTAGAATCAGATCCTGATGTTTTTTTCTTGCATTGACTGTGCTCTTAATCTGTGAATTCCTCATAAATTCAAGTAAATGCTTGAGGAATAACACCTGAGTGCGACTGAAGGTAGAAGAATTGGGATTAAACTTTTTGAAAAGCAAAAGCAAAATATCCCAGATCTTTCAGATAACTGCCCCATGCTTGGGACCTTATTGTAGGTATATACCACAAAGTGATACTGGACAAAATACAAATACAAATTCCTCAGTAGGAACAGTCTTTAACCCATACCAGAAAAATGTGGTATATCTGTAACGTCTCTTTGAAGTTGTGACAGAGCACACCAGGTGTTTTTTTCTTAAAAAAACTTTTTAGGACATTATAAATATTGTTAATAAATGGAACATATGGAGGTAATGTATTTAGGCTTGTGCAGTTTGCCTGAAGGGACACTATTCTGTATTTTGGTCAAGAAATTAGAATGATTCAAAATCAACTTGGTATTCATTAAAGGGATCTAAACTGGCTTAAGTGATGTTATCTCAAAATATAATTGTAAAAAAGGACAAGCCGTGGGGTTGCTCTCTCTCTCTGGAGACCTATCACTGACCTTGGTTTTGTGGTATTTAACATTTGAAGTATGACCTGTAAGACTCTATAAAAACTTTGCTAACAAAGTTTGCAGTGAACATAAGTGCTAGGACAGTAGCCAACAGCAGAAAGAACAAAGTCACTGATTCAGAGTCGTCCAGGTAAACGGGAGGCAAGCTAGCAAACCACCTTCCTCTCAATATGGCATAATGCAGCCACACATCTGGGAGTGGGGAGTGGAAGTCACACTGCAGCAGGAGACCATGGTAGCAGATAGTTGGCTGAATGTGCAATCACACGACTGATGTAGCCAACGCAATCTTTGACTGTATCATTGGGGTAGAGAGGAGTAGGAGCTACACGTGATTTTGGGTTTTTGCTTTAATGCCCAGTTTTGGTGTCAGTGATGTCTGCAAATCTGAGGTGCTTCTTCCTGACTAGAAATAAAAAAGCCAGGCTTTACAGTCAGAGAACCAAATACCTTGGGGTTTTTTTAGATTTTAAAAAGAAAAAGCAATGGGTAACTTAAATACCCTCAGTCAATTCCTGCATGGGGAAGGAGGGGGGATGCAGTGCCATCAGGGCAGGGCACTGCCCTCCTTCTCCAGCCAGGTCCCATCCCACAGGCTACATCAGGGCAAGCCCAGCCCGGCTGGGACACCAACAAGCTGGCTTACAACAAGCTGTAGACAGGTTCCAGAAATTTGAATCTGATGTTTTAAGTTTCTTAATGGCTACATCAGAAGAGCTTGAAGAACAGACACAAGCTGTATGTCTGGTGTCAAATTATGGTGACCTCAACAACACTACAGTCACAGAGACAGAGTCATGGATGCAGAGACACTCCTCCTCTCCCTCTCTCTCTCTGTCCTCTTGCTTGCCACCGAATGTTTCCACAGAGAATGTAGCTATAATATTAGGGTCCAACACACCTAATGCAGCCCTGTGTGGAGAGGTCTGACAGCTCCCACCTCCTCAAAAGGTTTGTTTCCAGCCTTTCTGTGGTCTTCCATTTCTATTGATGCAGCTGACATAAGGTCCCACTCAGATGGCATGAGGCACCCCTCTGGGGCCATCTGGCTTACAGGAACTGCTATGAAGACAAGAAGCAGTGTGCCAGCCACATCATCTGTGGAACATCTCATCTACTAATTTACCCATAACATGAGAGCAGGTTGTCAGTTCAATAAGGTGCTCTGTAAGGTACGGAATAATGGATTACTCTTTCACTCTTAACAGGCAGGATGAACAAGAGGTTGAAAGGAGGAAGATGAGAACAGACTTGCTGATGGACAAGGAACTCCAGCCCAGTGTCCTCAAGGTCTTTGGGCACTCCTGTTCACTGGGTGTCAGGTCCTTTAAAACCCTTTGAGTACATGGGCCCCAAGAAGCTTGTGAGGGAACCAGAAATTGCAATCACATTCTCTGTTTTCCAGTCTAGGACCTCCTCAAAAGGCTTCTGGTTAAAGAACAATTGTTGCAGGGAGCAGAAATGGTTACGTCCTCTGAAAGTATGTTTTTACCAGTAGCCTGATGGTTGTGCTCTGCCCACTGCAGTTCTCTGGCTTTGTCTGGCCTCTCTTACCTGTATGCTAGAAGTGATTGCTGCTCCTGAGATCTGTTTCCTTTTAAGTCTACTTGACAACTTCATTGTAGATGTAAAACTGGACCATGTGTTGAAGGGGAAGCTGAGGTTTGCTTACCTCAATTACTCTCACAAAAATAAAGTTACAAGGACCAAGTTGCATGGCTTTTATCAGTAGCTATTTCTCCTATATTTCCACTTCAAAAATAGCAGAGAGGGTGGAAGTATACAGGTGAAAAAAGAAACCTTGTGACTGCTGGAAGCTCTACTGAATATCAGATGGGATATCAAAGAGTTTGAAAGGTGATGTTTTCTATGTTTTTTACAGTTGTCCTTAAATTCTGCCTGATTTGTACCTTAGTTTATTTGTCCATGAGGAAAAAAAGACCATTAAGTAGTTCAGCATGAGAGATTATCTTTTAGCATTTGAGCTGAGTTAATTAACATGAATTGAGAACATATATTACTTTCTACTGACAGCATACCCTGGAATATATAAAACCAGAAATATCATGGGGTTTTTGTTGGGAGACAGTCTAATGGTTGTTTATTTCAAATTCTTAAGTGAAATGCTAAGAGTGTAGAAATTCTAACAGAACCTTGCTGATTTATACAGAACATGAGGTGCTGAAATTAAACAGGTGTTAACAAAGGCAAAACAAAAATTACTTTTAAACAATTGGGTTGAAACCCTATTTTGTTGTAATAGCTCATTTTCTTGTCTCTCATGCAGTCATGGTTTCATCAGTTCTGCAGTGAAAAGAATCATCCAGTCCAGGCAGGATCTGAATCCCTAATGATAGACAGGATGGAAAGAAAAAACTAAGTGGTCCTAATATATAACGCAACCTAAATTTGGTCCAGCCTAGGAGAGCATCCCAAATGTAAATAAAGAATTATACAGAATTGCAAGAGAATCTTTCCTCTGACTTAAAGCCAACATCCCTTTCTTCATCCAATGTCTCTTAAATATGAGCTTTATTTTTTTTTCAAAGCATTACGTTGTCAATGCAACATGTTACTTTTGGTGATGCTCTCCAAACACCACCACATTTACTTCTGTGGTGTCAGGTAAAGGAAATTTTCCAGGTCAGATTTTTGTATGTTGGGTGACTACTAAGCTATCAATGAATTAATTAAAGAGACACTTCCATTTCATACATGACAAATTATTACTGATACTACAAGGAAGAGAAGTGTTGGAGGGGAGCTGCCATTTTGTGATTCATCGTGTTTCTGGCTTTCCTCCTGCTTTGTATGCATCCTATTGCAAGTAGCTGCTATTGTGTTGTTACTGATGCATTTTTCACACAGGGTGTAATCTCGGTCTTTACTTGCAGCAGTGAACATTATATTTCTATATTTTCTGCATTGTTTCAGAGGTCAGGAGACTGCAGATTTACGTGCCTTGCTCTGTTACACAAAGCATGCATATTCACTAGAAAAAAAAGTCAACAAAAAAGAAGAGACTGTCTTGTAACTCTCATGCAGATAAAAAGAGCTGAATTCTTCTACATTAATCACACCAGTATTCAAGGATGAGAAGTCTCCATGGCAACCTTATTGTCATATGGCACGCATAAAGCTCCAAGTATCCTATGAAACTACTATTTACCTTTTTAAAATACTGAAGGACAGGGCAAAAGACATATTAAGGTGTGCTTCAGTAAACATCAATACATAGCTGTGTCCATAAATAATCTGAACAAATCTGAGGTCTTTACTGGTGGGATTTTTTAATCAGTCTTTGCATGTGCAAAACTTTTATTCGTGACAGTGCTGTTTAGGGTCTGCATGAGGACTCCAAGGCCAGCTATGTCCTTGCATGAGGATCTTCCTCATTCTTCTCATTAACAGCATCTCAGATTACCATTGTAAGGAGAGCATAGCTATTGTAGGACCCTATCATACACCATAGCAGGGAGTATATCTACTGGGACATAGAATTTACCAGATGTGTGTCAGAGCAGAAAACAAAACATGGCCACTTCCTTTCCCAAACAAGTTTTAGGAGCCTCATTTTTGTTGTTTCTTCTTTTTATCCTGGCAAATGAAGACCTATAGGCCTGATATCAGTGTAAGGCAAACTGACGGAAGCTGCACTAAAGAACCAAATTCATAAATGCACAGACAAATATGACACTGAGGAAGATCACATTATTTTTTTGTAGAGACAAGTCATGCCTCACAAATCTGCATGAGTCCTCTGAAGTGGATTGAGTGGACTGAGCACACAGACAGGCATCACAAGTCCATGGTCTACTTCATCTCCAGAAGGCCTTCGGCAAGATTTCCTCCTCCTCCCCAAGCAGAAAGCTCTTCAAGAGACTCCGTTGCTACAAGCTAAAAGGAGAAAGTCCTCTTGTGGATCAGTACTTTACTAAAAGGCAGGAAACAAAAGGTAGGAACAAATAACATTTTTGCAAAAGGGGAGAGGCTGCAGAAATTGATGCTAGGACCTATGCCCTCTAACATATCCCTAAATTATCTAAAAATGAGTAGAGATTGCAGTGTCAATTTGCAGATGATACTAAATTTTTCAGGGCAATAGTCAAAAGAAAAGAAAAAAGTTAACTGTGACAGGCTGCAGAAGGTTCTTAGAAGAATGATGGGTGAATAAAACAGCATATGAATTTCACTGTTTGTGAGGTGATTCACAAGAGGAAAAACAACCCTCACTCTGCATATAGAATGATGGGCTCTGAACTAGCAATTACCATTCAGAAAAGAGATCTTGGAATTATAATAAATAGTTCTGTGAAAATGTCAGCTCAAAACTTGGCAGCGGTCAAAAAAAGCAAATAGAACAGAGAACAAAAGAACAAACATCGCTAGGCTGCTGTATAGATCTAGATGGTAGCTGCATTCTCAGTAGGATGAATAACCTTCATCCCCCCCACCTCAAGAGAATACAGTACTATTAGAAAAGGTGCAGCAAAAGGTAACACAGATGGTTAAGGTGTGGGACTTCCATACAAGAAAAGATTAAGCAGACTAGAACCCTTCAGCCTGGAAGATAAATGACCTTTATGATATCTATAAAGTCATGATAATGCAGAGGTAAATAAGGATGATTATTCACTGCTTCTCAGTATAAGGACAAAGGGGCATCAAATGAATCATAAAAGCAACAGGCTCAAAGCAAACAAAAGGAGTCACCTTCTTATATAATCCATAGCTCAGGTGCGAAATCCCTTACTACTGGAAGCTGCGCATGCCATAAGCTTTCTCAGGGGTTCAAAAAGAAATTCAGACACATTCAAGATTTATCAAACAAAACAAGTCTGAGTCTCAGACTGAAGAAGCATTGCGGTGTGGTTTTGTCTCTTTCTTACGCTCCATCCTATGCATCACTTCTTAGTCACCATCAGAGACATGGTACAGAATAAAGGAGATGTCCTTTATTGCCACCAGGCATTCTTATGTTAAACCATTATTCCACAACATTAGAAGTGGGATGATACACACATTCAGCAAGTTCTCCTGTGTACCATGGATCTGTGCTTCCTATACAGTTAGGTCATCTGTATCTCAGTTTTGTATATGTTTGCTCTTAAAAGATATCAGCCTTCCCTAAGGAGTCTTGATCCTTGAGCTACAAATCTAGCCTATACCTTTCTGACCATTGAATGATAATTCTGAGCTCCTGGTGCAATTCTTGATCAAAACAAGGGAAGAACTCCTTTCAGCTTCAAATTCTCAACAGGTCAGTTGTGAGTGGAGAAACCAATACTCCATCCATTTCCTCTAACCAGCTACTGTCAGTGTTGTACATGCTATTCCATAGCTGAAAATATACTCCTTGTATTGTCTAAATGTATCTTAGACTCGGCATAATCTAGATGATGATAAGAGGGCCATTTTCATCATTCTGAGCTTCTGTGCAGGAACTCATGCTCTTGGTCATGTGCTACTGTAGTTTTTCATCAGTCCAGGGTGTGCACTTAAATAGAGAAATGTACTGAATGCGTAGGGAGGATGGCAAGCTGCATTATGAATTGCTACAAGCATCATTTCTTTCTCTTTCCATTCAGCATCCGTATGAAGTCATGGTATGGACTCAGAGTGATAAAGTGCAAAAAACATGTATTACTTCTCATCCTTATAGCCAATTTGAAGAGTATGGACTAGGTGGGTGGACTGTAAAATGAGTGAAAAGCTGGCAAGAGTGTTGGGCTCAAATAATAGTATTCAGTGGTTCAAAATCTAGCTAGCAGCTGATTACTGTCAGCATTCCTCAGGGTTGAGTACTGAGCCCAACTGTTCAACATCTCCACCTGTGACCTGAGCGATGTGACAGAATTCAACTTTGTGGATAACACCAAACCAAGGGTAAGTGGTTGACAAGGCAGAGGGGAGAGCTGCATGCAGAGACACCTCAACAACTGGAGAAACAGGCTCCAAAAATCCTCCTGAATTTCAACAAAGACAAATGCAGTCTTTCACCTGGGATTGAACAATCCTGTGAGGCAGCACAGGCTGAGAACTGACCAGTCAGGAGGAAGTTTTGCAGAGAAGGAGCTGGGGGTGCTGGTGGTTAACAGGTTGAACATGAGCAGCAGTGCACTCCTGCAGCAAGGCAGGCCCACCCCACACTGGGCCAAGTCAGAAAGAGTGTAACCAGCAGGTCGAGGGAAATGATGCTTCTCCTATGTGCAGCTCTTTTAAGACCCCAGCTGGAGGACTGGCAAGAGAAACACCAACACACTGGAGCAAGTCTGGGGACAGATCACTAGGACACTAAGGGTCTGGTGCACATGATGTGCAAGGAGAGGCTGAGGGTTTGTTCAGATTGAAGAAGAGCTGGCTTCAGGGTGGCCAGGGGACCAATTTCCTTCTTCAGCTATCTTCTGGGGTTTATAGATGAGACAGACTCAGAATTGTTGGAGGTGCACAGCAAAAGGACAGGAGGCAATGTTCACAAGTCACAATGAGGGAAATTCCAACCGTAAGGTAAAAAGATCACAATAATGGTGTTTACACACTGGCTCAGGTTGCCCAGTGTGTTTTCAGAACCTCCGTCCTTGGAAATATCTGAAATGTGACTGTACAGAGACTGACCAACCTAATCTGAGTTTGAAGTTAGCCCTGCTTGGAGCAGGGTGTTGAATTAGCCTTACAGTACCTTGCTGTCCTGGGATGCAAAGGGATGCTGGGCATTTCTCCAGCATATTCAAAGAGAATTGGGTGCACCTGTTCGTGTGTGCTGAACAGGTTGGTGTGGGCCTGCTTATGCAGCTGTTCAGAGCATCTGGAAGGACTATCTCCTCAAGGTCTCTCTTGATGTCTACCAAGCCCCACAGAATGTAATACCTCCCAGCTGGCAGGCCCATGTATTCTCCATAACACTATTTGTCCTGCAAGGAGGGAAATTACTATATGGCTGTTGGCATTTTAAAGATGTAAGGGGAGTTTCCCTCTCACTTGTGGATATTTATAGCTGGAACACTACCTAGGGAGAGACTTAAAGTGTTACTTTAATGTTTTATCGTCTGTGAAATCTTTTTCATATATTTATTTTTCTGTAGTTATTCTAGTAGGTAAAAATACCTTATTTTGCCCTTTTTCTGTTTTGAGGTTTCTTTTAATGATTATTCTTTCATGTCTGGGTAGAAACCAGCAATTCTTACCTTTCATTCAGGAGACTAGGAAGGGTCCATCTCGGGTAAATACATATTTATTCATACTTAATAGAGCAAAATTACTCCCACCAGAGCTATCAGTCTATCAGCTAAGTATGTAATTAAGCTTTTTTAAAGCATATTATGTAGTCGGCAGACCAGAATGACAATACAGAAGTTACACTAGTCTATCTGGTAAATAGGCAATTATGCCTTTTATTCAAATTTTTATTTACCATTTAAGAGAATCATTCAAGCCTGTTAAATTTTCTACAGACAGTACTTTTGTTCATCTTTGTATGTAACAACATTTCATTTATTCAACTGAATTGAACATATATTTTGAGTTGCTAGTGAGGTATGCATGAAGAAATATATGTTATCCAACATGTCATGAAAGTCTTAGTCATATAAAAACATGGCATCTAGGGTGCATCACTTACCTTCTGCCTGTCGCTGCCTCTCTTGGGGCTTCTCTAAGCTTCCCAAATCCCTACTATGAAGCATATATCAGCATTTTGAGAGTTATAAAAATCTGCCACAAAAATAATTTGCCTTAAAATGAGAATGATATATAAATATAGGGTATTCCTGTCCTGACTAATGACAGGATAAACATGCAATACAGCTAATAGTAGCTGGATGTGGAAACCTTACACCGTAGGGGAAGAAACATCCCAGCTTTTCCACTGAGCTTTTCCATCTGTTTTCAGGACCACTTCATGGAAGCTTTTATGAATTAAGCTCATCCTTATTTAGCAAATACTCACACACATGTTTTCTTCCTTTGAAGTGACCCAACATTAAGGATGGGTTTGAGTGCCCTGCTTTAAGTAGGTTCTCAGTTTATATCAATTTTGAAAGCATCAACACTGAAGAGTGATCTCTTCTAAATTTCTGGAGACTTCTAAAATGTTTTTATTATACATTTATGTGTTACGTATGCAATTTAAAATGCCTTAAAATGCCACTTAAATAGTGTAATTTTTAAAAAAATATGCAGGACTACCATTGTAAACAGATTGGTCCATAAGCAGTGATCTGCAAAAGTAAACAATCTCTAAAAGTTACAACTTTTAGGTGTTGATGTTTTTAAGCACAAGCTTAACTTTACCAAACAGGTAGTTCCATACTAGTGGAAGTAATGATACCATTCCTAAAAATGTAAAAAATGAGGCTTTTTCATCTTTTCAGTTTTGTACAAAAGAGTATGCCCAAATTGATGAATGCCCAGATTCATCATATCCTAGATACCTGTAAATGACTTGCAACAAACAATTAGACCAAGTCGTTTACTGTCAGAAGGAAGAAAAGCAGTTATTTTTGACAAACAAGTAAAATACCATTGTAGACTTTTAATATTGCCCTCTCTCAGCATAACTAACTGTATTTTTACAGGGATTTTTTAAAGGCTTTTGTGGAACACAGAATTTAGGCAAGAAGCATTTTTGAAACTAGGAGGATGGTGGTGGTGGTCTTTGTTGTAGAATTTGAAGAACAGACTGAGCAGGAATCCCTGGGCTCAAAGTAAGGTGTCTTTTTTCTTTACTCAATAGAGAGGATGGCAAAAAAAAAGCAGCTCTTGTAGTAAACAGACCTTTAAAATCCAAGCCTATTAAAATGCGTAAAATAACCTCTGTTCTGGAAAATGTGGATGATGCTGAGTCTCTTTCTTCCTCTAAGTAACAAATGGCCTTGGATATATTCAACTGCATTACAGCCTTCAGACGTGGATGCTACCATGAACTATGCATTCATTTGCACAGCATATTAGTAAAGACTTCTTTTATCCTGGTATAATAATGGAACAATCAATAAGAAAAGTTTTAAAAGCCTCGTTTTTACATTCTCTGTTGGCAAGTCACCAAGATTTTTCATCTCTGAATTTTGGTTATGATGTTTCTTACTATAGCACAAGTTCATCAGCAATCTTTGTGTTATCAAAAAAAAAATCAATGCAAAAAGTGTTATACATTTAAATTTATTATTGATTTATTATACCTATAGAATTTGAACCATAAGATGTAACTTACCTTCTATTGCAGATACTGTTGATGGTTTTCAATGTATCTCACAAAACAATAGTGAACTAAGCACTCTGTGGGTAGCTGTTATTGCCCAATTTAATTTATGGTTTGATAAACAAGGAATACAAAGGTTAGGGAGCTCACAAAGAAAATGCTTGCCACTTCTGAGAATAACTCCCATTTTTTGCTTTCAGCCCTCTGTTCCTGTTATTCTTGCTGTTTCTCATTCTGGCTTCCAAAAAGTAATTGGGATTTGATCCTGTGGTTCAGTACTTCCCAGTTTATGAGTTTGTGTTTATGTTTTCCTGCAGTTTGCACCTTCTACAAGCTTTGTGCATAAGTATCATGAGCCAGATCCTTATTTGCTGTAGACTGGTCTAACTGCTTAGATTTCAGTGTCTCTATGGCAGTTTGCAACAGCAGAGGCTCTAGTCACGAATTCCAAACATAAATGGCATGTTTCAAATATCTTTCATTAATTTAGTGGGGTTATTTAATCTGAATGCTACAGCAGAATTTACCTAATCCTCAGAATACTGCTTTTTTAAATGGGTATTTTCCATTTTTTTATTATCCCAGGTGCCATCATGCCCTGTAAGCATCTCTTTCTCAAACAGGAGTTAGAATATCACTGTTTCCTGAAGAGGTCACTCCTTGACTGTTTGTCACATGGACACAGCTATTACTGACCAATAGTATTGCCTTTAGGAAGCCAAAACAGTATTTCTTTTGAGAGTTATGGTTATGAACACATATGTATTATATGTGCCAACTTCTTTGTTAATGTTTTAGTAAAACTGCATGTGGCCAGCTGGTGTAATACAATGGTTATAATTAAGATGTCAAGTTTTTTTATAGGTAGAAATATTTTCTGTTCTGAATAGAGAAAATACCAATCACTGTGTGATAACTGTCTGCGAATCCTAATTTTCATTGACAATCACTTTATTGTAACTAATGACATGTAAACTTATGCATAGGCTGTGAAACACCTTTGAGATTACTTGTATTTATTTGAGATTACTTGTATTGCTACTTTTTATTTTTAATCAGCGTTGCATTGCTAGCTGACTATACAACCACAAGTAAGAGACCTTTGGAGAAGATTTTCAGGAGAGGAATTGATTAAAAATGACCTTTCATAGCTTCAGCTTTCCAGCTGCTTTCCCTGAAGTGATCCTCACTGGTCGTCAACCAGTTACAATAATTACCTCTGATCACTGTAAACAGGTGAATGGAATTTCAAACTCGTGCCTTATCACAGGAATGTCTGGCAGGAAGAGAAATAATGAATACAATGTAGTAGGCTCTTAGACAGACAGGGACTCCAGATAGAACAAAGGAAATGGAAGGGATATGCTCATTATATATGTTGTGCCTTGCATAGACATCTGCCCCAATTTTGCTCTCAGAAAATCACCCAACCAGAAAATTTTTTAAAAAACAGGAAGCAATGGTTGGAGCAGTTTCCCAGTCCTCCTCACCAGGCGATCCTGCCGATTCCCAAACTAGAACAAGAGAAGGGGATACTAGGAGCAGAATGGGAGCATGGGTGCATAACAAGGTGGCTTCTTTTGGAGGAAGTTGTCGTGTAAAGTGTTTGCAGGACAGAGCTCAGTTACAGCTGTCCATATTGACATAATGCCATGGGGTTTCGTAGAAATTGCTCCGAGCTGGTAGGAGAGTCTAGGCAGCTCTCCTGTAAGTGAATTACATGATTGCATTGCTGTGTTCTTAGCGAAATCCCATACCTATCAAATTTGGCACATGGACAAACTAGGTGCTGAAGAGCTGCAGAGACACATTTTTCCAACAGAACAGATTTTTAGCCACTCAGCATCAATACGTGGACCCAGAGTTTCCCTACGTCCCTTCCTCCTCCATCGCCCACCTTCCTGGGACCCTAAATAAGTCTGCACAGAGAGTTGCTTTCCTGACATGGTGAGGACAAAGTCCTGTGCTGCAACAGTTTTGATAAGCTGATCCATTCTGGTGTCTAAATAGGAGCTTCAGAAAGAATGTCCCTACAGGTAAAGGCTGAAGTACTTGATAAAATGTTGCCCCTACTTCATCCAGTGCACGTGGGTTAATACAGGAGGGAAGAGCTTGCTTTTTCCCTACCTTTTATAAAAAATAGTTACGAATTGTATATTGGGTAGTCCATTGTGTGATCCATTATAACAGAATAATTCTGAATAGATGCAATTAAATCTAAATGTACATGAAGATGCCTTCTCTTCTGATTAAGATAGTAATCTCTGGGCTGAATTCCTACCATACATTTTACCAAGTCTTTCATTAGTTTGAAAAGATAATTCTTTCAGTTCCAAAATGGAATGTATATGGCTTAATTATAACGTCCCCCCCCCGCCCCGCCCCTTATGATTATACGCCTGTGCTGTTCCAGCCCTTTGCTTTTCAGTTCCACATCTTATGTCACCACATGATGAACTCTGCTGAATACAATTAACAGCTGTTGTGCTGCTGGCAAGGATGACATTGCATGCAAGCTGCTTCCCAATTCAAAAGAAAAACCTTAAAAAAATGTGAAGAGATTGAAAACTTCCACCCCCAAAGTTAAGGCATTCCATGAAAAGTGGGCCATTGCTTGAAAATGGATCACCTGAACTGTTATGGCAGCTGACCATGAAATCTCCAGAAAATGTTTTCCTCTCAAAAATTATTCCTTAAATGAAAGCCTATGAGCCTTGATCTCTGTAGGAGAGAGCAGGACCTCCAAAGACCCAACTGTCTGGGAATAATAAGGTGTATTTGTGACTTGTTAGACATGTTGTTATTAATGGCATTTTTTTATTTGTGTTAACAGCTCCTTGATTCTAGGAAGTCCTTCTTATGGCAAGAACTCATTGTGAGATGTCTGTGGGGCATTTCTCAGAAGAGTGAGCTTTAATCTTCCAGTTATTAGTCCTTGGCACTTACTTCTGAAACCCTGTGCTTTTTCTCTGTCTCTAGCCGCAGGACTTGAAGACAGTCAGATCTCAGGGTTTGAGGAGGAAGCCTTTGGCTGCCTCACGTAAGGGCCACAACACAGTGCCACTACGGAAGAGCATGGGGAGAGACTCTGACAACTGCACTTTCCTCCTCTCAATCCACTGCCTCCTATGGACATTACCTCCTAGCCTTAGCCAGAAGCACTGGTTCTCCATGACAAGCATCTTGTCCTGCTCTTGTACCCAAAGGCCAGACTGCCAAGCACCAGAACAGCTCTGGTGTTTCCTGCTGTCTGCTACAGAGGAGACTTACCACTACTTACTCTTCTGAAATCCTGCTGTAATGTTCTGTGAGGATTGGAAGTGAGGGATAAGGCTTGAGGTTACCCACTGTCTAGCTAACAGAACATTAAGAAGATAGCATTAGGCTGTGTCCCTTGTCCTCTTTCTGCAACATCCAACCACTCTTCAGTTATAATATGGGTGATATGTATGATTTCTGCACTGCACTTCAGTTTCCTTCCTCCAGCTTCACTAAACTTCCAAATGGCTAGGTATTTTTGTATGCTTGTTTATCAGAACTCAGGCTCATTGCCTATTTACATATATATATGTGTGTGTGTGTATGTATGTATGTATGTAAAAATATTTTTATATACACATATATAGAATATATATATGCATGTATGTGTACATTTAGCGTATCACCAGGAAGAAGAACAAGTAGTTTATATCTTTTATATGGGGTTACACAATCTCTGCATTTTGAACCAGAGCAGAGCCAGAGTTCTTGAAGCAGCTTTTTTCATTTATGTGTGTGGCCAGAGTGTGATGGCAAGGTATGGCCAGTTTTATCTTAACTTTCTCACCAGAACCTGTTGAGGAAACCAGTCTACCTAATATTTCTAGTGCTGTATTCAGGATAAGAATCCTCCTCCCTTGAAGAAGGAGCTCAGGATCATTCAGATTCAAATCTTGATTTTGTCACTGACTTCTCAGTAGATTCGAAAAGCCATGTAGTCTCTCTACCTTATTTTCTTACAGACCAGGGAGCAGAACACCACTGTAAGAATATTGACAATATTTTTATTCTAACATCCTCTACTTCATGGGGGTCGCTACAAAGATGCTCGCACAGAGCGTTGAAAATAGGAGACACAAGTTGTTCAGCTGAGCTTTTTTGGGAAGCTGAAAAACATCTAGCAATTGTGAGGATATGTTTTTTTCCCCACAGTTTATTAATACAAATCACTTGTTTCTATTGCCAGTTCTAGTGAACTAGCAAGCTGCCAAGGTGCTAATGAGCATACAGTCTGAGTAGCAATTCCAGTGCCACTGGCCATGATGATTAGGAACATTGCTGAACATAGATGATGCTGTCTTGACCCTTCTCTCTGCCTCCAACTTGAATGCGTTCCACCCTGCTCTGAAACATTTGTCTTCTTCTTTAACTGAAAAGTTTAGAACATTTTGGTTTGTTTTTCAATGAAAGCATGCTGCCACTTCTGAAAGCATCCTTATGTAGGAGAAATAGCCAAACATTTGCTTCCACATCCTGAAGTTGCTCAAGGAAGAACAACTGCATGATGACTAGAGCAATTCTAATCCTGAAGTTAATAAAAGTGGCCACCCTCAGACATGTGGCTTTGAGCCTTTTCAGAGTTGTAGAACTGTGATTATGGTAGTTGGGTTTCTTTCTCTTCCCCATCTCACCAACTCCTCATCCACCTCTGCTGTCCTTCATATCAATTTATATAAGAATTTGAGGTGTAGACATACAGGCCAGAAGAATTTTGAAAGGCAAGGCACTGAGTCCAGCTAACAGGGACTGGGTTCTTTCTTGTGTGAGAGTTTAATAAAATAATGCTATCAAATACCACTCTCCTGTTTCAATCCATGGAAATAGGATACTGAAGGGAATGACCAGGACCCATTAGCATAGGATATCTGCTGTGCTAGCAACGTTCCACCACCATTTCCACGAGCAGTATGTCAGACTGCTGTCCTTTCAGATGGGCTATGTCTGTACTCCCTTAGGCTTCAAGAGGAAAAGCTAAGCTTTTCCCAGTGCAATGGTTCCTCCTGTCAAGCCATGCAATGTTGACAAGCACTGGGAGCCACATACCTTTTGTGGCAACCACGAGGATTAAAAGGATGTTATACAAAAGATGGCCTTTTAAAAATAGTAAATAGCTATCTTTGCACAAGCAAATATGTAAGAACATAGCACTACAGAAGATGACTTGTTTCAACCCATATAACTGTAGGCCAGGGACTAAAGGATCAGCAGAATAACTATTTCCTCCTTCCTAAATATAGAATAACTATTTCCTCCCTCCTAAATACAAGAAGCTACAATTCCTACCGAGTGTGCTCCTCTTCATTTGCCACCAGTCTTAGCTGGATTCTGCTACTTGCTAGTTCACCTTTATTCAAGTAAATAAGTGTATCAATTTGTAATCCAGTTTACCAGCAGACTGAAATGATTAATCTATAGTCTGGTGTTTGTTTCTATAAAACATTTTCCTATATAGATCTGTTTAGCAAAGAAGAAAAGTAAATTTAGCAATATTTTTCACAAAGTTCTCTGAAGGTCACAAATACCAGCCAAGCATCAGCAATTACAACAGACACTGATATGGGAAGTTGAGGCTACTCACCCTATGTGCTGGGTGCTGCAGGAAAAGGTGACGTTTGGCTGTTTGCACTGTGTATTTCTTGGAAAAATAATTTCAAGAGATTCATTATACAAGGGGGGCGGGGGGGAATCCCCAAACCTGCTCTTATCATAGGTGCTAAATTACAAACTGAGATCATACATGATGTGTTGGGAAAGCACAAGATAGAGCAGACTTGGTAAGAGAAAATGTACCATACCAGACAGAGCGGTTCTCCGGACTCTGATGCATCCTTCACCAGCTACTGCTGATCCCATGAAACCTTCATCTACCTATCCCCAACATAAGCTTTTAAAATCCTGCTCAGCACTGAATGGTGGAGGCATCATGACTGTGCTCTGAATGATTCTGTTTAAAACTAAAAAAGCATTCTGTTTGGAGCAGAAACTTGAAGTTCACCGAGTTCATTGTTTCTTAAGTGGGGGTATTCATCTGCTTCTCGCAAATAGTTCTTTAATGTTAGCCTCTGCCATGTGTTCAGAGGTCTTGCTTTGTTTGCATTGAATGTGACAGAGGCCAACAATTCCTATGAAGTTTACAGCACAATAATATATACTTCTAAGCAATCAACTTTATTAAAAAGATAATATTTAGTATTTTCTAAATATTTTCTACAAGTATTTTATGGAATTTAAAAATTCCAGGCCACACCATCTTAGGTGTGGCATCTCTGAATCAACATGTGAGAGAGAGCTTTAAGTCATATTCATGGTTCCCTGAATCCTGGGATGCTGGATTTTTCCTAAGGCACAAAACTAAGTATTAGAATAATGCTAAATCTTGGCTGCTGGTAATAGCCCCTGACAAACTATGAGGATTTATTGCTTTCTGAGTTATATCACTTTCTGTGGCACTGAGATAATTTTGTACAGAGCTCTCCATACTATTTCAATGCTTTCCAACATAATTGAAGGTTTGGCCGATCATTTAAAATACTCTGTAGAAGGAATGTGAAAAATAAGTGACCAGGACATCGATACCACATTTTAACATGGTAATCTCCAGCTTGTTGCTCATCCCCTTGCATGCCTTCCTCACTGTCATTCTAAAAAAGGATGCTTTTCACAAGAACTTACCGTTGTCCCCTAAAACCATGTACAGGACAAAATTTTCAAAATAACCCCCTGAAATTTAAAAGAGAAAAAAACCCCAAACGATTATTGGTCAGATGATAAGCTAGCTCTCCTACTACCTTTTACTTTGATATTTAACTCACTCACTTCAGCCATGGATTTCATGAGTGTTTAATGAGATTTCATGGATGTCATCAATGTTTAATGGCTAATGCTTAGTTTCAAAAGGAAATAAAAATCTAGTTTTGATTAAGTTATTATATTTCTGATTTTGATCCAGTCAAATCATACATCCTCAAAAGCAATGTAGGTATTTAAGAAAGACTGTTTAATTACTCAGATTCTGAATTCTACTGAATTACAAAAAAAAAAAAAGATTGTTTGGGAGGCAGGGGGTTTGGAAGAGAAAAAACACCAATGCTAGCACCTAAACCCAAGACTGCTGTGGTTACTGAATTTTCCCTAGATGTTGTTACTGTTTGCTAAGCTTCATCAAGCACTATTGATTAGTTTATTAAAGAAATGTAAGCATACAAGTGCCTGTATTTTTAAATAGTGTTTATCAAGTCTGAATGAAATTCAGCCTTTCAGCAGATCCCTACTGTCAGCATAGGTTTATAAATCACTGTCTGGTGCTCTACCAGAAAGGATACAGCGTTTTTGAGACACTCCTTGCTCTTAATAGAAATAATGTAAAAGGTGTTCCACTATTTCTCTTCCTGTAGGCATATGCATGAAGATGGTACGAACAGGGAAATTTCTGACTTGCAAATAATTAAAAAACATCTATCTATCTTCTTTGCTGCCTCGAGCTTTTCTGTAGGCAAAATGTAGGTAAAGATTTCACTAGCTTTTATGCAAGTTTACAAAAACAATGTATTTCTACCTGCAGAATTATTCTATTCTGTAGAATATAACCACTACACTGCAGAGATTACATCTACCTTAACACGGCAGATATAACTGAAGGGGCCATAAGATATGTTGTTTGCTGCCTAGGAATAATGGCATTCCTGCATTGCTTTTTGTGAGCTTTACACAGCAACAGGCAGGAGTGTTGAGTACATTTCCTCATGTGACAGAGACTGGCAGTCTGTGCAGAGAAGAACAAGACTGTCTTGTAGCCTTCTAGGAGCTCTGCGATAAATTCTCCAGTGTCAAAGATACAAGCAGCAATCAGAAACCCTGAAGGAGATAATAAAGTGGCTTGTGTGGAGATAAGTAGCAATGTAATCATAGACAACATTTTTGAAAAAGAAAGCAAGCATGTATGTTTTTGTCTTATAGTCATTAATAGTGTACATGTAACTATATGCCAATACTACAATAGACCTAATGCGTGCTAATGGAGTGGTCAGGAAAAGACATGGCACTGTCTCAAAGGAGAGCAGAGTCTGATATTGAAAATCCATTTTAAATATTGCATTTAGCATTCAGGTCATCCTCAGAAGAAGGTTTAGCAGAAAGAGCATCCCAAAGTGGCAATGAAACTGATTAGAAGTGCAAAAAGATTTCCGTTTAAAGGAGGAGAAAAGATTAAGTCTTTTTGACTAGTGGCAAGATAAGTAAAAGGAGACAGAAGTGAATAAGAAATTAAAAGCCCGGTCCAGCTAAGAGTGGAGTCATTGCAAAGCCTTTCATTAACCTCAGAGGTTGGAGTATGACCTCTGTCAGCTAATCCTGGTTGTTCTTTCATGGTGTAGGAAAAGAAAAGATTCTGAATGAAATGTACAATGAAATTATATTTGCCATCTGAAGTACAGTGTATCTGTTGTACTCCCTACCGCTGGACATTGACACAAGGAACCTACAGGAAAACAAGGGTGACAGTTACACTTCTCCCAGGTACCAGAGCAGATACAGGCACCACTCCTGACTGAGAACCATGAACCTGAATCTTGCAGAGCCAGGAGGAAAAGGCAGTGCTCAGGGATGGCTAACGCTCAGAAAGAAGATGAGACTACCCCTTCATGCCATTACAGGATAAGATGGGGCAGAGCTAAACAGACATCTTCCCAGCCGCCCCTCTTTCCAGAACCAGGCATTTGCCCAACTCAACAGCTCCCCTGCTGCTGCAAAGTGTGCTCAGGCTCTTTTGGAGAAGCTCAGAAGTTGGTCGGCTTGTCACGTACTTGAAAACATGTAGAAGATTTATCATTCCTCATGTTGAGCCAGTTAGCAGCTTGAGTTCAACAAGAGACATCTTTAGTGTGTATATAAGATATCCTGTTAATTGTTTTGAAGTGATTTCTCTAGAGGTAGTCTAGAGGTAAAGCAGTTTAAATGCTTGTCCTAAGCATGTGCCTTTCTATTAAGTTTCCTCTAGTGCTCTATGTGTGATAATTACTGTTTCTAAACTGCTAATTAAGCTTCTAGAGACAGAGATGCCTGATTATAGTGAGTTTCAAAACACTAGTGCACTGGGAGCGGGATTTTGTCTTGAACTGTGCCTGAAGATTAGCACTTCAGGGCTTGTGCACTTAATGTTATCGATCCTGCATGCTTCTCAAAACCATCTTTCAAAAAACATTTCTGGTAAGAGATGATTTTGTCATCATGTGGTGCTGATATGGAGTTTTATAAGGAGTATTGTCGTGGCTAGGACCTTAGCTCTAATCTTTTGTTTTTCTCTGCTATGAATTAGTCTTCCTTTAAAATCTCTTTATGAGAACACGAAATAGGTTTTGGTCCCAGAAGGCCCTCACCTCACCCCAGCACAACCAGATGATACCACCCTGACATTGTTCTCTCTCTTCTCAGCCTTCTACAAATGTCCTCCATGATACTGGGAGGAGTGGAAAGATTAGGAGACAAGTTAAGCACGCCTTCTTCCAGCAGATTCCTTCATTTTCAGAGGAGACAGTAGAGCTGGAATGACGAGCAGGCCCAGGGCTACGCTTGCTCTTCTGGGTGCTCTTCTCACCCAGGCAGCCCCTCAACCTGCCCGTGACAACCCATTAACAGGAGCAGCACCACACCGCCCCAGGCTCTTAGCCTGGTTTACTCGCAGGGATGGGTTAAAGGCTGATAGCACAAGGCCAGAGGATGTTTTGTGATTTTCCCCCCCCCCCCCCCCCTTCCAAGAAAAAGAAAAATCCACAGGAGGAAGCAGGTAAAACCTTGGACTGAAAGCTTCTCACTGTTTATTTTCAACATTAATTTGCAGATATATTTCCCTTTGACAGACAGACCTTTCAATCGTTTGTCCAAAGGACAGTACTTGGGAAGTAATAATTAGGGCTGGGGAGTGTTAGAGAGGTTCAACGGACTTGTCGCCTGCTGACAGGAAAAAGTAACAGCTACAGAAGGTCCACAATGTTGTTAAGTGCAAATCAGTACTGATGCCAAGCATGCTATGCTGGCTTACAACTACTAAGCAATTTTACCCAAAATTTTTGGGAAATACTGAAATGTGACTTGCCGAGAGAGCTATGAAGGGGAGGGCACTGCAAGGGAAGGAATCAACAACAAAAATGGAAGAACAGAAAATAAATACCAACAAAAGGCTTTTCTAGGACAGACTGGCATCGTGATCAAAGATGATGAATTAAAACAAAAACCTGGAGATGTCGGTTTCTGCGAGTTATCTACCAGATGCGAGTCTCCTTTATTTGATAAATTCTTTTCCATTACTACCAATGCTACCTATTGGCAAAACCTGATTATTTTTTCAAGCTTTTGTTCAGGGACAAACTGTGGCCTGCAACCACATGAAGAGAGAGGGAGCAGATGCAATTCCCCTGAAATCGTTAACCCACCTGGTCCTAGTTTTACTCTCAGCAGCTAACATATAACTGAAATTTCCTTTCATACGCTTAATTCAGGCTGCTGCATAAACTAAGGGATACACACTGCAGGGTAGTTAAAAACACGAGAGGTTGTTTTTCTTTGTTGACAGCCAGGTTCTGGCATACACTTGAAAAAAACATTCAGCTGTGCATTGATAAAACAACCAGCTTTCAAGTGATTTGGCTTGGTGGTTTGGGGTTTTGTTGTTGTCGTCGGGTGTAGAATAGCTAAATCCTTTAGAAAGAATTTCGTTCCGTGTTTCTGTGTCAGCCTTCCTCTCTAAGCTGGCAGCGGCAGTAAGTCCTTTATGAGCAGAAACACCTGTGGATGTTTCTCATTTTTGTGCACATACTTCAACTTTTCGAAGGGCATTCCTCGACCTGCAGCTCTTCACGCAAAGTCAGGGCTAACCCTTGCGTTCTGTGAGACCACGGGGGTAAACATCGTGGTCCGTGGCACCCCACCTTCACCAGAGCGCGCCCCGTCCCACGCACTGACTCCGCTCTCGCGCTTGCAAACACGTCACGATTTTAATCCCAGTGTACAAACAATCGCGGGTTTAATCCCAGCAGAAAACCCCTCGAGTGCAGCGTTCGGCCGGGGCGGCGGGAGGACGACGGCCGCAGCCTTTCACGCCCCCTCGGGGCTCCCCCCGCGGGCCCGGCCGAGGGCGGCGGGAGGCGGGGAAGCGCGAGGGCCCGTGCCGCGACGGGGCGGCCCCGC